>NC_138885.1:39989195-40361695 GCF_965194825.1 Balaenoptera physalus
GGTACCAGATGCTGCAGATCAACTGCGAGAGCTTCTGGAGTTTTAATGTGCTGGACGTCAAATCCTCAGCAAAGGCGCTTTGCCCGGCCGGTGTGGTGTGCTTATTACTTCACCTGTAAACAGTTGCTCTCAGAAAATAGGACCTAATGATCAGCCCAGCATCTCTGCAATAAAGAGACCATAATCTGTGGGGGAAGTGAACTCTAATCAGGCCACATGCAGATTAAACTAACTGGGAGGAATAAAAACTAGATTAAAATGTTTATGCCTAATACCAGAAGATTATCAGGACATTTTACCTCTTTAAATCCTAATTTATAGGAGCCAGGGTTAAGTTTATGAGTTTATATTTGGTGCGATTACATGCTGCAGTTGATTCTCCTCTGTTTAGAAAAGGTTCTACTGGAAAGCATTTTCCTTAGCACAATACAGAGGCATTTGGGAGAAGGGAAACAGTTTCAAATGTACTGACATACATTATGACAAGTGAAATAAAGGCACCCAGTTGAAACTGGTCAAATTAGTAAATAATAGAAATTGTTCTTGTTTTAATGGTAATACTTTGTTAGCAATGTGTAGCTATAAAATAGTGTGGTGATAACGGTATATATAAAAAAATATGCAATCCTATTCTTACACTTTGAAACTTCTTGAATGAGATTCGGTTTCCTGGAAGCACCGAGCTGCTCTTGTTAGTTGAGTAAATCACTGCAAATAATTATCTGTGATTCAAATTTAATCTAAGTACACAACCATGAATATAAAGACACTGAGTAGTGCCACCCTGGCACCACACTGGTACCACTGCCACATTAAAATGATCTTTTTCTAAAGCTATAGGGACAACAAATTACTAAGTCGATCATCAGAATATATTTTCTATTACCAGTTCGACAACTTACTAAATTGGTATGTCTTACACTTACCACCTGTGAGGCCAGACAATATGCAATGGTCTTTGTTGATCATCAGCTCCAGCCAAAATGTTACACGGATTTTGTTTATGTTCCCCATGATGAGTGCTTGAATTATCTGACGAGCTGAATGTTTTCAAGTATGACTCCTGCCTCACTGAGCGACCCAGGTTTTCTTGTTGCGCAGCATCACAGGATCCAGACTCTGAATCAAAATTCTTCAATAAATTCTCAGAACCTCTCTGCTCCTGTTGGAAAGGAAGGGCCATGGATGGAGCGACACCGCCATTTCCTTTAAGGCTGAGTATCTTCTGTAAATGCGCTGCTTTGTGCTTGGGCATGAATCTGTTACAAAAAGAAAATGCAGTATACGTTTAGTGAAAATACTATTTAAAATTTGCTCTTTACCTTTCTGTAAGCACATGATGATGATGTATAAAAACTGAGAAAAAAAAAAAACTAAAGATGTAACAAAAATTCTAGGAAGAGAGCAAAAAGCAGTAGTCACCAAGAGAAAGTTCAAAAGTTTGAAATTAGACCAGATTGTCTTTGGTTTCCAAAGAGTTTCTGTGGCTATAAAAATCTGCACTGCACATACCATAAAAAATCAGGGTAGAGCGATGGTTTAGCGTTCTTTCTTTACTTGTCTTTCTGGAGTTCTATGTTTTCCAGTCATGGCATGGCCCAGTGCTTATTTTCAAAACATACTTTTGCTCATTAACCTACAAAAATGCTTGAAACTTCCTGAATTAACACTGGGTATTTCTGCTCATGTGACTGTTCTGTATTCCTGGGCACTTGTACACATTTTTATTAAGTTGACTTTGCTAATATTTCTTTTTTTTTTTAAAATAAATTTATTTATTTATTTATTTATATTTTGGGCTGTGTTGGGTCTTCGTTGCTGTGCCTGGGCTTTCTGTAGTGGCAGCGAGCGGGGGCTACTCTTCGTTGCAGTGTGCAGGCTTCTCATTGTCCTGGCTTCTCCTGTTGCGGAGCACGGGCTCTAGGCACACGGGCTTCAGTAGTTGTGGCACGTGGGCTCAGCAGTTGTGGCTTGCGGGCTCTAGAGCGCAGGCGCAGTAGTTGTGGCACACGGGCTTAGCTGCTCCGTGGCATGTGGGATCTTCCCGGGCCAGGGCTCGAACCCGTGTCCCTTGCATTGGCAGGCAGATTCTTAACCACTGTGCCACCAGGGAAGCCCAACTATTAGGTCAGCAGCTAATCCAAAACCACATCTGTTGGACTTCGTCTTCTTACTGGCTCCCAAATGGTCTAAGGTTTTATAAGGATCACATAGCTTGGTCCCTTGCTAATATTTCTTGAAGTATCTTTTTATATTTTTTTCATCACCATCTCACCCCTTTCTTCCCATAATGCTTTGTCATAGAGTTCGATATCTGCTACTTATTGATAGAAGCAAACACATAAAATGCAACCAAGGAATTCACCAAGTACTAGGGAGCAAACCAGTAGACAGAGTGGGAGACAGACTTGAGAACAACAAAGGAACCTGTGGCAGAACACAGTATATCAAGAATGGACATTCTAACTTTTAAAACTGAGAACTGGAGATTAATTCTGACTTGGGGATAAGTAAAGGTTTGAAGAGGGTTTTAGTTGACTGATTCTGAAAGGCAGAGAGGGGTAAGTTTTGAATGGAGGGAACAGTGTGATCAAAGGAAAAGGGTGTGAAAGAGCATGAACTCTTCAGGGAATAAGATGCAAGCTAAAGACTCTGAGCCCCGGGATCTGAGGTCTAGAGAGGCAGTCTGGGGCCAGACAACAAGGGTGTTCTCAGAGGCCCTGAGGCCCATGCAGAGACTCGGCCCCTTACCTGGATTGTGGAGTATGTGAAGAAAAGGAGAGTACATGCATTTAAGAGGTAGGTGAGGAAGAAGAACCACAGAACCAAGGAAAGCAATGAGGAACATTTGGAAGAACTGAAAGGAAAACTGAGAGTAATATCACACTATTGAGGTAAATTGAGAGCTCCTAAAGCATGTGTAGGAAAAAGAACCAAGAGCTCTTAAAACTGTTAAAAAAAAAAAAACAAAAAACAAGGGTGTGAAACACTGCGGAGGTGTTACAGCAGCAGAAACAACAGGGCGATTTTGGCCTCGTTATACTGTGGATCACTGGCTACTCCCAGGGCGGTTCGTGTGGGGTGAGGGCAGAGAGAAACCAGACACTGGTTAGGGAGAGAGGGGGACACAGACGAGAGAGGGGAAGGCAAGGTCAAGTTTACTTTAATGGGGTGCATGTCCACAGGGGTACTCGCTTGGGGATGCTTGCTACGGAAAGGAGCAGGGTCCTGAGGAAACAGAAAACTCTTATAAAATGGAAGTAGAAGAACAACGTAAGGTGTGCTAATGGCAGGATGCTTGCTGCGGGGGAAGTAGGGCCTTATTCAAGAGAACACACACCGAGCTTCCTTACAAAGCTGAGAGGGAAGAAGACAGAGAGAGAGAATTGAAAAGGACCGTTTCAGGTGGCAGGTGCGGAATCCAGTGCATCCCCAAAGCCTTGGACGAGGCCATCTATTTCAAGCGAGGTGAGGAGAGACGGTGCTCAAGAAGTGACCTGAGGGATCAGAAGGTCGCCCTGGAGAGGGGGATGGGCGATCGCTAGTTCCGAACCAACGGGCAGGTGAGCAAGGCTAAGGAACAGTGCGGGTTCTGCTGCGAACTGGAAATTCAGTCTGGCTGTAGTATGCTATGTACATTCTAGAAGCAAAAGGCTTGATGTGGGGGACTCTGTGCTTGTTTCGTGAGGCCTTTTGAGAAAAATCACCTGAATATATAAGCCACCTCCCCCCACACCTGTGCCCTGTCATAAGTAGATGAAGTAGTTATTGCATATGGACAGATAAAACACAAAGAATGGGGCTAACTTCTTTGGTATGCCCTTATAAAATAATACATTAATTCTTGATTTAAAATGGAAAAAGAAGGGAAAAGGATCTGAAAAAGAATATATATATATGAAATAAAAAAACTGAGTCACTTTGCTGTACACCTGTAACTAACACAGCATTGTAAATCCACTATACTTCAATTTAAAAAAATGAACATTGAATTTAATATCTCTCTTTAGATTATTAGGTTAAGGAAATTTATTGAATTATAATGAATGCTGTACTAAAAATTTTTCTTCTCATCTATGGACCTTTAAAAACTCAGTGGTCACAACCTCAGTTTTATTAGAACTGCTCTAATAAAAAATTAGAGAGTTTATTTTTAAAAAAATGGAAAGAAACTTGGGCATATACAGATTAGAGTTTCAGATCTCACATGTCCAAAATCATGAAGGGAGGTAAGCAACTTTCTTCCTGAAATAAATTCAAAATACTGAGGAGATTCTAAGGAACTAAAAATCAATAGGAAAGTTCCCATCGATCACCACAAAAAGAAAAAACATGACTATGACAATATCCTCAATTTCTCCTAAACAAATGGAACAAATGGTAAGAGAAGGAACATCTGTACATATGTGGAAAACAACAATAACGCAAGCGAAGTAACCTATTTGTTTATGTCAGATAAAGAACGCCAGGCAAGCTTAAAAAGGATTTTAACAGAATTACAAAATTGGTGCACGAAGGATTCACACACACACACACACACACACACACACTTACACACACACAAAAATCAATGGGCATTGAAACAACATATCTTCATTTTAGAAAACAGTATCATGACCCATCTTGCTCATAAAATCCCTTTATATTGGCCAGCGTGTGAGCAAAATTGCAAATTAAAAGAGACGGGAGATTGGCTAAAGGGTTGTAAGCAACGGGAACTGGTCACTGACAAGGAATCTAGCTGTGGGCAAGGTGCTAGGCCTGCTTTTTTGCAATACATTTCCTAAATGTTCTCAAGGATGAACAGAATCCCACCTTAACCCAGGTTGTGGATGACTGACTAGATAGGTGGTGGTGAATAAGGACATGGGAAGATGCAGATTATCAATATGGACAGAAACCCAAAACTCAGCTTATTAATATTATGAAATTGACAAAATAAAATAAACCTGAAAGCAGTAGGACACATGGAAAAGACTACGTAGATTTCCTGGAGTTTGACAAGATGAGTCTGGGCTGATTGGACCAGCAAATTAACTGATGCTGCTTGGTTATGGAACGTGACGTACAGGAAAGGGAGAGACCAAGTCTGTGGGAGCAGAATACTGTGCAAATGCTGATTTCATCTGAGGCACCTGATAACTATATATGTTTGAAAATTAGAGAGTTCTAAGAAGAGCAATAATAATGATTAAGGCAATGGAAGAATTGATTTATGAGGACAGATTAAAGGAGCTAAATATGAATAGCCTGGTTAAGTGACAACTAGAGGGGTACATAATAGGAGTCTCCAAGGAAAGAGAATAATTATTTAGCTGGGTACAAGGGGGTATAACTAGGAGTAATGAGATGAAATTAAGAATGGGAAAATTTAAGCTGTATTTCCAGAAAAACTCCCTGACGGTGTAATTTATTAGCTCATGGAATAAATTCCCTATGGAAATGCTACAGCTGGGGAAACTTAATAATAGAACTGGACAAAATACCAATAAATAATATAGATAATAATCCAGTACTTGGAAGAAGGTGGTTACGTGCTATGCTTTCCTTGTTTACAATATCTTCTCATATTTTTCTCTAATAGTCTTTTATATAGAGTGACTGTTACCCAAAGAAGTATTTAGGCAATTAGCTAAATCTAAAAGGAAACACGTCCTTTAGGTGAGGGAAGCTAAAATTACTTCAGTTTTCATATATTCTATAGCAGTAAGCGGTAATAATTTTTTTACTACTTTGTTTCAGCAGAGCTGATCTTGAAGCAAGCTGGACAAATGTATTACTATTTCTAAAAAACAAAACAAAACAATCCTCAACTACCATCCTATACAGTCTATTCTGATTCTCTGTGTGTGACATGAAACCCATATTTTCATAGACATGTTTAATATAAACAATTTATTGCCATAATAGAAATCAAAAAACTTTATTCCAGCTTTTCTCAATGTAGCCCTATGGTCAATTACTTCACATCAATACCAAGATCAAAGAGACATATACTAACAAGCAGTTTGCTTAATAATAGTCACCACACTAATTAACCCATCCAGAACATTCTTAATCAGATGCTATTTGTAATGTACAGTGAAGAGAAGGCTGGCAATAAACGGTTCTATGCTAAAAAAGCAAATAATACCTTACCGATGGGGTGATACTGGCTTTTTTATAGAACCGGGCAGAATATTCGCACTATCCTGGTGTGAACTCAGTGAAGTAACTATGCAAATAGGCACATGACCGAACACTTCCTTCCTCCTCCCCAGCTTCAACTCTGGGGGAGGTGCTAATGAGAAGAGGAAAGGTACAGAGGTAAGGAGTGAAGGAGAGAAAAGAAAGAATACCAGTGAGCTGCCTTCTAGAGCACATGGTAAGCTTGCCGTTTAACCATCCCCTCAATTTTTCTTAAAGAAATGCTACTGCCCACCTTATTCACAGAATGTCCTTCCTGTTTCCGAATCTCTCAGAAGGCCTATTCAAACATGTTTTCACTCTTAGAAAGATTCTGGTTACTGTAGTCGTTTCCAATCTGTTATTAGCCTTGGGACCCCACTCCCAACTTTTTTCCAACCAATAGCCAATCTTTGAAACAAAAGTAGAACCTTCCCTCTGCCCTCTCTCCTTCTTTCCCACCTCTGTCCCCCAGGGTGGGTCCAGAGGCATTGCCACAAAACCCCAGTACTATGTTGAGGGATGTTTAAAGACACAGCTGGAATAAGTACTTTCCAGACCTAAATCTGATTGCTTCCCTGCACCACCCGCAAGTGTGGGTGCTGGACCTGTAGGAATGGCCAAATGCCTTATTTGGAGTAGTCCGAAAAGACCAGATTTGGGAGGAGCTTAAACCGATGCTAAGATTGATGGTAAGCAAAGGAAATGCTCTAGGCTCCTTAACTGATTTCTGCTGAAGTTGAGAAGCCAGCTTATGTTCAGCTGACCAACAGAGGTAGTCAGGAGGAAGGCAATAAGATAAAGCAAGTCATGTCGACTTCGGACACTGAGACTGATTCATGTGTTGTTGAAGAGAATGCCGTGGCTAAAATGTATGTCATGTGGAATACGTTGCCTACAAACATCTTTTTGAGAGATTTCAATGAAAAGTACTTAATACGGTAAGTTCAACCTATAGAATCTCATAAATAAGTACCCAGAGATAAGAGTCCACAGGACATGATTAAGTCATGCTTCTCAAAGCAGATCTGGAAGATAGCGTGTGAAAAAAAATGATGCAAATGAGTGGATGATTAAAGAGACAGAGAGAGGGCATAATTCATCAACGATTATTTCAAATATGAGCCAATGAGAAAAGAGGAGAGCCTTAGCAACTGGAATAAGGAAACTGGCCTGCCTGTGGGGCAGGCACGGAGACAGGGGGCTGAGGAAGCGCAGCGTGTGTACATGTAGCTCAGGTGTCGGGGAGGGAGAACAGTACGGCCATCCCTTCAGGCTGAAGTCTCACAAGGTGTGTTCTGTTTATCACGAAACAGAACGTGTAGGTGTTGCCCTAGAGAAGGTTTTGTGAGAGATCAAGTTTTGGAAATGCTGGGTTAAACAAAGTTAAACATTTCTTCACTACAGAACTTCCCAAAGCACATGCTAGTATGTTCAGTAAATATGTTAATTCATTCATTCTTTTGTTCGTTCAATAAATATTTATTTAATACCTATTGTGTGATAGAGACATTGTATTTATTGTTTCCCAAACTTAGCACTTAATGAAACAAGGACCAATCCCCCAATGCCCTCACTCCCCCACACACACATACATACAAAGAGGCCCCTTAAGAATTAATATTCGACAAAGGATACCCTGGGAAATACTACTTTAGACCCTAGGCGGTGCACAGCCTGAGTCAAAAAGCATGGGGAACCAGATAGGTGATGGCATATTTTATATAGGAGGGATGGCAGAGGAGTGGGAAAATGCTTTCCCTCTCCAAATGATGAAACTCAGCCCAAAAGGCCATTCACCAAGGCCACACATCAGTAGAGAAAAGGAAGTCTGAAGATATCAGGGAAACCTGTGAAAAAAGTAACAGAAAAAAATACAGTTCAAGGCTAATATGGATGACAGCAGAAAAAAATATCATTCGATTTTATCACAGCAATTTCTGTGGATTCCGGGATAGAAACCATGTTGAGAATTGAAAAGAAGGGAAATAGGAATCAAAGATAAATAATTTTTCCAAAACCAACTGGGAAGACACATCCAGGCAGTTCAGTGATCTAAGTTCTTGGGTGATGTATAACAAAAACTATTCACTGTTTCCAAACAATGTGTTGGAAATTAATTACAAAATTAACATTTTTAGAATTTAGCCACATAAGCAAATATCAAAGATAATCAAAAAATCATGTTGCCCACATGTATCCAATATATCACTTATATGGTAAGCAGATTTATATAAACCTATAAAGTATAAAAGTAAAGATCTTAATCTAGCATTCTCATGTGCACGCATACACCCCCTATACTTCTTGCCACATTGCCTTCACTAAATAAAGGAATCACAAACAAGGAAGTCTATCATAATTAAAACTAGATGTTTGAAGACCACAACATTAAACAGAAAGACAGACTTATGCTTGGTGGTTGGTTGTAGGATGGCTGCTCCTCTTTACTGGAGATGGCTATGGGCTAATATTCATAAAATAGATGGCACATGTCTACGAAGGCTGTTTCAACAAGAAACTCTGGCAGAACATTATTTGAACAAATTTGAATCACAGATGAGTCAATCACCATCCACATGCACATAGCACAAATGCTTTGGGGGAACAGCCATCCAACAACACCACGGCTGTTTAGGCCATGTCATTTAAATGCTCAAGTTTCGTGCCTGAACCAAATTTCAATTCCCATGGTGCAAATTTTCAAAGCCAACATGCAACATTGACAGCAGTCTGAGAGAGGATACTGAGCAAGGGTGTCTTGCTTTGACTACGAAGAATCTGTTTTGTGACAAGATAGGAAAACAGGATCCATAGAAACTAGCCTCAGTTAAAATTAACAAGCAAACCCTACTTGTTAGCCTGAGAAAGGCATGCTGAAACTGAAAGCATATTTATGGTTATCAGACTGGCCTCATTATCCATGTATGGACCCAGGGATGACACACTTAGTCAAGACAGCATCTTCTCTTGAAGGCTGCCAAAAAGAGAAGCTTCAGCTTCCTCTCTTCTGTTTAAGGTCCATCATTTTCTGATGTCTGTCCTTTAAATAGCTGGGATATATGACTGTCATAAGGAAAAGATCGTTCTGTTCCCATGAGTCTGTTTCTTTATATTTTTTTCCACCAGCATTTCTAAGAATCATTTCTGAAAATCTAACACTTTCCATATACCTTATTTATACCATTTATTTACAATACATGGCTTCTTCTGGCAACAGAGTTTATGTAATTAGTATTATTTAACTTAAATAATTATGCCTCAATTCCTCATTCTCTTTTTAAAAAATTTTTATTGGCATATAGTTGATTTACAATGTTGTATTAGTTTCAGGTGTATAGCACAGTGAATCAGTTATACATATACATATATCCACTCTTTGTTTAGATCCTTTTCCCATATAGGTCATTACAGAGTATAGAGTACAGTTCCCTGTGCTATACAGTAGGTCCTTATTAGTTATCTCTTTTGTATATAGTAGTGTGTATATGTCAATCTCTCTTAATTCCAAAGTGTTTTACATTGCACACACTGCTAATTTAACTGCCTACTAGTATGAGCAGTTTGTCTTATGCAATTTTATAAAATCCCTTGATGATATATATACTCCTCCCATACAGAAAACTTAAGGTCCTTAACAATGTATGAGACTAGGAAAAGTTACCTTGCATGTTGCCACAGCCCATGTTTATCAAACCCAGAGCTATCCTTGTGAACAGATGCATGCACACTTCTCATGATTTCGCATTCCTCCCCCGAAAAGAGCTAAGCACCACAAAACCCTCTAATTTACACAAGGTTTACTGTAGTAATTGAACACAGTCAGCAAAGTTGCAGGCTAAACTGCAAACAGTGAATCTTTATCTTCCTACCTCCCCCCTAAGCACTCTCCACCGACTGGTTCTTAATTCCCTAAGAGCTTTATACTCCTTCCCAGTGGCCCAGGGCCCCCATCCCCGCCACGCTCATCACCATGCATCCCCTTGCATCTACCTTGAATCATGCCCTGTTCTTCCCTGTTGGTCTTGTTGGAAACTAATCTTAAATTCCCACAATGTATTAATCATCTTCCATGCTCAATATGTTCCACTTTTCAAAAGCACGATACCTTAATTCAAGGAAACTAATCACAAATGGGATAATTTCACAGTAAGCCTATGAGATTCTTTTGGGAGGACAGGTGGAGAGAAATCTCTGTGAAGCGCCTTAAAGTAAGTCCACTCAAGCAATGGGCATGCTGAAGAGGGGAGAACCCAGGCTGTAGTATTGGTACCCAGTATTGCATCGGTACTTCCTGTATTTGTGAATTTATTCAAATCACTTAATTTCTCTGAACCTCAGTTTTCTGATCTATGAAATGGGATAATATCTGTTTTTCCAAATTTCTTGAGAGGATTAAAAGAGAGTTGGTAATGATGTGTAGATGAGCTGAGTAAATCAAAGTAAACTTCCCATTTCCTTGCTTCTTTATGTAACATCCATACTTATGGAGTTATTTCTAAGGCCATCTTGGGTAACACTGGATTTCCTATTTTGTAAATGAGTCACTGTCTTGATTCAGTCAACAAATATTCATTCAACAAATATCTAAGCTCCTTCTATGAGCAAGAGGCTGTGTCTATTTTTACAAAAATTTTAGAGCATATGTAGTGACATTTCATACGTACTTATTTTGGTCTCTTACCCCCAGAAATTGTAAGCTATCCATATTACCTTTAAACTAAACTGTATTTACTGATTCCATTACTACAATGATCTAACTTTTCCATTCAAACTTAATAATTTGCTCATCATTTGTTTCACTAATAACTCAGAAGTGAAGTTTTAAAAGCTTCTATTCATTCACCCCACTTAATTTAACAATAGTATACAAAAATGAAAAAAGTTCCCAAATGTGAATCTGAAGTAATTTCTTTCAAGCAAGAGGAAGTGGCTGTTTCATAGACTCAGCAAGCTGCTCGGTATGGATTTACCTTGTTAGCAAGTAAATGTTCACATTACTCTGGGAATCCCATATCTTCTACAGCATCAGTAAAGCACTGAAGGAAACTCTAAAAGTGATCTCTAATCACATGTCCTATTCCACAATTTTTTTTTGGAGGCCATTATTTGGAGGTTGAAATCAAGATGGTAAATGTGCTGGTATTGAAGAAAGGATCACTTCTTTCCAAACAAAAATAGGAATTCCCTTAGGGCAGTGTTTCCAATTGGAGAGTATCCTTTAGAGCATGGTATCATTTTATGGGTGCTATGGACCGAATTGTGTTCCCTCAAAATTCATATGTTGAAGTCCTAACCCTGAATGTGGCTATGTATGGAGATAGGGTCTTTAGGAGGTAAGTAGGGTTAAATGAGGTCATAAGGATTGGTCCATAATCCGATAGGACTGTGGTCTTACAGGAAGAGGAAGAGATCTCTCTTCTTCCCTCTCTCTCTCTTTCTTCCCCCTTCCCCCTTCCCTCCCACGGCCACATGTGAGGACACAGCCAGAAGGCAGCCAGCCGCAAGTCAGGAAGAGAGCTCTCCTCAGAATTGACTATACTAGCACCCTGATGTCAGACTTTCAGCCTCCAGAACGGTAAATTCCTGTTGTTTAAACCACCCAGTCTATGGTATTTTGTTATGGCAGCCTGAGATGACGAATACAACTGGATACTGTTGTGGAAAAGAGGGGAAAGAGTCAATACCATGATGGGTGAAATTTCCTGAACAGGGTATCAGGAAAATGATAAGAGTGGAAGGTACCATATCTATGTTGACAGACAGTGACAACAAGAGAATATTGTACAAGAAGAGAGAGCTAACCATCAAAACTGATAAGAGAATTTGGGGGATGAAAAGGAGAAAATATGAATTGTGAAACAAAAATGTTCCTTTTTTAACTAAAAATAAATTTAAAAGAATAGAGAACTGAGTTTAGGAAAGAATTTTTCTTAAAAATTTGTTCAGTTGTGAATAAAGTCACTTAATCTTTTGAAACCTGGGTTTCTTCATATGTTCAACGAGAATGAGACCAGTCCCCTAGACTTCTAATGGAAGTAGGAGGATCAAACTTCTAATCAAATCTACTGATTATCTTATAATTATTAAGAGGCAAAAAGGCACACTGGGTCAAGCAGGGCTCGAGGTATATTGTATAGTTTTAAATTCAGGGCTCTGCCACTTATTAGCTAACCTGGGGAAAGAGTTTTTTCTCTAATTATCAGTTACCCCATCTGTAAAATGGAGCTAATAATAATGCTGCCTTGCAGAGTTATGTTTTCCATGTTGCTTGGCACATAGTAAGAGCTCAGTAAATACTATTATTTTTTATTTTTGATAATAATGGAGAAGGTCAACATTATGCTGTCATGGTTACTAAAGAGATAATCAACATTCTAAAAACTCCAGTCTCTGACTCCACTGGCCCTCTCACAGTTAAGCTACTTTATAAATCAGAGACCCATGCCTTTTTTTAAGATGCATTTTCCTCGTTAACTCTCACAAGTTACACTATAGCCATCCATTTAAGGCAGGCATTTTAATGTTACCTTATTTTCATTTGTATACTAATCAAAGATTTGTTCTCTGTCTAGAGGCACATTAATTACAAAAAGTCTCAATGTTATAAATCAAACAAATATATTCCTCCCTTTCTATTATTTGTTTCCTGTGGTGCTTTCTTCTACCTTATGCTTTTCCTTGTCTTTCCTTTTATTCCTTCATTTTTCTAACTGAGAGGTTCCATCTTCTCCCTTCTTAAAGCTGTATAAACCAGAAAAGTAAAACCAGGAAATTTAAAACATCAGTTTCCAGGTCTCTGAAGCATGAACAGATGGGCATCAAAAATCCAGTCTTTTATTTTTTCCTTTTTCATTTTCCTACCCACAACCTGAATAAATCAAAATTACCAGCAAATCCAACTTCCAGCACAACCCCCTTTTTTTTCCAATGCTACAGCATTAAGTATTGATTCACTTCAAGTTCTGGTTTTTAAGCCACAGAAGCTGTCTTTATTCCAAACTAATATTTTAACATACAATTTTGTTAACTTTACATTTGAAATAAAGCCTTTAAATGTACAAAGTGAGTGTACTAGCACTTCCGCTTTCTTCAGGTTTTCTATACTTTGTAGTATTTCTAAGTTTGGAAGAGATGGGTATAGTGCTGGGCTATTACTAGAATACAACCAAGGCTTGAAGGTAAAGAAAGACTGACATACTCAGTAAAAATACTGAGTGAAAAAGGTCAGAGAAAAAAACATTCATTCACCATTCAACCCAAATTGGAATGCCTATTACGTGCCAGGCAAATAGCCAAGATGCCCTCATGAAATACCCAATGGGGTAGGTGCTCCAATCAGGGGAGAATTAGGTATTATGATTATGAGAACCCAGGCCTGGGGAGGGGGGCTAACGTCAAGAAAGGCTCTCCAGAGAAGGTGATCTTTCGGCTGAGACCTCGATGATGATTAGAAGGTAGCCAGGTGTGAATGTGAGAGATGGACTGTGTTAAGAACAACAGCATGTGCAAAGGACCTGGTGAGAAAACATGGTTCAGGGGTAAAAGCAAAATATGGCCAGAGCATTGAGTGAGTGTGGATAGCAATGAAGGTAGGGGAGGGGGAGGTCAAAAACGAGGCTTGAGAAATAACCAGGGGGAGGACTTTCTGCCCTTAATAATATAAGTAAGAGGTTTATAGCCATTTGAGAAATTTCTAATCAGATTGGGTCTGAATAAAAATGCTGGCTGCGGTGTGAAGAACAGACTGGGGAAAACATGGCAGAGTAAACATCAATTTTAAATCCCCCTGCCTTTTGAAGCTCTACTGAAATAATGGTATGGGAATTTTTAAAAGGCATGGACTCTCAGGGACAACAAGAATAATTGAGTAAGATGACAAGAGAAAAGAAATGTCAACTGGATTTCAAGAGGTGGAAAGCAGATGGATGAGTGGTGTTGGAGCAGAGAGAAGGAGGCAGAATGCTTCTGTAAGTGTAGGTGATTCTGCTTGCGTACGTGGTGTTAGCAAAGAGACAGCAGCTCATTTGCTCCAGAGAAACTCCGGAAGGCTCAGGAACTGGACACACCAAGTGCCTCTGGAGGTGCAATTGCAGAGCAGAGCTGAAAACAGAACTGGTAGCAATTCTATAGAAAGTGAACACAAGCCCTTTGGTAACCTCCTCAAGCCCATGCAGCCAAGCAACTACCGTCCTTCTCCCCTGACCTCCCTCCTCAGCAGCAGGAAGGCTTCCTCACTGGATGATCTGGACCACAGAGACCAGGCAAGGCTAAAGGCAAGGGTGAGGGAAATTAAATGAAAGGATGTCTATTTATTAATGATGCTTCTCCAGCACCACTCCTCCATTTGGCTCCCAGACAGCTGGAGATTTTCCTTCCAGGACATTATAGGAACCTTTCTCTGGAAACTAACTGGGCTGACCTAGCAACGCTGACATGTGGAGATACCACAGTGAAACAAATGAATTCCTATGAGAAAGGTCACTGGTCAACAAGCCCTGTCTCTGAAATTCTCATCATCTTTCAAGGTCTCACCTCAAATATGAACGGAGAGACAGTCACCATCAGATATTTGAGGAAAATTTTAACATCAAGTTAATATGATGAAGCAAACAAATAGAAAAGGGGAACTTAGAGGAAACTGAGACAACATGGAGAGTAGAAGAAAACTTAAAAAAAAATCCTATGATAGCCATAATGATAAAATAAGCTTTTGCATTCATGATGGGAGAAACAGGATGTGATTAGAAAGGAAATTCAAGAACAAGAAAGTGCTTACAAATAAAAATATCATAACTGAAAAAAATCAATAGAAGAGTCAGAAGATAAAGTTGAGAAAATCTTACAGAAAGCAAAATAAAAACAAAGAAGAAAATAGGAAAAGAGATAACAAAATAAGGTCAATCTAAGGTTCAATAATGACTAATAGGAGTTGAAGAACATACATACTGAGAAAATCATGGGTGAGAAAATCAAAGAAAAAATGTAAGAAAATTCTTTGTAGTGAAGGAAATATATACCCAGCATAAGAAAAGAACAAAAATCCAATCCATTTAGAATCATTATGGAATTTCAGAAGACCAGGAGTAAAAAAGAAAATCTAATACCTTTTGGGAGAGTGAACACGACGAGTCACAGGCAAGTTAGAAATAGACAGAAATCAGACTTCTCAACAGGATGTTCAAAAAGTAGAAAACAAGGGAGCATTACCTCAAACTTCTGAGAAAAATGAGTTCCAATGAGAGCTCAAAACTCAGGCAAGTATTAAGTAAATGTGAGGAAGGACAAAGCCATTTTCAGACAAGCAAGATCTTAAGAAATTTTAGCTCCCTACATTTCTTGAGGAGATACCAGTGGATGTACCCCACTAAAATGATAAAGTAAAAAAAGAGAAAGATGTGGGATCCAGGAAATAGTTGACTCAAGGGTCCAGAGAGCAACATAAAACGAACAGGAGCAGGAGAATCTAGGCCTCCAGGATGGAGGTGTCCAAGGAAAAAAATGGAAATGATAGATTTCCTGATGTGTCTGACCATATTAAAAAGATGAGTTAGTGATGGTGGCAGAGCTAGGAATGGGTTTGTGATAGTGACACAGAAACCAAGCAGATAAAGCTAAAGCAATATTTACCTCCAGGAAAAAATGAAGAGTTGTTCAGGGAAGGAAATCTTAGCATAGAAAACAATGATGCTCAGCAGGGAACAGTTTTACATAGCAATAATGCTATAAACACAGAGTATTTAATTAACCAAAAATTGAGATACAGCTATATTGGAAGGCTAGGGAGAGGGAAAAATATGTGAGTGCCTGCATGTGCATGCTCATACAGTAAGAGGGCTAACTAAATCACCATTTCTACTGTAGGAAGTCAACAGATAATATCTCATATTTTAAAAAATCAAGAAATAGCAAGATAAGAAACAAAAGTTTTGTTAAATGGTAGCTGGGGTGGGGGGGCAGTTTGGAGTGGGATGAACTGGGGAAAGGAATTTTGTTTTGTCTTACAGATCCTTTTTGCACCCTCTGATCTTTTAAAACCAAATATATGCATTACCTTGAGAATTCATGACTTAAATAATAATCTCTAGAAATTTCTTACCAAAATCTCTTTGACTATTGCTTCTAGCATTTTCTCTAATTTTCCTTCTGAAACTTCTATTAGACATATGTTGAATTCTTATCGTTTTATTCCTTAAGATCTAGCTTCTAGGTACTAATTCTCTTTTTACACATGTCTAATACTTACACTCAGTGGTTAATTTCAATGAATACATAAAATTTCTACTTAGTTCTTCTCAAAATATGCACTAAGCTTTTATAGTGCCTTTTATTACTCATACTTGCGATTTATTCTTTATGCTATTAACTGTTGTAAAAACCTACTTTATCTTCTCTATCCATAAGTTCTAGTATCTGAACTTATTAAGGGTCTAATCCTACAGTAAGTTGTTCGAGCCAGTTTATCACTTGCTACACTAGGACGGATATTCAACAGGAAACACCAGAAAGCTACAGGCTCCCCAAAATGAAGCAATGGAGAAAGGTTTGTACCCAAGTTTTACTCTTCCTTTAAAAAAAACTCACCATTTTTCTAAATTCTAATATATTTCCTTCGGCAGTCAGCAGGTATTTATAGAGCACCCGCTCAAACTCAAAATTCTGCTGTTATAGGAAAAAGAATTAGAAGAAAAATCAGACATTTTAACATATGGTTGGATTTCCCTCTTCTAAGCTTTTTAAAGAAATAGTATGTTGGTTGTTTAAAGATCACAACAATCCATGGTCATCTTTCAGGACATGCTGAACATTATTTTGAGGTTTAACATTATTTGCAGAAGAGTTTTCTACTTTCCACCTTGAAATATCCTTTTTTGAACAGTGGGCATATATTTGCAGTAGAGACTCATCCATTCACAGTTTGTGCTAACATTATTGTGAATCATAACCACAGAGATGTACAAACAACTCCTTAAATACTAAAGTGGATATAAATGGAAATGGTATACCTTTAATGACATAATAAAATGTCCTAGAAAAAGTAACTAGGCAGTGAAATTCTCATATAAAACAAAAAAATTCTTATAATCTTAAAAATGTAATTATACTATAATTTAGCTGTACTGAGAGTCTGCATCTTATTGGCCTGGGCTATTTTAGAGTACTGCATATCCTACCTGAATTGTCAATACATGCCCTACTTTATACCCATTTAACACTTCAGTAATATATGCCAGGGCATAACTGAGTTCTAAGGGTGTCAAAAGCCAGATTATTCTAGAACTGCATGTTATTTTGGGAGTACAGATAGCAAATGGCCAGATGGCCCTACAGTAAACTGCCGAAGGCCATTTAAAACGAATCCATGTGTAGATGTATTCCAACAGAGAATTATGGACAGCAACCAGTGAGATACCGAAGTTCTACTACAATATTATCTTTGTTCAGCCAGAAATAACATTCCAATTTTATAGAACTGGAGTTAAAACAAACATTATTCTTTACTTTCCTGTAGTAAATAAACGAGCAAAAGCAACTCTATTGCCTCGCAGGTTTACGGTAGATGCTCAATATAGACTTGCTGAATGAATGAATGCCTTGGTACAAGGAAGTGGAATAGGTTATGCATACGCTATTCTATGCTTTTCTGGGTCCTGATTGTTTCTGTATACTGATGTGTGGTTTGGGAGTTTGCGTATGTTTTATTTAGGTAGTTTGCATATACAAAGTAGAAAGAGGTAAGGTTGGTTGAAGGGTAATTATTTCTTGATGGAAGAATATAAAAAGTATAAACAGCTCAGCTATTGCTTAAGCAAACTCAGCTCTTCGTTCCTGATCTACAATGCAAATAGTATACAAAATAAGGTTTCATTAAAGAGTGACTGTCACATCAACAGGAAGGAGAATGAAGACCTGCTATGCAGGATTATTAGATATATTGAATTTGTTGTCACCAAGATCAACAAAATCCTGCTTCTAAAGACTACACACTGTGACATAGAAATAGCTTTGCAATACAGAACACTCCTTTGATTTTTTTTCCATTTTATTGTAATGGGGTTATACCTCTAGAAGAAATGAATGTCAATTTATTGATGGCTTGGGCCACTATTTAAAAAGTAATATACAGGACGTCCCTGGTGGTGCAGTGGGGACTTCCCTGGTGGTGCAGTGAGAATCCACCTGCTAATGCAGGGGACACGGGTTCGAGCCCTGGTCCGGGAAGATCCCACATGCCGCAGAGCAACTAAGCCCGTGCGCCACAACTACTGAGCCTGCGCTCTAGAGCCCACGAGCCACAACTACTGAAGCCCGAGCGCCTACAGCCCGTGCTCTGCAACAAGAGAAGCCACCGCAATGAGAAGCCCGCGCACCACAACGAAGAGTAGCCCCTGCTCACCGCAACTAGAGAAAGCCTGCGCACAGCAACAAAGACCCAACGCAGCCAAAAACAAATATATTAATTAATTAAAAAAATAAAAAGTAATATATTAATCAGAAAACATCTGTGATAACTCACAATCCATTCTGAAAAAAAAAAATTAGAAACTTTCTATCACATGATATCTCCACAGCACAAAATAACTGTACAGCGTATGATGTGGAGTGGGACTTTTCCTAACACCTTGGCATTTCAGCTGAGGTCCTAACGCCGAGGACTAATACCTACAAATGCTAAAGAGAGGTGCTGCCACATTTCTGCAGGACTTGCTAAAGGTAGAAATATTGGCCCCGTGACTCTTCTCCATCAATGTCTAACAGCCTAAGTAAGAGGAGGAGATGCACAGGAGTAGGTGTGCTCCAGGAAAACCTCTCATAGAGACCGGGGATGGTTGCCAGAAGGGGAGGCCGGCATCTCTTTCCCCAAAGTGAATGACTGCCAAGCTGCCAGGACCCAAAAGCCTGCCTCCTCTTGCTCCTAAAACAGAGTTCTTGGGAGAACCTAATGCATGCTCCCCCCACCCCCCGCCCCCGCCAAATATGGGACACAGATCCTGACGAGAGTCAGGACTTCGAGATTTTGAAGGTAGGAGGCTGTCAGAAGTTGTCCACGTGGCAGGGCAAGAAGAAAGGGCAGCAATGGAAGCAGCCTCCATTTTTTACCATTTGGAAGGGAGAGGGTACCTAATTTTGTTTTTCCCTGTGGTCCCAGTGGAGGGGAGTCATGTGCCATATTGAAAGGACTATGCTCAGGAAGGCTGCCTTCAGGGCAGGAACATACTCCTGGGGTCAGAGCGGAGAGAAGGAAGTGATCAGAGATCATCCAGAGAGGGTTTCCTGTATGACAGGGAACACCTGTGGGTGAGATCTCCCCAGGAGTGTCTCAAGAGAACACATGTATGTGCCACACAAAAGTGCTGGCATTTGGCTACTGCCTGACAGAAGGCATTTGACACCCCAAAGAGACCCTCAAACAGCACCAGCTATGTAAGAAGCCTTCCTCTCTTCCTCCAGTCCCTCCTCCCAGTCCAGACCCTGATGCAGGAGCTTAAAGGGGAGGGTAGGAGGCATGAAAGGAAGTGTATTTAATTGGCTTATTGGACTTGATACTCATAATGAGGGAACAGCGTTATATCCTCTTCTGCCACTGCCTTCAAACACATCCTCACATCTCCTACTTCTTCCTGTTGGTAACAACTTCGGCAGATACCTTGGCTTTCTGGCTTGTGATTATTATCTTCTGGTACTGTTAGCATTTCTTTTTTTCTCCCTCCCATGTTATACTCTAGGAATAGGAAAGGCCTTTTTAAACATGGCACTAAAGGTAGAAATCACAAAAGTATAGATTCGTCTGTGCAAAACTAAACACTTTAATATAACAAAAGCTTCATAAATTCAATTGAAAAGCAAGTGAAAGGAATATCTGACACATATGCAACTCATAGAAACCAATACAGCTAGCTGTCCAGCAATCCCACGTTCAATTAGCTCTGCTATTGTGTGACCTGTTAGCTGTGTGACTTTGGGCGATTCACTTAATATCTCTGAGCTTCAGTTTCCTCATCTATGAAAGGAGATTAATACCATTACCTTTATCAGTGGGTTCTGGGGAGGATTAAATAATCTGATTGATGTAAAGCACTTAGCACAGTGTCAGACAAATAGTATGTATTCAAAGAAACGTCAGCTTTGTATCCTCATGACCATCAATCTCCAAGTGGCAAGTTACAGGTAGTAAAAATTAATTTATAAGCATTCTTCCTCTCTTTTTTTTTGCCTGTATTGCCATAGTTTTCCACATTGAGCATCTGTTACTTTGGTAGGAAAAATACACAAACTATTTCAGTTAAAAAATGAGAATAAAGGCATTTGTGAGTCTCTGCCAACTTTACAAAGTAGAGAAAGCTACATGTTTCTCACTCGGGCTACAGTGGATCATCCTGGCTAGTTTGTTATATGTAATGTCTCTCAAGAATTATTCGAATAGGCAAAATGGTTCTCTTCCAACATAGGCAAGAACCATCTGGTCATTCATTGAGAGAAATAAATATCTGAACACGAATTATACTTCCATTGGTCAGTATATACACACACAAGACATGTGAAAGGCATAAAAGCTTTAAAAAAACATTCACAAGAATAGAATGAAACATTTCGTATCACGGCTTTATGCCATGTTGTCACGTCAGGTTGTACTTGTTTATCACATCACTTCATTTACTCTAATACAAAATTACTCCCAGGACTCAGTTTCCTTTACTGGCATTGCCATTCATTCTGGGCACAATTTTATAAAAATGAGGCGAATGGAAAGATACTGATGTCATTGTAAGATGAAGCAAAACCACATGAGAGGCCCTGGCTCTGGTGCTCATTTAGGTCCCATCGAAGTAAGGGGGAAGAAGTTCTGGGATGTATGTGTCACAGTATTGGAAATGGCTGCCCTCCACAAACAAGCCCAGTTTACAAGAGAAGAACATATAAGGTAGAAGGGGGTTTCAATTTTTAAACTACATTACTAAGCACACATTTGCTTCTAAACTTTAAAGCAGTGCTGCATCGCATTTGGATAGAGTTATAGCATTGCTTTAAACACACACGCACACCCAGACACACATACACCATGGAGGTAATCCAGTTCCTCCTGCAGCACAGATGTGCACAAGAATGCTCTAAGTGATTAAGATAGGGCTTTAAAGTTAGTTAATTAGAAACATATCTCTTTCTGTGATCAACATTGATACTAGCTCTGAGTTCTGATTGGTGGAAATGTAAGCTTAAATTTAGATTTAAAATTTAAAATGCATGGATAACCCTTGGACCTGCTTTTGTGGTGAACTGTCTTAGAACGAGGGCCTTTAATATCTAAATGCCTTCCATCAAGGCTAACAGTTTAAAAAAGAGAATTCTGCTCATCTGATATTATTAAACTGAGCTTCTCATAAATAGCATTTTTTTTTTTTCTTGGAAGGAAGGATAGCAAAAGTCAGGAGTGTAATATTTTAAATCCTATCTTGACAGAAAGAAATTGCTATCATTGTAACAAAACCCACACCACTCTACTCTGATTATTGGGATGACCCTTTTTTAAAAAAGCCATAGGGTCACTGAGAGAATAAAATACAATAATCAATGGTAAAAGGTTCAGCTTAGTGCTTGGCACAAGTAGTTGCTTAATAAAATTTCCGTTTTGCAGAAATGAAGGTAATTGCTAGAGAAAGTGAACCTAGGGAGTTACAATAAATATGTGCTTATTTTTAAGTTCAAGTTTTATTTTCTACCAGACTTAAATATCAACCTCTGAATGTCCGGGTTATACTGGAAAAAACATTTCTGCCATTGGAAATTTTAATGTTACAGTTGCATGAAAAGTCCCAAAGGTCAAATGAAGCTGCTTCGCATTGGCCTCACATCCCCTCACCCAAGCCACATGCACAGAGGACACAGGTCACTCCCAGTCTCCTGGGGCCATATTGACAAGAACGTATCCCCATGGATTAGCAGAGCAATCCAACTTTCCCAGGTTACTAAAGAATGGATCAACTTAGGTCATCTTCTAACAAACATGTGTTACTCTTCTATTGGAAAACAATATGGATGTTCTCATTGAAAGAGATACACTTGATCATTTCTGCCTGCTAGTATTAAAGAAGCTGCTGGTGTTGGTGGCACAGGCACTTATATGAAAAACTATAGACCTTCCAAATTGTTTTATTTATATATTGTTCACAATTCCAGAGAGGTTGATAACAATGCCAATTAAATTCTCCTCTCACTGAAGTATCACATATGTCCTAGAAACAGGGCTGAGAGTGGGGTAGGGTGTGTGTGTTAAACTTCTTCAGTGGGAGGGGGAGTTTAGCAAGGTACCTTTAGAAGCAAATTGTCTCCGCCTCAAATTTCAGGGTCATCACCTAATAGGTAAGTAACCCATGGTCAATAAAGTAACCTAATTGAGCCATTGGCTTTTCACATATTAAATGGGAACAAGCTCCTACAGTTGTCTTAAGGATCAGCTGAAATGGTATATGTGCAACTGATGTATAGTAGAGACTATTTATACCAATAAATCCATTTTGCACTCAGATAACAGGCTCTAGAAAGAAAACACACCTGCTTAGCCTGACAAGCTAGCTGCTGATGTTCTGGGTGTCATTATTAGAGCAAGTCTCCCAGAAAAGTTCTAGAACTGGTTGATGAATTCAGATATTTCCTTACATTTATTTTTATATCTGTTTTAAATAGCTCCCATTGAGTTCCACACTTGGCACGCGTGGCTATCAATGGCATTAATGGTCTAAAAACGTCCCAGGCACCTGAATAGTGAGAAGGGCAAACTGTGATGACAAAATCAACCTGCCATCCCTTGTCACCTCATCTGATTTTTCCATTATTTCTGATTGATGCAGCTGCACAAAGCACTCAAAGAAAACCACGAGATACAGGAAAAAGATGCTGAGGAATACATTTCAAGCTGGGTGTTAAGTGCAGATATGAGAAACTGGTTATTAAAAACACAGAAGCAAAGCTCAGGGAGGTGGGAGGGATGAACAGGAAAGAATCCCATATCTAGACACTAATATCCAAGGTTTCACTCTTAAGAATGCTTTCCCTTCTTCCACTTCCTCTTAGTCAAAATATTAAGTAGTCGAGGTTATACTCAAATACTGAATAGTTTTCCAATAGGTAAGCAGATATTAACTTCCTATTGTGTTAATGTCCATGTTTTACTAAGGGCTATTTTTGCCATACCTCACAGAAAGTAAAAGAAAAATGTTGGAAACATTGTTCCTTTGGACATAATTTGTGGTGATTCTTTTTATTTTTCTTTAATGGTATAAGGTTACATAGGTAAACTACAAAAGCAACTACATATTACTGTGGGATAATATTCTGAATATTCTCTGTAAAAGTATAATAAATGCATTACTTTTCCAAAACCACAGTTAGGATTATCAAGGATTATGAGAATGAATTGGGTTGAAAAGCTGTCTAGAATAGACTTTGGAGTGTGTTCACAGAAATAGGTATCCTATACAACAATAAAATCCACCATGATGCCTTTTCTAGAGAACTTTTCTACAACTAGCAAAACTTGATGGGACAATTCCTTTTAAGTTTAAATCATGGGAAAGAGTCTGAATAATTTGCAAGGCAAAAATAATGTGTCACACATCTCCAAATCACCAATTATTATTAACCTGGTGACCCTGACTGGGCTTCAGGGAGTCCTTGAACGCCCTGTAATTATATGGAAGATTGTGTGTGTGTATGTGTACTTATTTGCATTTTTCTAAGGAAAGAGCCCATAAATTTCATCTGACTTCTAAAAGGATTTATGACACCCCCATAAGGTTGAGAAGAATTTATTCATTCCATAAATATATTTTATATGACTACTCTTTGTTAGGCACTATGCTAAGCTTGGGAGCACATGGAAGACACAGTGCTTGACCTCTGCATTTTAGAGTCTAGCAATTGATTTGAATATGGGAGGTGGGATGGAATCATTAATCTTAAAACCCCACTAATTACCCTTCTCTCCTAATCCAACCCCAACCCATCTAATCTTCTCCAGATCTCACAACCTCCTTGAGACAAAGTCTCCTTTATATAATCCATAGTTTTTTAAATTGAAGAATAGTTGCTTTACAATATTATATTAGTTTCAGGTGTACAGCATAGTGATTGAATATTTTTTACAGATTACACTCCATTAAAAATTATTATAAGATAATAGCTATAATTCCCTGTGCTGTACAATATATCCTTGTTGTTGACCTATTTTATACATAGTAGTTTGTGTTTCTTAATCTCTTACCCCTATCTTGTCCCTCCCTGCATTGGTATAACATTTATTTGTAGACTTTTTTTGATGATAGTCATTCTGACAGGTGTGAGGTGATATCTCGTTGTTTTGATCTGCATTTCTCTACTAATCAGCATCTTTTCACGTGCCCATTGGCCATGTGGATTCAGTCTTGGTGTGTTGTATGTTTCTAGAAATTTGTCCATTTCTTCTTGGTTGTCCAATTAGTTGGCATGTAACTGTTCAGAGTATTCTTTTTCATTTCTTATTTTGTTTAGTTGGGTCCTCTCTCTTTTCTTCTTGGTGAGCCTGGCTAAAGGTTTATCAAATTTGTTCATCTTTTCAAAAAACCAGCTCTTGGTTTCATTGATCTTTTCTATTGTGTTTTTGGTCTCTATTTTAGTTATTTGCTCTCTGATCTTTATTATTTCCTTTCTTCTGTTGACTTTGGGCTTTGTTCTTTTCTTTAGTAGTATGCTAGTGTTCCTTTCTTTTTTAGTTTTTGTGTATCTGTTGTAGGTTTTTGATTTGTGGTTACCATAGGGTTCATGTACGTTGACCTATAATTATATCTACTTGTTTTAAACTGGTAGTCATTTAAGTTCATATACATTCTAAAAGATCTACATTTTTTACTCCCTTTTTCCACACTGAGCTCTTGATGTCATATTTTATATTTTCATGTTTATCCCTTAACTGTTTATTGTAGTTATAGTTGCTTTTATAATTGTTTGTCTTTTCATCTTCGTACTGGCTTATTTAAGTGGTTGAACCTCAGTTCTTACTATATATTTGCCTTTTCTAATGGCATTTCCCTTTCCTATAATACTTACTTCTTTTCCACTTAGAGAAGACCCTTTAACATTTCTTTTAGGGTAGGTTTAGTATTGAGGAACTCTTTTAATTTTTGCTTGTCTGAGAAGTTCTTTATCTCTCCTTCAGTTTTAAATAATAATCTTTCTGGGTAGAGTATATAGTAGGTTGCAGGTTTTCCCCTTTCAGCACTTTGAAAATATCATGCCACTCCCTTCTGGTCTACAAAGTTTCTGCAGAGAAATCAGCTGATAGCCTTATGGGGATTCCCTTGTATGTTACTTTGTTTTTCTCTTGCTGCTTTTAGAAGTCTCTCTTTAACTTTTACCATTTTTATTTTAAGTCTTGGTGATTCATGTTGTTTGGAAGGCTCTGTGCTTCCTGTACCTGGATATGTGTTTCCTTCTTAGGTTTGGGAAGTTTTCAGCCATAATTTCTCCAAATACATTTTCAATTCTCTTCTCTCTTCTCTTTCTGGAATCCCTATAAGGTGAATGTTGATACATTTAATGTTTTCCCACAGATCTCTTAAGCTGTTTTCATTTTTTAAAATTTGTTTTGCTGTTCTGATTGGGTGATTTCCATTATTCTATCTTCCAGATCACTCATGTGTTCTTCTGTCTAACTTTGTCTGCTATTCACTCCCTCTAGTGTGTTTTTTATTTCAGCTATTGAATTCTACATTTCTGATTGGGTCTTTTTTATATTTTCTAGTTCCCTGTTAAAATCTTCACTGTGTTTATCGATTCCTTTCCCTAATTCAGTTAACATTTTTATTAACAGTATTTTGAATTCTTAATCTGGTATATTGTTTATATCTGTTTCATTATTTTTTCAGGTGTTTTTTTCTTGTTCTTTCAATTGAGAGCAGTTTCTTTGCCTTTTCATTTTGCTTAACTTTCTCTGCCTCTGAATTCAGGTAAAACAGTTACCTATTGTAGTCTTGAAGGGGTGTTCTTATGTGGGAACGTCCCTATACAGATTGCCTATGTCCAATGCCTTTGGCGGGAGAGCTGGATTTGATGTGGATGTAAGTCACGTCTTTCCTCAGGGTGTGCCGGCAGCTCTCATCTTTGTGGTGGTGAGGGCTGGTGGTGGAGGGGCTAGAGCTGGAGCTGGGTGTGAGGTGGGACTTCCCCTCTGCTCAATGGCCCTCACTGCCCTATTGGGGGTGGGATTTGATCCCATGTTACTGGAGCTGAAGCTCTCAGGGTTGGGCCCAGGCTGGCTCTCTTCCCTCTAAGTGTGAGTTTTCTCCTCTCCCAGAATAAGGGGTCTTGCCCCAGAGGAGATGGAGGCCCATACGGACTCTTGGCTTGTATCACCTGCAGACAAAGGTCCAAGCTGTCTCCGATGCATTGCCCGTGCAGGCGTCTGCAATTGTTTCCCTTGCTCTGCTCAGATGCAGCCTCAGGTGCAAGCCTCCTCTGTCCCTCACGGCTGATAACTGCTCTTAGCCTCCGCCACCTCTGCCTTGCTGTGGAGCCTCACCGTAGGGCAGACAGCATATATAGGGTGTGAACTGTGGTGGAGTGGCTTCTGGTGCGCTGCTTGAGCAAGCGCCAACAATGGCCACCACCTCCCCTAGGCGCTGCCCTGGGATCAGGACCAGGTTGCTTCTGCATCCCATGGATGGGCTTTCTCCCCAGTCCTGGCAGCTCTAGGTCCCATGCCATGCTGCAATGTGGAGTGAGCGGGGCTGGAGCGTTCTCTTGGCTTGGGAACCTGGCAACCACTACAGCTGTCCTCTAACTGTACTCTCCACCCTGTGTCAGGGTCAAGCCAGTGTGCATTCACTCTTCATGAGCAGAGCCAGAGTCCAGGCTTCCTGCAGCACCCCCGCTATTCCCAGCTGGCTTCCAGCCAGACAAGGGGGCTCATCTCCCCTGTGCAGGACCCCAGGAATGGGATGTCCAGTCTGTGGCTCTCGCCGCTCACTACAGAGGGGAGGTCTCCACCTGTGTGATCTCCCTTTTGCTCCGAGTCCCCTCCCAGGGGCATAAGTCCTGACCCAATTGTTTTCCTCCCCTTTTTACCTTTTATGTGTGGATCTTTCTTACAACCTTGATTGTACAGTTTCTGCCAGTTTCCATTTAGTTTTCAGTCATAACTGTTCCACACGTAGATGTATTTTGGATGTGTTCATGGGCGGAAGTGAGATCCACATCCTCGTACTCGGCCATCTTGATCAATCCCCCCCATATAATCCATATTGAATGTCATCATCACACTTTCGCTGACATTGTTCAATCAAACCAAGGTGCCCTTCTACTCTTATCCTGAAAGTTTCAGTTCAAGACCCACCTTTTTCAAAATGCTTTCTCTGAGACTCCTTAATATTGATGACTACACGTGCTTTGCTGCTTTCACATACCTTTCTTTTTCCTTCTCAACTAAAAACCAAGCTCTAGAAAATTGGAGTCACATCTTATAGATAATATTTTTGTATGCGCTCCTGCTTAGTTGTGTCTACCCTACATGTTAATTTGTTTCGTGCTGGAGAAGATGAATAGACTTTAGGATGTCTCTCTGACCTAGATTAAAACAGAAGCAGAAGGAAGAACAATTAAAAAAAGATGTTAACATAGTAGAGGAAAAGAAATGACAAGAGAAGAGTCAGCAAAAGAATATATGCCAAGAGAGATGGGAAGAAAAGCGTGCGGTTGGAAGTACACCAAAGGTTCTGGGCTCTCCATGGAGGGTGATTCCAGATGCACCACAAAGCTCTAGGAGGATTCTCAGACCTTAGGAGGTAAGCATAATACTTTTACTAGTTGCAGTCAGAAGAGAATCCTCACGGAACTTATTCATTCCTGGGAACAAAGCCATAGCCAGGCTCAGTAAGAGGCACGTTGTCTTTCTACAGCATGAATATTAGTGGGAGATGGAGCCTGCTGAGACTCATAAAATGTACCCACTTCTGTTCATTCCAGTGGGAATGAATGCTACTGCCAGATGAAGCTCGTAATGCTGTGGATCTTACTGTGGTTGCATATCGGAAGTTTTAAAATACTGGAGAGTTTTAAAATACTAATAATGTCTAAGACCCATCCCCAGAGACTTTGATTCAACTGATCTGGGTTGGGGCCTGGGCACTGGTATTTGTTCACATCAGGTGATTCTAATGGGTCACCAGAATCGAGAACTGCTATAACTGCCCCCTGGGAAGAAAATTAAAGGACTTAGTGTGTGTGTGTGGGGGGGGGCGAGGCGTGGGGCAGTGGGTATGGTGAGAGGGTATGGATGCCTGGTGTGTATCTTTTTTTTAAAAGGAAGGTCATAAACCTGGAAGAGAAAATAGGATATAAGGCGTAAACTGGTGACTCCATAGATAGTGCTAAGAGTTGGTTTTATAAACTCCAACGAAGGAAAGAGTACATCAGAAAAAGTGTTTTTCATGAAGCCAGGAAAGAATATCTCTAATTTGCCAATATCATCAAAAAAAACCTCTAAGCTAAATTTTGGAAGGAAGAGAGGGAGAAAAACACTCAGACACAATTGTAAAACCTGAAACCATGGGGGATAAAACAAAGCAACAAGTGGTAAAAATGCCCAGAAAGTTTCAGGGAAAAATTAAAGGGAAACCAACTAGAAAAAAAACTTTGAGCCTAAGGGGTCTGTACACTCATACACAAAGTTTGAACGAGAGAGTGATTTAACTTGGAATTTTTATGCAAGATGGTGTGCCCTTAAGGGGTATGATTCACTTCTAAAATGATGCAAGGGAATGGGGGAGAGGAAGCAGTGTAATGACTAAAAATGCCAGCTCTGGAATATAAGGATTCTGAGTTCACATCCTGGCCTGATCCCTTGTTGGTGAAGTAGCCTCCGGCAAGTTACTTCACTTTCCCGAGCCCCCAGTTTCCTTATAGGTAAAATGGAGAGAATGATCTCTACATCATAGGAATTACTGTTAGCTTAGTATATGTCATATCAAATGAACTCACAGATGTTAATAACCCAGCACTGAATGCGGCACATAGTAATCACTTAATAAATACTAGCTTTTTGATATAAGTGCTATTGTTAAGAATAAACCCAGGCCAAAAGGAAAACTTTGTCCAAAGCAAAAATGATTTGCTCAAAAGAGAGAGCTAGGTAGATCACCAAGATCATAATAGCTGTCCTGAAGATTACAAACCCAGGGTGGAAGTGTTTTGGAGAAACGAGAGAAAATAATGGGGATTTTTTTTTTTTTTTAAAGAAGTGCACTCCAGACTGCCAGGACAGGTAGAGCATACGGTTTGGTAACAGAGATGACAAAACTGGCACAGAAGTAACATAAAGTAGTAGTGGGGGACTTCAACCATGAGGACACCATCTGGAAGTCTTGCTTGGCAAAAATACAACATTGGATAAATTCTTGACTTACTTTGCTAAGAGTTTAAGCTCTAAGAAGGCAGATGAAGCAAGTAGGGAAACTACTTTTCTGGACTTAAATCAGACAAACGGAGATGGAGGGATGAGTAGGGGATGTGGAAATAATCAGGAACTTGAAAGAAAGCGGCCACTTAGCATTGTGAAACACTTAGCAACAGAGGAAAAATATGGAGACAACAGGATTTGGTATAAGCTGAGGTTAGAGAAACATTTCAAAACCTGAGAGAATAGATAGGCATTACCCTATGGAAAAGACAATGTAGAAAAGTACAAAACATATTCTGGATTATAAAATAATGGCTAATTCCAGAGAGACATAAATGAGGGAAGAAAGCAGGGCAGCAGGGTATGAGTGCAGCCATGTGGATACAGAACAAAGCTGAGGAGAGCAAATCTTCATATAGCCAGGATTCTTACACAGTCACAGAATCCACTTATTTTCTGCCTGTTCTCTGTTCAAGAGGACAGAATCAGGGTGAACAGGTATAGCAAGGAAATAAAATTTTGTCTCCTCCTAAAGTAAAATGTATGAACTGTCAGAGCTATGCCCCCGAAAGCACTAACTACTAAGATACTTGCCAATGAAAGATTCTAGGATTATTTTTAAAGTCTCTCACTAAGTTAGAACCAAGTCCTGGACAGAGTAATGCAAGTCTGGCTTCCAGGCTTTAGATTAAACGACCCTAGCAAGGTTGGGTGTTTCACACATGTGCACACACACCACGGCACAGCCCTCTCCCACCTTGTTATTATTTGTCTCCTGTTATAAGCTCCAGGGAGCTTACTTTTGTGCTCTGGCACAGAAACAGTTAACCCTTTGTTTTCCATTGGACATCAGACACTTGTTAGTGGCCTGTGTCTTAGGCTTAATTTTTTTGGTCAAGGTTGCAAAAGGATGAGAAGTGGTAGTCTCTAGATACCCTGCTTGGCTTAGATTCCAAGTCTAGTCCATTTTCTCAGAAAATACTATTTGAGAATGGAAAAATATCTCATTTGTTTGATTGAAGTTGCTGACACTTCTCATTCCTCCCCACTCAAAGTGCTATCGTGTGTATGTTTTATTTTTAAGTAGAGTTGAATTAAAAATCAATGTGGTTCTGAGAATTCTTCTGTCTCCTTTAAACTACCTGGTGCCTGAACTACTGTTTTGTTTTGTTCCGTTTTATTTTTGTTTTAAGGGGAGGAGGAGTTGGGAAAAACCACGTTAGTGACAGCCTGAAACAAATTCCCTTCTCCTGAGGTCTGGTCTCTCAAGTACTTTCCCCAGCGTTCACTGATATGGAAATCCATCCATTCCGATGTATAGCACAGCCATATTCTCTAGTCGTCCCTGAGAATAGATAGCCCTGCAGCCCTCAACAGGAATGGTTGTTCTTAAGCTCAAATGTAACAAAAATATTCTACACTTCTTAAAAGCCTACATGAAAGAGCTTTCATTTCCTTATTCAACAGATTATATATCTTTAAAAAGCATTACACTTTTAATTGGTGTTATAATTTAAATTTATAGAAAGGTCATAGTTATTTTATAATAAGAAACAATCACCTTTTAGTATCTATAGGTCAGATGCAACTACATAATGGTTATCAATTCACAAGGGAACTTAATTTAACACTTGACAGATGTTCAGAACTTTTGAGACACATACCTGTCAAGTTTCAAAGAGGTCAAAAATGATGGTGTAAGTAAAAGAAAAGTTTAAACATTTTCTTCATTTCAACAGTTTTGGCTTATAATCTAGTTAGAAATATTCCTCAAAAAACAAAAAATCACATCAATTTAGCTAGGGCATATTTACTCTGAAAATTCAGGTCCTTTTCCATCCATTTGAGAATTTTTAATGTAGTTTTGTTAAATGAAGCTGCAAAGAAATGGACACCTGAAAGCAAAAGGGATGCCCTAAATCACCTAGCCCTTCTTTATTTCCCTGCATCTTTTTATTAAACTAATATCAGGATATTAGAGCATGTAATTTCCTCATTGGTGGAAATCCCTCTAATCAGAATATTTAGAGTTGATGTCTCCTTTAACTGGACTCCTTTTGTATTGTACACAATGCAGAGGGAAACGCTATCATAACACTTCAATAGTTAAGTGACTACATGAGAAAAATAGTTCCAAATGTTTCCTAAAACCTTCCAAACCGCACCAAAGAACATTATCGTAATATTATGTTTCCCCATTGCCTCCATTATTTAGGCTTGCCTCTCTTGAAATGATACTTGGATGAGAAATTCAGGTTTATGTAATACATAAATTGTTTCAAAAGGAAAAGTCTTGGATGCATAATTATTATATATGTAGACATGCCGGATAATTTTATGTTTTCAATAGCCTTTCTTTACTAATTGACAAAGAGGTATATTTAATACTTTTGGTTACTAGAACTTTGGGGAAGAACTTATTTTTGTGTCTCTAACCTGAGCTACCCAAACAGGCATTGTGTAATTCTACTAAATTCAGTATTGAACACAAACAAAAACATCATAAATAACTACATATTACATTGAAAAAATATCTATATTTTTGGTACATGTAACTCATATACATTATATATCATTAATCAAAGTAACACAACAATACATTTCAGTGAGTCCAGCATCAAAAAGAACCTTAATGGTGGGTTCAGCCCTATGATGCTCCCTTTGCAACTGTAAGCTGCCCAATTTCAAGAGCTTTTGCAACAGGCTTTTAAATTATAGGTAGTATGTTCAATAAATAGTCTCAAGGTAGAAACAGCCCAAATGCCCATCAATGGATCAATAAATTGTATATATACATACTATGGAATATTATTCAGTCATAAAAGGGAAGGAAGTACTGATACACGGTGACAGATGAATGAACTTTGAAAACACTATGCTAAGGCAAACTAGCCAGACCAAAAAAAATCTCCGATTGTACGATTCCATTCATATGAATAGATAAATCCACAGAGACAGAGCATACACTGGAGGTTGCTAGGGGCTGGGGAGAGGGAGGGATGGGGAGAAACTGCTTAAAGGGTAAGGGCTTTTACTTTAGAGTGATGGAAATGTTTTGAAACTAGACAGAAGTGGTGGTTGCACAACAGAATATACTAAATGCCACTGTACTCTTCATTTTTAAATAGTTAATTTTATGTTATGTGAATTTTATCTCAATACATTTTTTTGTACAAAATCGAAATGGCAAATATTGACTGGCTATCCACAAGGAGCTGTCCTTCAGGGCTGACTGGACCATCAACAGCATGGACACACTCTGTGTGCTGAGGTTCCCTCACCCTCCACTCAAGGCTGGCTTGTCTTCAGGCCTGGGAGGGGGTAAGCATCTCAGGCAGAGGGACCTGGTGGTGATAGCCCATGTGTCCCAGGAGCCAGGAGGAGATGCTGAAGGCCATGGGGGCAGGGACAGAAAACTAACAAACACATAACCTAGGGTGACTCTATTCTGTTTTAAACCTTGAAGAACAACCCTTCTTAAATTTTACGTACAATATTCCACAGACACATGTTTCAGATAACCATCTCAAAGTGTAACATAACACTCATCAATGCCTAAGAAAAGCAATTTTCTACTTTATTATCAAACCTTTTTAGACATATGTATTGTGTTCAGACAAAAAGAGAAAAGGATACTGGAATTCTGGCAATTTGGTAAAATGGTATAGAAAGCTCCTTATAACAACTCGATGGTTCAATTCTCATTAAGTCTTTCTGCAACACAACACTTCAACAGCTTGATGATTTTAGAAGAAAAATATTCCACTGCTTCCATTTCAGAAAGAGTACTGACTTGAAATTAGAAGCACTTGGTTCAGATCTCAACTCTGCCACTTACTGTGTGACCTTGGTCAAAAAATCAATCTCTCTGAGCCTCAGTTTCTGTATCATAAGAATGTTGATAATGCCTACATTTTTGTGAATTAAATTATAATGGCTATGCCTGAAGTATGTCAAGTGCTCAAGAAATGTTTCTTCTTAACCCCACCTGCTTCTTTCCCCAGTAAAAAATATTTATTCATAATCATTCACTGTTGTGAATATAATATAAACTCAATAACCAAGAATAATTATCCTGTGATAGGAGTTTCTTCACTATACCTTGAGACCTACTTCACAGCATTTGACATATACATATATATAGAGGGTAGAGAGGGAGATAGATAATTAGATGGCAAACAATTTGAAAAATTTCATCAAGACATTTTATGAATGGGTCAATGAAGAGTCTAAGAGTTATTCCCCATAGCTACAGTGACACAGAGACACAGTGGCAGATCCCATCACAGCCAGACAGAGAGCATGTTACTTACAGTAGGTATTAGTTTCATATCTCAATCCCAGTTCTAAACATGTTTCTCTTCTTCAATAGTTTAAAAACAAGAGTACAACTCTCTGTATACCCGTATACTTTCAAAAACATGAGATAAAGTGGTAGAGTTTCCTTTTAAAAAATTTACCCAGTATTGAGTACTTTCCCCCAAATAAGAAGCAACTACAGTGTATCCAATATTATGTGCAGTGGAACACTGAGCCTTAGAACCAGATGCTCTGATACGGAGTCTTCTGCCTTGTCACCAAGTGGCACAGCCAAGTTCCTCTAAGATGCTGATTTTGTGAAGAGAAGTTCCACTTGCCTAATGAACCAACCATATTATTGAATTTTACTCTAAGACTTGCTGGGGGTGATCTTTGAACTTTGATCCATGATATATGCAATAAGAAGTCAAACTTAGACAAATGGGAGAAAGGCCTGACTTAGTGATGACTCTGAATTGTAACATATTTAAAATATGACACCATCATTAGGGTTCCCCATGTGTAAGATGAAGTGGTTGGAAGGATTCTTCTAGTACTAACCCTCAGTGATCCTGAGACTATAACATAAATGAATGAACATTGTTCCAAAGTGCCTCTCCCTGCAAAAGGGAAGAAATTGATGAATGTCTAAAAGGTTGTTTTGCTCATATTTATGTAACGTTCTGTATAGTGTTATAATGTCACCAAGACATTTGTAGAAATATAAAAATTGAGGTCCTGACTAATTATAAGTTACTATGATTCTTTGTCAAGTACCTTATCCTTTCGGCTACCAGTCCCTTTCTTTCAAAGGGAGATCTAAAGGTTACCTCTTCCCTGGCATGTAATTGAAGCTCAACAAATATGTGTTAAATTACAGGTAAAGATTAAGTACAGTAACACATGTGGAATTATTTTGTGGTCCATGAATACTATCTCTTTTTTTTCACTGTCAGCAAACTTCTACCCTTCCTTTTCACACAGCTCAGTCATCACCTCCTCAGGGAAGCCTTCCTTGATTGCCCTCCCTATGACAAATCTCCAATTATATACTCTGATGGCACCACATATCTATTACTTGTTGAATGTGATAGCATTGAACTTTTCCTGTTCCGTTTGTGAGATTACTTGATTCTTGTCCCTCACCCAGCTAAGCTCTCGGCTCATCGGATAAAGCCCTCACATCATTTTGCTCCCTCCTGCATCCCTTGTGGGTGGCACGGTGCCTGCCACTTTGTGGGCACACAACACATACTCTGTTTATTGAAGGAAGCAGGGAAAAGAAAAAAGAGAAGAATGAAAATATAAATTTTCAAAAAAAAAGAATTAAGAGAATACTGTTCTTGATCTCTGAGGAACATATACTGTGGGTGAGAGGGGGCAAAAGCAACTACCATCATAAAGACTTGAAGAAAAATTCTTATTTTTTTCTTGTAGACTTACCATACACACAGTTTTAAACTGATACTGTAGAGGAAATTTAACATGGATTTTTATCCCTCGATAGAAATTAAATTTAAATTAAATTCAAAATTAAAGTTAAGGGACAGTTTGTGGATTTTAAATTGTTTTCTAAAGGAGTCGGAAGGAGCACAAGACGGAGACAGAGATAGCTTATGTGATAGTAAACACACGTGTAAAAAAAAAAAACCTTTGTTTTCGCCTACTTTCTGTCGGAAAAATCATCCTTCTCCCTTGGCATTGACTCTGGTGACCACACAATTGAAATTTTTATACAGCCACGGACTTTGACACCTAATAGGGACCAGAGAAATTATTGTTTTACCCCTTCAATTTTCAGGTGGGGAGCCAAAGGTCTAAAAGTGCCTTTTCCAAAAGTGTGTTCAGGAAAATACTGGCTTCTCAGGATTTTAGTAAGTGTTCTATGAAAAAAAATCTGTGGTTCAAGAAGTTTTGGAAGTACTAGATTAAATAAAGTTATGTAGATTTACTTATTGCGGGGATTCTCGAAGAGTTGAATATGCAAACGTGCTTTGTGAAGAGTCACAGGAGATGAAAGAAAGCATGCCAGGCTGTCCCTCTCCCCCACTTTTTTTAAAGGAGTATTTCATGGGACTGTATATATAGGACACATTTTAGGGAACACTGCTCTAGAAAATTTAACTCACGGATATGACTAAGTGAGCTCTGATTGGTCAAGGTTGGGATTAGAGCCATGTCTTCAGGCTCCTGGGCTTGGGAGCCTTCTACTATCATCACTCTGAAAACCCCTTGAAGGAGTAAGAACAAGTTGGGGGTTTCCTCCAAAATAAATGCGGCAGACTCTGTGCTATGGCAAGGGCTTTATTTTGTTCCATAATGGAAGATAAATATATTTTCTGACAAATATTCACAAATCCAATATGCCATTAGCTTACAGTCCCTGGGAGAAGGTCTTTGATATCATCCCATATAGTCACCATCTTTTTTTTGACTTCTGAGTCACTCCTATTTTTAAGTGGAGGTTTACAGGGACCAGAAAGGCAAAGGAGCAACTGTGAACACTGTACTACCCATTTCCAATACACTGACTAGAACTGGCCTTGGCTTTCTTAAACTTCTTTCAAATGACATGGTTCCTTTTTAAAGGTGACCCAGTAGCCTGAAGGCTTAGAAACTTGTACACTGGAAACCATGTGATGAAATGTCATTGAAGCTACTTGTATACTTATGGAAAGCTATGGCTGCCTTGCTGAGAACATAGCCTGCCTTAAGAAATATGTGCCACTCTGTCAGCATGGTAAGAAGAGGGGATATGTATTCTTGATTAATAATAGCAAAGGGGTATGCAAATAATATGTCCCCTTTACTTCCATGGGCATTTTTTTTTTCTTTAAATACTCCACAAAAGAAGTGAATGAAAGTTGGCTTTCTGACTACTTTAAAATTATTTTTAAACTTCAAAGCAGAAAATATCCAGTATTCAGTTTTAATTTTATATGCTCATATGTACAAATATGCATGCATATGAGTGTGACAGCAAAGATAACTGTACCACTCTTACAATACAATGAATCCTCATGGCTCTTGTTTTAAAGAAACTGTGTCCCATGATTGTTTGACTTCATTATCACTTCCTTCTGCCTGAGTTAACTTGCACTTGACACTGTTCATTTATTTCACTAGACTTACCCATCCTTCTAAAAGAAGAAAACAATGTTTAAAATGATTTTTCTGTCTGCCCTACTTGGAGGCCTAGAACTCTGTTTTTTAAAAACATTCTTCTTTTGTCTACTGTACACACTAAAAGTATCTATGCTAATGAGCTACATATGTCACTAAGACCCTAAAAGTTCATGACCGTAAAGATAAGAGAATCTTGCAATAAGGTGTCAGAAAATCCAATAACTGGAATGAAAGGAAAGAAACAGAAAGATGGGATGGACCAAAATAAGAATTTATGAGGAAAGAAGCTTAAGTAGGTGAAAGCCTAGAATCCCAAGGATGGGGACTGAAAAGGGAGACTTCAAAGAAAGGACTTCAAGAAAGTTATCAGATGATGGGAAGAACTCAAACCCAAATACCGAAACACCTGTCAGGGACTCAAAAGCTCCTTACCCAACTCAGAAAATGCATGGCACAACCTTTGGACAGGGAAACAGATTATCATTATTTTTCATTTTGCCACCAGAAGCACATTGAAATAACTTCTGTCTTCCAAAGTGCACTCCAGTTATGTTGATATCACTGAAAATATGTGAGTGTATTTCAGAGGTGGTCACATATTTCTTTCCTTCATTCATTCCTTCACTTATATCTTTAAGGAAGATACTGTGCTAGATGTTGTAATTGCCCTTGAGAATTGCGCAGTCCTATAGACTAAAAATGCTCAAAATTGCAAAACTGAGGGCTTGAGGCATTTTAACTCATCACCAGAAGTTAAGAGTTCAAAAGAAACTAAATGTGAGGACTACGCTGAATAACATCTTAAGTCACCGTAAGTAATAAAGCTGATTTTCTTGGGTGTTTCCTAAACTATTTGTGAAAGAGATTTCCTAAACTATCTTAAGAAATGATATCAGTCCTGAAATAACTGTAGCTTTGTGACAGCAGTTTGAAGAGCAACACTCGTCCGAATGAATAAAGAAAAAGTATTCAGTAAATATCTGCCACATACTCATGGTCTTCAATACACTCTCAGAATTAAATTGTATAAAGTACAACCCTTGCTGTTAGGAAACTTATGTCCTAATAGGAAATAGTTATGGTTAACCATAATATAAGACAGACCCCAAGCACCACATCTGTTCTAAGTGTTAGCAAATCTCATTAGTATCTTATATTTGGCATTGTTCTGTGGATACAGTGATAAACAAAGTGTGGTCTTGACTTCAAGGAGCTCACGGTCTAGTGAAGTAAAGAAAGAGGTAAAAAGGACAATTTCGGTGTTGTGTGACAAGGGCTAGGATCAGAGTGGATTGGGGCCATGTAGGAGAGGATCAGGAGCCAGAGTCGAGGAGGCTGCTTAGAGGAGCTTTGAAAGATAAGTGAGGGTGAGCCCCGGGGAGAAGGAGCACATGGCAAGCAGAGGAGAGAATATGGGAAGCTGAGAGACAGACAGACAGACAGACAGACATACCTGTTTGGGGGACTTGGTTCAGTAGGACAGGACTGTACCATTTCTGTGTGTGCAGAGAGGTGGGTCGAGGGTGCTGGGAAAGAAGAGAGGCTGGAAAGATAATTATGAAGGCCCCATATGCTCTGCTGTGGAGTTTGGCCTTTGTCGAGATGGCAAGAAAGCTACAGACAATTCTGCATGGGAGTTTGGAGAAAAGATGCCTTTTGGTTGCTATGTTTTTCCCGGGAGACTTTCAACAGTATGAATGACACTTCAGTTCAGGAGAGAAAGGCCTGCTGGGTGGAGAAAACAAAGAAACTAAGGGCTAGTCTGCATCCAGGCACCGGGAACAGTGTTCAGAAAAGTACAGAGGAGGCAAGTCAGCCCAGCTTGAAGAGGGGATAGTGACTGACCAGAAAGAAGTGAGATAAGAGGAGGGATTGTGGAAAACCTTGAGGGCAGATGTGCTAAGGAGTTTAAATGTTACACCATTGGCCAACTAAGAGACAGCTTGAACCTGGAAGAACAGAATGTAGCATCATTACAGGAAAAACAAAACAAAACAGAAGCAAACAATGATGATGAAAGCAAAGACAGAAAGAGGAGGGGAGGCTGGTCTTCGAAAGAACATGAAGAGCTCAGTTTTGGTCTTGTCTCCTGGATTTCTCATCACACCTCCTAAGATCCTAAATACTGTAAAGGGAACTTTAACTTACCATCTCTTTTTGGTGTGTTTTTTTGTGTGGCCTGCCCGTACGTAGAGAAAGCCACTTGTCCACTAAAAGATCTGTTCAAAACACCAAAGGGTTTCATAAAGAAAGACCTTACAACGGCTAGCTCGGGCTAAGATCTTCCAGGCATATTCAATGTGAGCTCAGCCTTTTTAGGTCACCTGAGGAAAGCATCTGTTCCCCTTCTCCCCCACTTTTTTTTCCCCCTAATAGAAAATATTTGAACATCACATGCATTCATTTTTGAAATAACCACAGTTCGGAGTGGATAGTTTTTATATTGACTAGAGTCTTTGAAGTATGTGAATATGTATGTGTGTAAATATATATATATACGTTCAACCTAGTACAAGATGGGGCAGTTTTCATTGGAAAACATACAATAAACAGGTCCTTTTTAAAGAAAAGCCTAGCTCTGATGGCAAGGTAAAACTCTTAGGCCAGCATCTTTTTACTGTCGCTTTCTAGCTAACTGACCCACAGTCTTAAATCATCTATTGTGTAATCAGTTAACAGTGAAGCAAGTCATTTGAGAGAGGTTGCCTAAAATTAACTAAAACCTCCCTTGATTTTTGTAGATGGTATAAAGCCACATTGATATAGCAATGTCTGGAATTACATTGTTTCAGGAAAAAGGACAATGGATATGAAAACCTTTTAGTATACGCTACCTGTCAAATCTGGAAACTGAGCCCCACCATCTTATCAGTTTTGTTAGAGCAGTGGTATTTGCTAAATTATAGCAGGAGACAGGTTTTTTTGTTTTTTCCTTTTGGCTACTTAGATCAAAAGAAAGGTGTACAGTTTATTTTTAATCCCATCACTTCACATGATCCCAGACAGAACATCAAAGACAAGGTATGCAGGTTTAACCATTAGCACCAACATAATCCAAAGCTGAAAATCTCTTCCAGATAGCTACCTCACTTTGAAATAGACCACATTGTGGTGTTCAGAGTCAACATTACTCTCTAGTGTGTTTTAATTTTCACTGCACTTAAAAAGAAAAAAAGTATCCAAGATATGTGATTTTGCCCTACAGCATCAAGCATCCGTTTGTAGGGCAATCTAATATTATTAGAATAAAATACAATTCACATACACTTATTTTTTAAGTTGGCTCAGCCGTCCATCTCAATTTCATGAAAGGGAGGAAAGTGAATCAAATGCAGTTGCAAATCGTATTTGAGGAGGGCAATGCTTCTCCACATCTGAAGTCTATTGAAAGCTCATGAGTAAGAACTTGGGGAACAAATCCTTTCTGTTCAAAAGATGTGTCAGTGGAGAAATTCCCAGAAAATAGCACACAATTCATCAGAACTCACTCATTTCTTTTCCAAGTCAGATAATAAAAGAAAGTTGCAGTGTTGAATTCTTTCCAAGGGGGAAGAAATATAAGTATGTAAAATAATTCATAAATATTTTGCATTAGAAAATGTATCATAAGCAGTGGAGAGATAAAAATATTTAACAACTAGATAGTCTGGGCACCAACCATCAGATTGTACAGTGGCAAAGTAACTGGTATAGATGTATTGGTATATAGCACCGGCTTCAAAAACGTCCAAAATTGGTAGATGAAATGAAGCTGGTTTTGTGGGAATATGTGGTGGATGACTTGAGATTTCACGAAACATCATTATCATCGTTACACCAGCAATAACAATTGTTCATTAAGTTTCTAGCACTTACAGTGTACTACCACTACTGGGGTACAAAAAGGTATATACATATGGGATAGCATCTATGCCTACATGACTCCTCCAGAGGGGAGACAAATTGCTCTGTACACCTCAGTACATAAAATAAACACATCACAAAGTAACCCATGCTTAGTGCTAAAGAGTGGCTGCAAATGTTAGAGAAATTCTGAAAAGGAAGCTCTAGCTCAGGACTAGGAAAAAGTGGAGTTAATTCATGGAAACGTAGCAGCTAAATTTGGACTTAAAGAAAGTATGGTCTGTTCTCAGATAAGAATTGAGGAGAGAAGAGGGGATTTTGGGAAAAAAAAAGCAGTTGAATGCCTACTACCAGCAGTGTGTGTGTGTTGTCCACGTGTGTGTGTGTGTGTGTGTGTGTGTGTGTGTGTGTGAAATCAAATTATCCTCATTTAATCCTCTCAGCACTTATCTTTTATTCTTCTTTTACTAAAGAGGAAATTGAGGTTCCGGGAGATTAAATAACTTAAGACTATGCATCTATTAACTGGTAGATCCAAGATTTGAATCCAATTCTAGTCCATCTAAAGTTCATGTTCTTTCCGCATATCACAGTGCGTCAACTAGAAGGCAGAACACCAGAAGCAAAGTGCAAAGGTAGAAAGAAATGTGGATGATATACTTGGAGAACGAAGCATGAATGTATCCACTGGAGTTCACAGATGGGAACAGTGAGTGATGGGGCCAGCAGGGAGAGAATGGATGGCCTCAGGTGGCCGGCTGAGGGATGCGGCTTTCCTTTGCAGGTAGTAGTAACAAGAGTTTCAGTGTAATGAGGTTATACTGGGTAATATTTTAAGAAGGTTACTTTAGCCATAGGGTATAGGAAAGATGAGTTGTGGAGCAAAAGAAAAGAGGTTAAGGCTAGAAGCACAGCAAAGTGTAACAGCAGACTGTTCACACTACTCAGGCTTTATTATGTTAATTCCAGCAAAAATTGAAGAGAGCCAAATGTGAGACATACTTTCTAACCAGTTATGATACATGCTCACTGTTGATTTTACAATTTTGAAATCACTGAATGCGATGCTGGTCTGAGCTATTAGAGTTACAAGTTCATACGGAATGGCTAAAGGAGCCTATCTCCTGAACACAGAAATGAAGGGCTGTCTTCTAGTATTACATATGAAGAATCATAACCAAACTCTATGACCAGGCTCTCCACGTGGACATAAATAAACAACTTACTAACACTATCAAACCAAACCTTTAAGACACAGGACCAATGGATTTAATATTGAAAAATGAGAAGTGTTGCTAACATTATCAGACCAAAAGGCCCTGTTAACTTTATCGATACATGAGAATTTTATATTTGGACAGAATGAAATATTAGCTAAATAAGAAATGGTAAAAGTTAATAAATTAAGGAGTTTTTGTTTTGTTTTTCATTATTGTTTTAAATTGAAGGGTAGATATGATCCACTACTGTATCAAAGATCTATCTTTGCTCGTGCAACAGAATTGGATTAGATAAAACTTAAAACTATTTTTCTAAACGTGTGTGCTAAAACTATATAATAGGATACAGCATACTTTAAGAAGAAAAGTCACCCCAAAGAACATGAATGACTCTTCAACTTTGAGGTAAGTGAGCTTCATTCTTTGTAAAACCTGTTAAGATCACATAATACAGAGAAGTAAGCAGAAAAGACTAAAGAAAAAAAGGTATTTCTTAGAAGGCTGCCCAGTTAACTCTTATTAAATATTATTGGAAAATAGTTAATACTTAGGTTCCTCTGCCATAATTAGACAAGAGATCCATCCTGAAAGCTGCATCCGAAGGCAGTCAGGAGACTGCACAGAGTCGGGAAGGCAAGAGCAGTACTTATGCAATACATAGAGTCTTGCGTTTTTATGCTGTTATATATAAGCCACCCACGGTATTCACATCAGTATTTATATCACTTCGCCTTTCTGAAATTCATGATGAAATCATCATGCAAGGATGTTAGGATCCTACAAATGTAAACAGAATTTACATGATTTGAAGATTTCTGAAATGCTAATTGGGTTCTATTTCACATGGAATAGAGTAGTTTTCTGACAACTGGTAACGTTGTCAACTCTTTATATTCCTAACAATACTCTATGACATCTGTAAAATTCTAGCCTGATTTCTTCTGGGGTCAAATATTTGACAAGTTTTTCATTATAAAGATTAAAATAATTATGGAAAAGGCATAATGTTTAGGAAACTGTGTGTGGAGAACTAGATCATCTGGCTTATGTATCTTACAGTAGCCACTGAATGCTAGTGGCTTTCTGTCACTCCAGATAGTAAGATTAAGATTTTTGTTCTCCATTTGTGAAGCAATTCACCTATTTGTCTCAAACTACCTTTCCTGGTAGAGAGACAATGAGGTACTTAATCCTTTTACTCAAAGCACAGTGTGAAACTAATAAGACAAAAAGAAAAAAATTAACTACGTGACTGAAAATTGCAGTCCTTGGGAAAGTTAGAGGATTTTAATGACAAAGCATGTCAGGATTCCTTCTGTATATATACTGTACTATCTTTATATATGCCTAAATGAATATACATATTCAGAGGAGAAAACAAGCAGTTAGACCAGTTTAACATGCTTTGTAAATTAACAATGACAGCAACACATGCAAGTGGGTATTTGTTGCTATTTAGTAATACTTTATGATAGCACCCTTCCAGAGTTAACTATGATTATATTATTATTATTATATTATTAGAAAGAAACCATTACAAGGAAATTGACATTTGCTTTTCATTTTGAAATTATATTTCTCATTCTTGAACTTAACCTGATGTGCCATCAAGAGATGGAAAACCAATCCATTATCAATCACTCAACAGCACAAAGCAATTGTAACTTGTGGAAAGTTCTCTCTTCACTATTAAGGGAAATACCAAATCATTCAATGCCATTGGATTAATTCTTGGGAAGTTCATTGAGTCTTTGAAGAATGAAATAAGCGGATGTTTCAGACCAGATGATAGAATGCTATTTCTCACATTGGTTTGAAATCTATTTTAACACAGTGAAGACACGAAGTATGTACTAAATGCCCAGTGTATGCCTCACCAGATTAGCTGCTGAAAAGAAATAATACAAAGGCCCTGGGGAGTCAGTAAACTAATGTGGAGCTAGATGTACATACCTCAAACAGCTAGGGAGTAACATAATACATTATATAGCCAAGTGATGAACTGAGTGATTAATATACATGGACCAGAGGAATTCAGAGAAGGGAAGGAACAATGTCGGATGGAGTAGCTCATGAGGATTACCTGCCAAATGGAGAAAATGGGCTTCCTCTGTCCTTCCTTTCTTTCAAATATTCAGTCACTTAACAAGTGCCTCTTGAGCTCTTACTCTATGTTAGGAGCAGTGGTAAACAAGATAGAAAGAGTCCTGTGATATCTACAGGCTATTCAAGGGTGGTAGAGCTGTGCGGAGGGTCAGTGAACCAATAATTACACAAATAAATTATTACAATGAAGACTACTAAAAAGCATTAAAATCCTACAAAGAAAATAAATGCAGCTTTAAAGTATATCATAGTAATGCCATGCTTCTTTAAAATACACCAAAGAGCCCAAAGTCCCATGATTTAGCTTTACTGCATTAGTTGTTGGCCTGTAATTCCAGATCAATGGTATAAAGAAGTGTCATGGTCCTGGTTCCCCTTATCTGCTCCCTCCATCCGCACATCCCTCCCCACCACCACACTGCACACACACTTTCTCTCTCATACACACACACTCACACACACACACGCACAGTCTTATTTGCAATATACATTTTCACACAGGAACATCGACTTTATAACTCATAGTTGAAGTGATGGGGTAGTTATATCTTCAGAAGAAAGTGAAGAGACAGTCTGCCTACTGGTGTTAGCATTTGCTGTAGCTATTCCTGGCACTGGGCAACACATGTTTTTAATAAACTTGTAAAAACAGTGTAGATCTAGTTGTAAATATGTTTTGCTTGGTAATGTAGGCTGAATATAATGATTAGATTGACAGTTGTTGGGTTTCCCCCCTTAAAAAAATCACAGTAAAATACAAAGAGAAATAGTTTGAACGATGAGGGCCAAGACAGTATCATGATACCAACACTGTGTTGATAATTATCGTTTATGACAACAGTCAATTTACAGTAAAAACATGCTGCTGTTTCCTTTGTTCACAGCATTACACGTTTTGTTTAGTCTCTTAGAAATATCTAGCTCTGTGTGAAGTAGCCTGTATCTATAATTAGAACTAGGCCACACAATCAGTTTCCTGTCAATATTGTGGTAAGCAGCTAAAAAACAATAAAAATTGAAGATATTATTATCAATAAAATACAACGGCCACAAAAGATATGTAAGTAATTGGTAAAAACATATACATAATAAATAAAATAATGAGTACTATCTACTAATAGGACATTAATCATCAGTGAGTTAAATCCAAACTTAGTATAAAAGCATTTAAAAACTTTAAAAAGATACTCAATATAAATTTTCTGAGCTTTTAAGCTTCACTTCCTAGGACTAAGAGACATAGTCTATATAAGCCCATTTGTCAAAAATTACTTGTCCAAAAGGCTCTTCTTTAATAGCTAAAGTAATATTGTGGAGTTCCCAATCAGAATAGAGTCACATAGAATGTCAGCAGCCTAATAACATTTCATGGTAAAATATCAGAGACCAATATTCCTTAGATTTGAAAATACCTGAGCCAAATATTGTATTTAGTATATCAAGAGAAATCTATTGTATACATAGGTGGATACAATTAATTAAGCCATCTATTTAATAAAGACAGTAGGCACATAATAAGTTTAACTACATCATGGGTAATGTGGGAGTGGGAGAGAAGGAAGAAATAAAGATTTATAAAACAAAAATTCTTTCCTCTAGAAGCCCACAATCTAGAACATTTACAGAGAGCCACAAATCTACCTATCTTATTATCCAATAATAATAATAATATCTAGATTTGGAATTAAGTCCTAATCAACGTTAATACTGATTAATTTCACTGTCATATTTTTTTTCTCTGCTGACAAGACAGAGCTACTAAGAGATGTTTTAAAAATTAACTATATGTAGGGAACAAGGTAAATTATTAAAATAATAACAAGTGCCTTCAAATTTTAGATAGACTGGTTGAGAGAAAAATGTTCTATATGTCCCCAAAGGGAAGCAATAAGAACAATGAAGGAAGCTATAAGGAGAGAGATTTTGGTTTCAGGGAAAAAAGAATTCTAATAATCAGAGTTGTCCAAAAATATATCAGCCATTTTCACAGGTAATGAGTTCTCTACTATTGCATAAAGCAAATATTGGCTGGGCATCTACCTAGTGTGAATGCTGTGGAGAGTATTAAAATAGTTGAGAGGAGATGCCTTTATGATTCAATGGATTAAAAGTTAGTAATGATGATAGAATTACAAAGTATATAACTTTAAATTTGAGACAAAAAGGGCAACTAATTTTTTAAAAATTCAATTTTTCTCCGTTCTTGTTTTAAATGACAGTAACTGAGGCCAACCAGTTAACTTTTATAGAAATCTATACATCTTTCCCAAAATAGACTTAAATCTCATTTTTTGGTCAGTAGTCAGTCGTATTGGTGAAGTTGGTTCATTTCCCTTTTAATCAGTGCGTGCGTGCACACACACACGCACACAGTTTATTTTGTCTTCATTGTTTCAAAATTGTTCTTCAGCTTTTTTAAAAAAATGTAATAATATATCAAGGGCATCTTTCTGATGAGTAAATATGGACCTACTCCATTCTTTTTAACAAGTGCATAGTATTCCACTGGATATATGTAACATAATCTATACTAATACACTTAGTTAATTTCTTAAATACTACAAAAATATTATAATCATTCTTGTACATTTACCTTGATGTTAGGATAGTATTTCTTTAGAAAAGATAACTGTAAGTGGGATTATTAGGTCATAGAGCATGCACATTATACATTTTGACAGAAACTGCCCAGTTGCCTTATAGTTGTAACAATACCCTAACAACCAGGTATGGAAACACTCATTTCCTCACAACCTTACCAATAACTTTGCATTTTCTTGATCATTACCATGTAAGAGATATAATAGGACCATAAGAGTTGCAAAAAAGAACATGCTGTTTCTCCTCATAATCTAGTTAATGGGATTAAAAAAAATACACATATCAAAAGAGCTAATAATACAAAGCAGGATAAAGAAGTAGTTGAGACAGAAAATGCTGCATGAAGAGGTTGAGGAGACTGTGAGGGTTTTCCAGAGCAGGAAGGATTGAACAGAGCTGTGAAGAATGGACGCACCCTGAAGGGCAAAGCAAAGGCAAGGGGCAGTCTGGGTGGAGAGAGTGGCCACACATGCTGGTGCGACATCACTGGAGCTAAAGCAGAAGATTGAAGTAGGTGAAATAGGTTCACATTTTGTCTTCTCTTACACTGTTTTCTCTTCCTTCATATCACTTTTAACTACCCCAAATTAATATACACAGTTTCACATCCTATAGTTATACGTTTACTTGTTTATTGCCTATGTCCTCACCTCTCGAAAGGGAAGGGTGACATGTGTTCACTGCTGAGTCTTCAGAAGCTGAGCCCTGCCAGCACCAGGACGTGGGTTTGTTGAAGGAATGAATGTCATGCTGACGTCACTGAGAGGGGTAGGAAATGTCAGGTTCAAGAGTCTGGATTTACAGTACTTATATGGAAACTGGAAAATGATAACAGGATAAAACCAGGAATGTGAGGTGATGAAACACAGTGGTGTTTATGGGAACTTAGTCTGGTTTTGTTATGCAAGATGAACTGGTCTGGCGGCAGAACTATCAGGCCAGCAAAGAGATCTCTGCACTATTACAGGGGTCAAGTACACAGACCTGAGAACAGCGGGAAAGAACATCCTGAAGGGAAGAGCGAAAGCTGGATGGCAAAGTAACTAATAAAAGCCACCATTTAAGTGAGTGCTTAATTTGTGCTTATTTCGTGTTAAGCACTGCACATACATTTATTTAATCTTCTGAGAGAGATATTATCCCAGTTTTTAAAAGAGAGGAAACTGAGATATAGAAAGGTTAAGTAACTCACTCAAAGTCACACAGCTCCTAAGTCCCTCAGCCGGAAGCATTCCTAAAGCTTGTACTCTTTCCCTTATCTTAGAGGAGTAAACATGGGCTCTGGGCACAGGGGAGGTGATCCTGGTCATGCAGAGGTGCTGCACAGACACATTCATGTCCAAACTCTGGTATTCCCAAGGAAAAAGAAATGATCAAGTATGTGCTAGGTCAGGGTTTTCACGACCAATGAATGGGTCATGAAATCAATTTAGTGGGTCACGATCAGTATTTTAACAAGAAATGAAATAAATGATAAAAAGAGAAAAAAAAACATTAAAGTGAATTGCCCATGGTATGTTTCATGAAATTTTTGTTTTAAATATACATGCATATGTGTCCTGTTTTGCTGAAACTCTAACAACAGTACCTTGGATGTGAATGAGGTATCCCCCTCACTGCAACCTGGTGTTGTTTCTATTTTCATTTTCAGAATGAAGACTCTGAGGTTCAGAGTGGCAGAGCCAGGATCTGAAACCAGGGCTTTGCCTCCAACCCTGGCTCCTCTTTCCAGCACAGCAGCTCTGCATCATGAAAATGGAAAAGCAAGTTCACCAGAAGTGTTTCTTTTGGATCTCATGTAGCCAAGGCCAGGTGGAGGGTCCATTAGCTTTTTGCCCTTCAGCATGTGAGGCAACATTAAGGCCATTTCATTTTGCATCAAGGAATTGGAAGGAAACAAACCATTTCAGGTAGAGCTGGACTCTAGCCACTCCAGCGAAAAAATGACACTAAAACAAGATCTCCTCGCCGAGGCTCAGGTCCTTAGAAGAAATGGAGAAAGAAGCCCCATAATCTGAAGACTCGGCATAGCGGAGGTTCTTCGCTTATGTTCTAATAAATAGATTTATAAAAAGAAAGCTATAAAGGGAATTTTATTTTCCCACTGCCTTCTACAGCCTCCCAGAATGTTAGGACTAGCAGGTGCCTCAGAGATCACTGAGTCCACCCTCACACTACAGAAGAGGTAACAGAAGCCCAGAGAGGTTAAGTAGGTGAAACCAAAGTCACACAGCTAATAAGCAGCAGAGTCCCTAAGGGGGATAAAATCTTGCTAACATTCATGTTCTTAGATAAATCACAGCTTATTCAAGAAATGCTAAAGAGGTGTGGATTTAGGGTCAAAATGTTGTGTTGTGGATTTTGCCTTGTGTTACCTGAAGGCTGATGATCTCTGGAGATCTGAGCTGGCCTGGACTATGGGGCTGACACAGCCTTTGGACCTCTAGTCCTGACTCCTGCCCACAGGCAATGCACTGAGCTTAGCTTTTCTGGGACCACTACCCCAATCCCTGCCTGAGATGCCCCCCCCAGGGACAGGATGCCAGCCCTCATCCCAATGTTAATAATGACATTCACTTCCCCTTCCTTGCTTGGCTTCCTCTGAAGCCAAATTCTTTCAATAGCTCATAATGTTGACAAGTGTGGTATCCACTGATCAAACAGATTGAAAATAATATGAATTTTAAGATATTGTTTTATAATAAATATCTGTCTCTGGAGGCTGTTGTCTAATAAGAGATTTTAAAATCCAAAATTGGTCCCTAAAAGCGTGAAACTACATCTAACTTATGTTTGATGTTCTGTAACTAAGAAACAACTTGTGAAAAGGAAGAAGATAAAAAAATGAACTTAGGCTAGCAGAGTAGATGCCAAGTTTCAGTGCCTTGAGCTGTGAAAACCTTCCAATCAGTCTGTAAATGAGGTGAAGAAGGATTCGTGCACTGCTAAATATTTATTGTTGCTAAGTTTCATCACTGTTAATATACAGGTAATGGATGACTTTTTGTCCTTTGAAGTCAAACACCACCACTTAAGCGGTGACAAGCACTCACCTCCCTGAAACGGACACACGAACACACACGCACACATAGATGCACACAGACACAGCGCTTGTAGTGTTTTATCTTCTAAAATTGATGACTCAAATGGAATTTTTAAAAAAAAGGAATTAAAAGAGGAAAAAGGAAAAGATTATCAGCTTTCATTTTTCATCCTGTGTTGGATATTTTACTTAGCAAAATGCAGTTTATGAGGCCCTTTTATTCTTATCTTAGGATTTGTGAGGAAGTCAAGGCAATCGTGTGGAGCAAAGCAGGAAACGCAGTAAGGCAGAAGGACTGGGGCATCCACTGGAAGTGCTCACCAGGGCAGGGCCAGCACTAAAGAAAAGGACAGATGGGTACAACAGTGGGATGTGTCAACCACCCTACTGCCCCCTTACCCTTTGAGCAGGATCTATTAAGAAGGTCCACCTACAGGTCTACAATTACTCTAGATCTTGAGGTAGAGAGACCTGGAATCTCAGCCTCATCAATTATAAATAAAGTTCACCAGCTGGCAAAGTGGAAAGAGGCATACATATAACAGTTAGAACTAGACAAAGGACCCAGATCTTCTACGATTAACTACTGGCTCCATCATCTCCATAGCTTTGTGACCTTGGGCAAGTGACCTCATCTCTTTATGCTTCAATTTAGCATTTGCTGCGGAGGGTTGTTTTAAAGATTAAATTAGTTAATACATGTCAAATTCTTAGGACAGCTCCTGACACACAGTAAGTGCTATAATAAGTATTGCTCTCCTTAGATATACTTTATTATATACTAACTCTATGACGCTATGTTTCAAGGGAGTAGCCAGAACCCAACTTTAACTGGTGCTGGAATACTGCCATATGTTCTGACTTTTCAGTAAAAGCCAGAAATTGGGACTTTTATGTGAAAGGTCAAGGCTTTTAAATGTTGGGAACTAATTCAGGTTTGGTTTATTTTTGAACGAGTTTGCGGTCTGAACAAAACATGTCAGTAAGGTGGATGAATCCTGAGGCCTGCCAGTTCATAATGGCGGCCAATCAAACCTTCAACCAAAACTTCAGCTTCACTGGCCCCTCTCCTACTTCATTCTTTTCCATAGCACTTCTCAACAATCTTACATATACCTTACTTGTTTATCTTTGGCCTTCCTTCCCTCCTGCCATCACACAAAAATAGACGCTCCTTGGCGGTAAAGGATTTGGTTTGTTTTGTGTGCTGCTATAGGCCTATACTTAAGAACAGTACATGGTATATAATAAGTGCACAATGGGAGTTGAATGAATAAATGGTCATATCTTAATCCGCACTCTCTCCCTCTAGGGCTGGCCCAAGTCTACTGGGTCACAGAACAATGAGGAAAGTGAAGTATATAAGTTCAAGTCCTAGAGTGAATCAGTTTTTCTGGAGGGAGCCCAGCAAGCCTGGCTTTTACAAGCTACAAAACACAGGATAAGTAAAATGTCAGAGAGGTAGTGGTGCTGAAGAATCTAATGACTTCAACATACTTAATAAAACCATCACAAGTGTCTTCCAATAAAACATTTTGCGATGGCAAAGCAATCTCTCTTTCTCTCTCCAGAAATTTTTTGACAAGGTGAATTTCTGTATATTAAGATGGTTTAACTTCCATCTGGAGATCCATCCAAAATTATACCTTTGTGTAATACCTGAACAAAGGCAATTAGAATCAATTTCTAATAATGGTCCTAAAGCAGCCACACTGCCTACAAACTGTTTTTAAATACAAGGTGAGCATGACATTGAATTTCTCTCTTTAACCAGGAAAACATAAAACATTAGTGTGTGTGTGTGTGTGTGTGTGTGTGTGTGTGTATGTGTGTTCCCACTTAAAGCAAATTAATTGGCTATATGGTAACTAAATCAACGGAAATAATAAAGTTATGAAACTCACACACAATATATTGGGAAAATTTCTTGGACAACTCTATCCATCTATCATCCTGCTCTAAAAAATGTGTTATCCTGCCTATTTTAAACTAACACTACCTGTTATTCATCAAGTGATTGAGAGACCAAAATGTGCAAGAGGCAAGGTGCCAAAGGGGAACAAGACGTAAGACATACCGTTCTCACCTTCATGGAGCTTGCAGTCTCCTGTGGGGACCAGAGATTAAATAAATGCTCAAAAGATCACAATGATCTTTACTACTCATCTCCCATGTGGCCTGGTCCCAGGCCCCAGAAATAGCAATCTGACCTCCAGCTCTGTGTGTCAGTGTTACCTGCCCTTACTTTCAACATGACCATAGTAGATTTCTTCTAACCAATAAGATCTCTATGTTGATTTCTAAAGCTTTAATAATTGCAGGAGAACTACAATACTTTCCCCCAGATTCCTCAAATGAATTCTTTTCAGGATTCAGTATTTGGAAAAACTTCCCAAGAAATGCTGAGAAGAAATTGCCACGTGGAAACACAATCCATGGAGCACAGTGTAAATAGTGAGGATCTAGTGTTTAGGGAGAATTTTTCTAATAGAGACAAAATAGATGACTCAGTGCAGAGAGAGCAGGCTACCCAAGGTCAATGAGAAGGCTACAAAAAAAAAAAGTCTAGGGAGAAAAACTTGAAGGTAAAAAACAAAACAAAAACTTTAGGAGTGCTTCCTCTCCTTCTCCTCCCTGGGATTTTCCTCTTAAAAATGTCTAGCCTTCCCTTGAACTTTGATCTCTAATCCCGTTCCCCTTTCACTCTATGTGTTCTGCCTGGAGTTTCAACAGGGGCTAAGCAGATAACATATATAGGTGAAATGAGATGCTTCGGTACTCCGGCAAAAAAAGAGCACCTGAGTATCTACTGGTGCAGCCCTTCTTAACCCAGCATATTGTTGCTATCTATTACTACGTGAAATCTGTGGAATTTTAAACACTGGCTCAAATAAAAACAAGCAGCGTGGATTAAAAAATCATATTTTAGAGATCTATATAGCCTAAAGAACACCAATTTCTAGCTTCTAACTCATATTGTAACAAGTTTAAAAATCTGTATCTTTAGCTCTGACATTCTCCAGAGTTCTAATGCCTGCATTCCACCTCCAACAGGGTGTATCCAGAGATGCTCGTGCCTCCCAGTCCTAACTCTTGAGTTAAAAACTGTTTCCAACGATCCTGCTCACTTCTCCTGACTTTTTTATCCTCTTGAATGGTACCATCTGTCACTCTAGGTTCCACCTTCTACCTCTGTCCCTCTTAGCCATCCCCATCCAATCAAGCACCAAGCCTCATAGAGACTCCTCAATTCCTTGTTCTTGTCCGTTTATCTCTTCCAATCCAGGCAATTAGCATCTCACTTCAACTACACAATAACCTTCTAATAGTTTTCTCCAATTCAGCCTTATCAACTCCACCACATTCAAATATGTAACAAGGAAAGTTGATATCATGTCTACCCTGCTCAAATGTCTTGTTGGCTCTCAGTATTTTACAGGATAAAACCTAACTCCTTAGCACTGGAAACAGAGCTCTCATATTCTGGCCTCTGACTATTCAGCCAGCTTCATCTCTGCTCATTCCAACACATATTGTAGCCTTGCAGAACTATCTGTCTATCACTGAACATATCATAGTTTTTGTGCCCCTATTTTTTATACACTCTCTCCCCTTTGCCTGAAATACCCTTTTCACTAATCCTCTTGTCTACCTAGTCAGCTTCTACTCATCCTCTAAACCTTAGTTCAAGCCTGTCTTCCCCAGGAAGATTTAAGTACTCCTTTGATTCCAGTTATACCCAAGCAAACACAGACTATCCATTAAGGAGAGGAAAAGAATCACATCACTCATCTTTATATCAGAGCATCAAGTACACCATCTGGCACACTGTGTTGGCTTCATAAATATTTGTTAAATAAAAAAAAAAAAAGAGTGAGTTATGGTTTTTCAGAAAAAAGAATGCATTTAGGGAAGGGAAGGAAAGGAAATGAAGGATTTGCATTTGGCTTATGTCTGTCCTAGACTACTGCCAAAGTCTTCTACCTAGTCTACCAATTAATCAAATCATGCCTCACCCCAACTCAGCTTTCCAGTGCTTCCTGGTAAACTTATAATGCACCTAAACTCGTCACTATCACAAAGCCATGCCCACCTCACCAGCCTTGTTTCCTTCACCTTTCCCCTTCTTACCTGGGTCTATCTCCATTCATAGAGTGTGCCCATTTGTTATTTCTTCTGCTGGGAATACTCCTTCCCCTACTGCCTTCTTGTCATTCAGGTATTAGGTGAAATGCCATCTTCTCAGAAAGGTCTACCCAGATCATCTTCTAATCTAGTTACCATCCACCACCACCAATAGCAGCATTCCTCCTCCTATTTTCTTTTCTTGATAGCTCCTAACAGCATCTGAAATTGTCTTCTTTTCAGTCTCCATCACCAAAATGTAAATTTTATTATCCACTCTGTGCCCAGCATCATTTGTTTTTGATTTTTTGGGGAAAAATATCTACGTTTTGTGAATTCTTATCTCATCAGTTCCCAAGACATACTAGAAAAGAATTCCATCAAATTTATTGATCCATAGGATTTGGCTCCACTTTAAAAAAAGAAAGTTTGAGTATAATGAATATATGTAACGTACAAATATATACGTAGGTATAAGAATAATCTAATCCAAGCATCTTAATCAAACCAAAGTATGAAATTGCTATCAGATCCAGATATTCTCATAATAATGGCTTTTCCCACAACCAAAATTTGTAATCTCCTCTTGTAGGCAGGAACTATTTTGCAAAGCTATAATTTTTACATCATTCTCAAATGAACATCTCTGCATGGAGAAATTGTATGACTTGTCTTTTAAGAAAAGAAAATTATTGAAAATTAAGCTTTCAAAAACACTGTGGGTTTGACTCCAAAATAACTGTTTACGTCCAAGCATATAAACAGAAACAAATTAACAATTACCATTTCACAGCTCTAAAAATGTTTATAAACATAAAGCCTATTTCTTTCTAAAAATATGAGTATTAAGACTTTTTTCTATTTTAATGGTTTGAAATACCTTTAGGTGAATCACTATTGAAAAATAATTTTAGAGAGTCATGTCATCATATAATAAAGTAATATTATTTTAGTGAATTGCTCTTTTAAATAGTAACCTTGAAGGTGCAATTCCCAATATAGTGTCCTTGTTAAGTATGAATATTTAAAATTCAAGAGTCTGTATAATCTGGAAAAACAAAGTCAACATATTTTGAAATCACAAATTTCATTTTAATAGCTGAGAAGTTTAAGAAAACAGTATTTATTTTGTACCAGAAACTCTACTCTTTTATAATTCATATCTTAGGTGACATGATTTTCATCAATACACATGGATGATCACACATCCACTCTGGTTCCTTTCTGAGCAAAGTTACTTTTGGAATCTACGAGTTCTTTCAATTTCAGCATTTTCTTTGAATTGCCCTGCTAATCAGAGGGCCTGAAATAAAGATAAAATCTCCAATTTGTAAAACTGTGTAATTAAAACCTAAATATAAATTATGGTCACCTCTATTCACAGGTAATAATGCATATGGTGATGATGAAGATAATAATAAATGACAAAATCTCCTCCTCTACTACTGTTTATTGAATGCTTATTATGTTCCAGGTGCTGGTATGTTTTACTTCATTGTAAAGTAAACTGTATGAAGTAGCTACTATTAATACTACTATTGGACAGATCAGGAAACCGTGGCATAAAGAGGTTAAGCAGTTGTCCTAGGTCACACGACCTGAAATTTGTCAAGTGCAAACCAGGCCATCTGACTCTAGAACCTTTGCGAGTTAAGTACTACACTTATGAGCTAATACATGGGAAGCTTTTAAAACGGAGCCTGCACAGGGTAAGCTCTTAATGTCAGCACTTATTACATTGTTTTATGCATAATCATCCATTTCACCTACAGAGATGTATCCTCCTTATTTATAAATATAGCAAAAAACCCTGCATTTTACTGAGGGCTTTATAACTTGTCTCTAAAAATGATACAACAATCTAAAATTCACAACATTTCAATGTAATAGTAAGTAACATTTGTTGAGTTGAGATAACGTAGAGACAATTATTATCCTCAATTTCCACATAAGACCTGGAGTTTTAGAAGGAAGCTGAGTGACTGTCTCATGGTTCCACTCTTAATAACAGAATCTCTCTGTCCTATAAGGAATTCATTCCATGTGGTTCAGGAACAGAACCACAACTCTTTGACCAAGACCAGTTCTTACAACCTTCCCCTTCAAGGTCAGGAGCGGGGGTGGGATGGGGTTCAGTGGGAAAGGGACTCAGAAAGGTCATGGGAGGCTAAACAAGTACTCATCCAGCCCTAGGCTGCTGTAATTGGTTCAGGGATGTTATTTTAGCTAATTAGATTCCTTCTGAGGATATTTTTGCCAGGCAGGCCTACTGGACAAAGTATCACCAGGATACTTTGCTGTTAGGACGTAAGACTGGAACAACTAGAGGCCTTCTCACTTACCACATGAAAAAAGCCATTCCAAAGGACAAGGAAAAAGACATAACTCTGATGACAGTGCTTAAGCCTCTTTATCCAGCCACCCATGACCCTGGAATAACCCTAGATAACTCAGATATCTGATTAAATAAATTACCACACCCCCTTTTCAAAATATGACTTAGCTAGTTGAAATTGGGTTTCTGTCACTTGCAACTTTCTATCACCTAAAAGCCTTGTTATTTTTCTTCATAATTGTTGTGTTTTTAAAAACATTAAATACCAAATGCCTCTATTACTTAAACATCAACTTGATTTATCCAGAGGAAACATGGATTGATAAAGTTCTCTGGAATTTTATCAACGGAATTCTGATGTGTGAGATAAGTAAATGTATAATCTATGTTAGTTAAAATATTGTTTTTGAATATTAAAATATCTCAGAGCAGCTTCTTTTTATTTTAAAGACCCCTAAAAATCTTAGGAACTTTAGCAATTGATGTTCTAGAGGCTAAGCAACAAAATAAAACATAAAGAAAAATACCTGACAGCTCTTGAGGAGTTGAAACCATTTCCACACTTTTGAAAAGTTCCTTGAAATCACCATTCCCTAACAACACAACTTCTTCAGGAAACAGAATCAATGTGACTTAGTAATCTGAATAAAACATTCAAGTGCCATGAAAATTAACATCTAAGTCCTGAATTCAGGGTGCGCCTAATGAAAATCAGGCAGAGAAGCTAATGGGAAATTTAACACAGGGCAAATGTCAATATTGTTGTGAGAAATATACTATAATTAAAACGTTTCTGAGTCCTGGCCAATGACCTACAGTAATAATGCTTTGTTGACCTTATTATAAAAAAATAATTTTTCATTACTAATTCAGTAAAAGAGTCCCTTTTTCAGTCTTCAAGCATAAATAAAAAACAAAAAATCAGCGCCTGATTCTTCAATGAAGCATAAAACACGAAAACACTGACTAGTCAAGGAGGAAACATAATTCCAAAGCCACAGTGAACAAGGAAAGGGAGAAAATAAAAACAGAGACATTTTATAGCGGAAAGAATAAAAGCAGTAGACGTCACTGATCCTGGCAAAAGATAAAGGAGATAGGGCAAAAGCATTGGATTTCATTCATTCTACACTACCCACATTCTGAAAAGTACAGGGGCTGTGGTCTGTGCATTAGAAGGCAGACTGATTACATTCAATCTGGATAGAAAGAACATTTCTGTCGAATTATTACCGTGCTTAAACTTATTGAGAAAATTACTCTCTAGAATAACATTTGAGTATTATAAGAAAATACACTGTCTCCCTGGAGGTCTCTGTAATGGGATTTCACCTGTGAGCTCAGCCTGCCGTTTTTCTTCTCCTCCGGCTAGTTATCCACGGGAACTTGCATTTGAGGGGAATTCAAAGTGTGTACTGCTCTGGGAGAACGCACATATTCTCTCTATTTAGCAATATAGAAGTAGTGGAAACTCACAGTATTGGCCAACTAAAAAGGATTAGGGCAAGCTTTACATGTAGAACACCATGGATTTTGTGCATTTTGAGGGGCAAAAAGTCACATCATTTGAAATTTCGGGGCAGAGGGATGTGGCATAAAGTCCTTTTAAAATTCAAATATGTTACCCAAGGAAAATGACACATTAAGCCTTCAATAATCATTTTTATAACAACAGATTTATTAGACTCTCTAGAGGAAAACTGGGTCCAATGAAAATGGAGCTCAGAACAGGTAAATTTTAATAAGGGATTGAGAAGGAGGGAGGGGGGCAGAATCCAGAGCAACAGCCAACAACTCAAATGTCTTTAGGGCGAGAAAATAACATAAATGTGCTGATCTAATGCACGAACATATCAGAAAGTGGTGGGCTGACGTCGAAGTTGGGGTGCTTATGCCTCACCCAAAGATATTCAGGCTTGATTTTTAAAAAGCAAAACTGCTTTGCTAGGCAAGCACATTGGCCCCATTTTATGACCTCTGCTTAGAGCAATATTCGAAATTGTGCTGCACAGAAAATAACCCTGGAGATAGTTCTTAGGTGTCAAATCAAATCGAACCGAAACAAACATACAAACTGAAAGCAAGCTTCATTGAGAAAAAACATTTGGGAAACTTGAGGACTACCTTCCGTGTGGCCCTTAGATTCACTCTCCACCTTTCCTGACCCCACTCTGTGCCTCAGCAAGCTGAACCAAATGGACTGCATTAGAGGATCCCTGGCTCCTTGGTTCTGGTTGGTTTCAGCCAAGTAGAGAAAGAGGCAGGAGATTTCCAGGTATTTATTCTGCAGCTCCTTCCCTGCCAGGTTGCAATTGGTTGGCTGTGGCTTTCTAACTAAAGGACTAGTTAGTTGACTCTCTTCAGTTCTAGTAATTACTCCTTCCACTTGACCGTCCAGGCCCAGGGGTGCTAACAGAGTACTGCACTACCCTTGATGCCTTCTTGAAACCCTGCCCATCCTGTTGTAAAAAGTCCTCTTATTAAGTTTTCTCAAATCACAAGTTTGAGTGTGCCACATGTTTCTTGCCAGAGCTCTGACTGATACACTGGGTAAAAGAACATAAAACTGGTTTCTTTTTTTGCAAGACTTCTCAGAGTCCTTAAAATGGTAACATTATGATGAATATTCAAGAATGGTCCAGGAAGAAGAGATTTGTTGGAGTGGGTAGGGATTGAGAGGTCCCAGGAAACAGAGGTAGGTGAAGCTTAAAAGATGGTGGCCATAAGAACGAAGAGCAGAGAAGACAAACTTTCCTTAATGTATAATTACTCAGGTTTAAAGTTAGGGGAGGTCAAGTTCTGGGAAGCGCATTGGGTAATGTAATCTTGAAGTTGAAACTATTTTCTGCATGATGTGGATTCTTGTAAACTCTTTTCAAGGAACTTTTCTTTCCTTTCCTTTCATTCCTTTTTTATTCTCTTTCCTTATATTCTCTCTTTCTTTTTTTCTTTCTTTTTTGTGAGCATTTCATTCAGGATCTTGGAACCAATAAAGTGAGGGGAAGTGTTTGGTACTTCCTTTCTGCTTTTTACTGTACTTTCTGGATCATATACTAGGATATCATATTGCCCAATAAAATGTTCACATAAAAACTTTGCTTCAACTAGTGAAATGAATCTGAAAACAGAACTAGAAACACTGAGAAGAATAATAAAAAGAAAAATCAAAATCTCTCCTGTACAAACCATTAAAGCAATGTCAGTAATAAGATACTACATTTAAACAATTTTTCAGCACTTCAAAATGGTGTCCCCTATTCTTCAAATGCAACTTGGGATTTCTGTGCCCATCTTTTTCCAAAAGTATAGTTTGCATTAGGTGTGATCAAACGTTCATACACACACACAAACACACACATACAACACCCGTTAGGATGTTGTTATACAAAATAATTTCTGATCAAAGTAAGCTGACTTCTCTAAGTCTAAAAAGTATCTCAAATTCAGCACATCTGAATCCAACTCTGGATCTTTCCCTCCAAATCTGTTTCTACCTCAGTTTTCCCTATCCTTCAGGTTAGGGGAGGCCTAATTTGCTGAGGTCAAAAATTTTGGTATCACCCTATCTTTTTCTCATACCCCGCAACAACTTCATCGTCAAATTTGGTCTATCTTCAAAACATATCCTGAATTTGTCCATTTTCACCAACTCTACTGCTCCACTCTGACTAGGTGCTTTTACGTTCATCATTTTACTTAAATCTCACAATTACGTAATGAAGGTCTTTTTAATCCCCATTTAACATATGAGGAAACTGAGGTTTCAGACAGATGTAATAACTTGCCAACATGGCACACTTAAGAAATAGAAGGACTGGGATCTGAAACTATGCCCGGCAAATTCCCAAGCTTTTGCTCTTTCTAATGTATCAGGATAAAATAAAAGGTTTTTAAAACTGACTCTTAAAAATGGATATGCAATGATTTGTTTCTAAGAAATTATCTCCTCCCTTCTGATTTAAGGAAATCAAAAGTTTTAACTGGTTTGTTCTTCATAAACTTACAAGGAGTGTTGTATGTATGCGTGTGTTGGGGGGTGCACTCCTGCACCCACGTGTACATGCGTGCGTGCACATGCGTGTGCATACACACACACACACACACACACAATTTAGAAAGGAAAACAAATTTGATGAATTTGTTGCAAACTTAGGGACATAATAGCTTATAAGAGAAATCCAATTAAGAGTTGTTCAGAGGTGACTGGTAGGGAAAGGAGTATTTATCCCATCACATTCTAAATAGCCAGGAGCCAGGCAGAGAAGCAGCTGGGTGCAAAGAAGCATTAGGGAGCCGAGTCTAGGGTACCGCCAGGGAAGAAGGTGGCAGCTGGGAGTGGGGAGGGTTTCAGAATCCAACATTTAAAATGATCCAAACAGGAAAACGCCAGCTGGAAGAAGGGGGTGCTAGGCATCCAGTAACCTTCTGGTAAAACCAATTTTCTGTCTGGTATAAGAGAAAGCACATGCCACACGTTAAGTATCGCAGGTTTCAAGGAAAAAAGCAGTGCATTTTCCCAACAATTATCTTGTTCATGCTGTGAGTGCCATCCCCACAGGGAATGCACCAGGGAGGATGACCTGTTATTAAATCGGCACATTTTGGGCTATGTCAACACCAGGACGGTTCTTCTGGGTACCAGAATAATATGCCAAAGAGACCTTTAAACATTTTATATGTTCCCTAATTTAAACTGGGAATATGATGGTCCCTTAAGGTGATTCTCTTTCTAAAGGGTATATCATTAGAAGGGTTATAGGAGTTGATTCCATTAAAACACACACACACACACACACACACACACACGCAGAATGAGATATACATTTCAAGCCCATATGACAGGCAACTAAAGACTAAGGGTTTAAACCCTCAGTTTATCAGCTCTAGAGGCCTAATTTTGCAATCAGCTAAACCTACAGTACATTTTCAGCAAGTGCTGCAAATCAGCAAAATATTAAATGAATCTTGAAAAAAATGATTATGAATCCACAGTTCTGTTTGACTGTATAATTCTATTTAAGATTAAAATTACTATCATAAAAAGGCCACTTTCTGAATGTAATTCCACAAAAAACATCATCACAAAAGCTTTTACTGCTATTTATGTCAGAATGTATTTTAAACAGTTCTAATCATTTACCTTTGTGGACACTTAATTAAAATTACAAAACCAATTTTAATCTGTAGTCCAATTAATATGCAAATATATGCAAATGTGGTAAATCAAGGTGGTGATTAAGTTAAGGACACTCTATTTCATGTCTGCTTTAAGTGTGAAAACAAACAATCTTTTTTGTAATTGTACTGATGGATTGTGATGTTTATAGGGTTAGTATGGGGTACAAATGTTTATGCATCAACATTATGCCAAAACAAAGATTTTATACTCTGGAGTGATTTAGCATCCAGCATACATTCAGATGCAACAAAGTCATTTTGCAGTCATCTTGTGAATTAGAATAAGGTCAAAGCAAAGTTAAATTTCTATGTCATCCATTTGTATGGCTATTTAAAATTCAACAATCACTTTCTGATGTGTTAGGTAAGAGCCAAGAAGTCTCAAGAATGGCATATTATCGCCCTTTATCATTTAGTGTTCCTAATATACTGGTTTATCTTTGCTACTATTACAGCAATCGTTCTCTCATTAAGGTACAAAGATATTCAGCCTTTTTAACCCCTCTTTTTCACAAGTTTTAAATATGGAAAGTACAGTTAAAATCCAAGTGACCATCATAGTTTAACTACAGAGATGCACAACACATCCTTACATCCAATTTGTCCCTCTTTTTCTTCCTGTGCTATTGTCTAGATAGTACCCATGACACTGAATTTTTCTGAAGAAGAAATGACTGTCTTCAAGAGCCCTGTTTTAAAAAAGGCAAATGTTTAACTTCAGTGTGATTTAGTTTCTTAAATTCATGGTTAACCTTATGGAGATGTTATTTTAAAAAAATATCCTACAACTTCCTTCTAAACAATGTCTTCTCCAATTTCAAACATGTCTCTATTTTATGAGATGTCCATCTTGCAAAGATGAAGAAGAAGCAGTCATTTTTTGAAAAAGAAATCGTGTGACCTAAAAATCACAGTCACATTATGTCATATCTTGGAAAATAAAAATAATCTCAAAGCTCTGTTCTTGATGAAATATCTATGAACTATCACATAACACATTTATGTTAGAAAAACATTAAGAATAACAAGTTTGACCTACTATTTTTGTGCAAATGTGAATCATTTCTGTTTCTTTAAGCCTGAAGAAGCCAGAGTCACTCATATAAATTTTGAAGTGATTATAAGAAGTACAGTGCCTTTTTGTTCCAAATATTTCATGTTTCTGAAATATTTCTCTCAACATTAAACATTTAGATATTGACAAATATGAATTTTGGCGATGCAGCATTAACCATCAGCACTTCGCATACATTTCTTACTGGTCACCTATTTTCACATCTGCATTATTTAAAATAATCTTTTCCACTCTTAATTGAAGATGTGTTCATGTATATTTCTTCATTTCACTTAGAAAAATGAGGAAAGTGGATTTCAAATTGCCATCATTGCATCATTTTTAACACTCAATAAATATACATTTAAAAATATTATCGCTCTGTGAAGGCAGATAATTTAATAAAAAGCAATACACTTTATAGTTATGTTTACTAAAGTAGGTAATGTGTCCTTAACGTGCTTGTGCAAACTTATTTCTCCCTCTCAATCTAATCTAATTTTACCATCCATATTTTGAAATCCTCAAAAATATCTAACTTTCTAAGAACAAAGATCCTAATAAATGTTGAATGTAATTGCTGCCTATATTTTTTTTAAGTGTTCCACTGTTACCATCATTACTTTGCATTGTACATATTCTTACAAATCATTCTTCTAAAATATTTTAAAATGAAACTATATACAACAAACCATTAAGTTCATCTCTTTCTGAGTAGGTGTTTAGGGACTGTAATTTTCTAAATCTATCTAGTACCAACATATTCAATTATGAAACAGTCTTCATGTGATGATGCACCTAAGACAGCAGTTTACATTTATATTAACAACTCTATCTTCATTATAGTACAAGAACAAAGCAGGATTCCCTTCCCCAATTTAGATCCAACAGTGAAATACATAACACAATACAACATAAAATGAAATAAAAGGAAGAACATAAAATGCACTGCATTAAATATTAGGGAAAAAAATAGCAAGCACAACATTGCAGAAGCGGCAGGAGAGAGAGCTGTGTGAAGACAATGGACCAACTCCGTGAAAGCAAATGCAGTAAAAATGCTCTGGAAGTTAGATAACCAGTGTGTGAAAGTCAGTCTTTTTCTACTAAGGGTTAAACAGGCTTTTCTTAAAGATTCTTTATTTCTTAAAATTAGGGATTTTCCAGTATTATGAAATTTTACTCATATATTAATCTGGAAATTATGTCAACCAATATAGTGGAAAGCCTGAGCCAAAGAGAATCTCCTCTGGTCCAGCTCTCCTAGGAATATGTCACAAAATTGTATTAGTGAGTAAACAGTACGCTAACATGACACCAGAAAACAAAGCATTAATGAATAGGAACACAGATCAAAATATCATCTAATTAAGAGGTAGTCATGATGGGATGTCCTGCTGGCTTTAAATGAGAAGAGAGGGGTATTATTTACAGGACTTTGTGTAAGTCCTTAGCTTAAAGCTCTATCATTTGATCTAATAGCAGGTATGGGAGAACAGATTAAAAGTCTACGATAAAGCAAATAAAACTTTTTTTTTAAAAGACATAAAATTTGCTGCAATAAAAAAACTTATTAAAATAAACACACTGACATTAAAATTTTTTTTTTTAATCCTTTTGGAATGAAAAACCTGGGAACATTCTTGTCACTTGAAGAAATATCAATCTTGGGAACAAAAACAATAACAACAATAACAACAAAATATATATATATAAAGTAATTATTTCAATAGAATGCTAATTTTTAGAAAAGAATCTTATTTTTCTTTATTGTATGCATTATGTAGTTAATTATTCAAATTAATCCAGATTATGCTAACATTTATAGAATTCTGTATTTCACAAGCACTACCCTTTTTTTTAGATTGGACACAGATTTTCAGAAAAGGCTAAAGTTTACAGAAGTGGATTCTTGCTTTCCTTTTCATGTTGTTTACTGATAATCCTGCCTAAATAAACTGATTTGACCTTGGGAATGTCTCACATTCCATGGAGCAACTCTTTTGAATAATCTCCAAAACCTACACATCTGAGATGATTTTGGACTTCCTCCCAGAAAAAGCCTCATCCTAATGGTCATCTAGGGGGGATGAAAGGCCCAATATTTTCTACAAGTTTCTGGGAGGTTGAATGTTGGCTATGCCAGATTCAGTACTCTGTCCTCCTGCCTCAGACAGTGGAAAGTTAATAAAATGAATAATCCAAGAAATATGGCATCATTCTCTGGGCACACTTTCTTCTAATCAAACAAATCTTTTCAGACATATCATACTCTGAAAGTGAATCCTAGAAGCTCACAAAAAAGGGGAGAGGGAGGGGAGAATACCAAGAATCTAGGCCTCTTGTAGGCAGGGTACAGCCAACTCAGAAAACAAAGGCCAGAAAAAGCCTTTGCATCTGTTTGCCATTCTAAACCTAAACCATCTCAGGGATTCTACTAAATCTACAATTTTCTACAACCTTTTTAGTCTGTTTATTTCTTTGCTCACACGAAATGCCACGCATCCAAAATCTCTGGATCAGACAGCAAACAACTTCAAGTTGTTTGAACATCCAAGTTCAAGCTGTGGATGATCAAGAATGAGACTTAGCATTTATTTTGCCGTGTGCTTGGTCAGTTTTATGTGGAAGAAAGTAAGAATCTGATGTCCAGGAAAAAGAGGTGTATTTCACATTTTCCCTATAACCTGCTGCTCTAATCTTTTGGTCTCACTGTAGCATGCACATCCCTACATAAAGGGGCGCTGAGTGTGTGTGTGCATGTGTGTGTGTGTAAAAATAATCCTACTCACCCATCAGCAAAATTCAAAGAGAATACACATATTTTCAGTTATTTAAACTATCTTAAAGACTCACAGAGTTTTAAAACTGGATGCAATCACTCACTCAATTCATCTCATTTGCAGAGACTCAGAGAATTTAAGTGACTTGACTCATCCAAGGTCACTCAGCAGGCTGATCGTAGCTCCCAGGCGGGACACAGTTCTCAGCCAGGTGGGGCCATAACAGCAAGGCTGTTCAGAAGCTAAGCAGGATGTGTACCACTCCCCAGGAAGGTGGTCTGTCCTCAAAACCTGCTGGTAAGCCACGACATGGGATCGGACAACAGAGAGAGCAGGGCCTAAAGTCTAAACAAGATCTCTCTAACTGGACAGTCCTTAGCATGCACATGACAGATTTAGGGGCTTTATCTGGCTTAACAACAAGGCTTTTCAACCCACAAAAACCTTTTTAGAGTTTAAAACACTCAAAGACAAGATTATTAAATTTAGCGAGCATAGACTTCACTTCTATTAGTCCTACAAATACTACCTTCAGTGGTTAATCAAAACAACTACTGATTAAGCACCTAGAACTGTGCATCATGTCCTCTTGCCTTCTGGGAGGCTGGAGGTGGGAGGACAAGATCTTGACTGCTAAGGAGCTTAAAAATTAGTTGGGACATCCTGAAACAGGCACACAGGATTTTAAAACATGGCAAGTTTTACTCTGTGCCCACATTTCTCCACCTTTGCCTAGACTCAAATGACTAGCTGTTGAAACCAATTTCCCTTGGTGAGATCCTTCGAGAGGGATAACCTTTATTAATGTTAAACAATACTATATGCATAAATTATCTGATCTCTTTAAGCTAACTGGAAATTGCAACTTGATAACAACATACAGCCAATCCAAATGGACAGCTATCTATTGTGAACCAAACATACTACAAAAATGTAGGATTTGGGACCTTTAAGAATGAAGAAAAGGATTATTTCTGTAAACGAAATTTCCTGGCAATTATAACTAAAATGCTGATTAATACAAATTTGGCAAACAACCTTTCTCACTTTCCTGTAATACAAAGGTAATGCCCTGGAAGCTTATTCCAGCCCAATTTCAAGGGAGCCATTCTAAATAGTAAGTCCTATTGCATAAATGGTTTTACTGCTCAATTATAGATGAACAATGATTTTTCAACTCTGTTTACAAGAGCCCAAGAAGTTCTGGGTTATAGGAAGGTAGGAGAAAAGAAAGGGGCAGGAGAAAGCAACAAGGTAGGCCCTCCACTCCTTCTCCAATGAAATCAGCTCAACTTTTGATGTTTGCTTGGCCAAGTAAAGATTCAAAAGCAACTACCTCAGTTGAACGGAGAAATTAAAGTTAACACACAGAGAGGACTGCTAAACAATTATTTTACCTAAATAATATCTCCCAACCCTCAAACTTGATGAGGTAGTCCTGCAGAAACAAATAAAAATGGACAGAGTTTAGGACAAAATTCCACAGCTCAATTCTGTTGAGTCAAGCACACATTTATCAAATATTTGGAATGTACAAAGGCACTATGCTCTTTGTGAAGAGAAGGTATATCATCTCCACTCTACAAATGAGAAGACTAGAGCTCTGTATAGATTGAGTACTTTGCTCAGTAAATGGCAGAGCTGGAAATGGTAGCCAGGTCCTTGGCCACCTAATTCAAAACTCCCTTTTGACTATATTGAATGGTGAGAAAGAGAAGCTGATATTCTTTGATTTGTTGGAAAACCACATGATCATGAGATAACTATGAGCCCAGAGGTAATATGAGTCTCTTCTTTAAATGTAAATGTAAACAATAAAAAAATTGAACATGTTTAAATACTGACATAATTGATTGTCAGAGTTTAGGAGCAGGGCTGGGAAAGAGGGACCCTCTACCTTTAATTTTATCTAGAGATAATGTAAATAGCTAATTACGAAATTAGTGTTACATAAATAACATACTGAAATATGTAATTTACTTGACAATTAAGGAAAAAGCAAAAGCTAAAAATCTTACTAACCTGAGACTGATTTTATGAAATCTACATTCCGACCTCTATTTGTTCTAGCTTTGCAAACTGAAGAACATAGAGCACTTTCCAATCTCATTTTAAAAGTCATTTTTCCAAAACTAAAAAATATTTTAGCTTTACTGCTTGTGATGATGATGATTAAAGATAAACAATAACTTTTGGAATTCATGTATTTCAAAAATCTTACATAACTATGACAGGACCAAACTTCTAATTAGAAATATAAAATGACAGACTTTTAAAACTTAGAGGGACTTGAGATATAATCCAGTTCAACAATTTCATTTTACAGATGCAGACACTAAGGTCGTGAAAGGTTAAATGACAGGCCTGACCACACACACAGCTACTTAGTAACAGTGCTGCAACTCCAACCACTAGCCTGGAGTTCTTTTCACTATAGCAAGCACTCTAAATTATATCCAGAGAGTATAAGTAATGCTCTCCAAAAATGTGTCAGAGGCTATAGATGGGCACAGAACCAGCCATCATAAACCATGATCATTACCTCAATAAAGGCGAAGTTTAACTCTCTCTGACACAACCAAATTATCTAATCACTTCTGCCTTAGTTTCCTCCTTGAAGTCCAGATATTTTTGACATATGCTATGTTGCAAAGAGTAAAAAGCTCAAGTTTTGCCAACGTTTGAGGTTGAAAAGTGCAATTAACTTTTGAGGAGATAAGCAATATGGAAAGGATACCAAATTTACCATACTGATTATAATTGATAATTACAATTTAGAGCTTCCTTACTGATTGTACCTTACTCTTCCAAACAGAAGGAATTTTACAGGAAACTTCTGAAAAATAATCAAATTAGATAAAGCTAAGTCACCTGCCAAAGATGTTGTACATACTGGAAGACTGAACATGTGTACACATTGGCAGAAGTGAAGAAGAGACAGGAAAAAGGGAATTTTAAAAAGGATGTTACTTAGCTAACCTAAAAGACATACCATGCATTCACATGTTGAAAGTGTGGCTCTGTCTGATTATATTAAAAGCTATTCTTCTAATTCAACCTCCAACCCATTCTACCTTAATCAATCAGGGGAAGAACCAAAATTTAGCATTTCTTGGAAGGCACTTTCAGAAGTTTTCTTTAATGATTCCTTTTTTCAATAAGGATGGCTGTGGGGATAGGAGAGAAACACAAAGGGAACCCAAGGTCCTACAGCCCTCACAGAGAATTCGTGGTGGAACCCTACAGGCTGTATTTAATGGCTCCCAATTGCACAGAACCGTGACTAAGAGCAAAAAGTGCTGCTTCCACCTTTCATTCGATTCATTCACACGTTTAATTCTATTGCCAAAACTGTTGATGTGTTTTATGTTTTTGCAATCAGCTAACAGTGGCGTTTTAGATCCCAACCTCAGACAGTATGCTTTTCAGCAAGAGCCCTTTGTTTTGACAAACACAGTTAAAGTTTCCATAGGTAGCACCGACTCAAGGCAGGTTACAGAATAGAAGCTCTAATGGACAGTCATGATGGCCCTGAATGCAGTACACAGCACTTCTTGTGCACAAACGATAGGAAACTGTTCTGTCAAATAGCTGCTTTGTTCAAAGGAAAATCTTATGTGTACCACACTGGGGTACCATACAAATTGCTGCAAGGGAAGATGAGCCCCCTGGGTTTTGCCTTCTTGAGATGAGGAAGTAGACTCGCCTGAGGTGCACAGACTCACACTGAAGGCATTTTTAAATGGGCCACTTAGAAGTCAACTTTTACAAGGAAAAGCGGCAAGGAAACGTTGCCTATCTGGTCATACTTAGACATACGGAATCATGAAGAGATAGCCACAGGACAGAAAATGATCATTCCAGGCTACTCATGTGATGTTTTGCAGACTGTCAAGTATTAAATACCTCTCTGTAACAGTGACCAGTTTGCTCACTTAATAGGCAAAATAATAAGGAAGAATGCAAATTCTTCACATGATTTGGGGACAGAGAATTTGTATCTTTTGACATGGAGTCTTGAAAAAAGAGAAAAACGGGATTTATAAAATTCAAAACAAGTCCTAATTCTTCCTTAGCTTCTTTATATGAGTGAACATCACTGTCACAGCCATTGTTTAACAGCAGGCTATGAAGACAGCTTGTTTCTCTCAAATAGCAAAACGAGGTAATATAAATAGCTGATTCAAAGACGAATAATCCTAAACTTTTACAAAATTGCATTTTCACAACTTTAGACCTCTATGTGACCTAAATAAAAGTAGTTTAAACTACTTGAAACTGGTGCTTTGTAATGCAACCTGGAAATAAGTGGGTAGCTTGTATGATACAAGATGCGTCTTAAGGCAGTTTTCATTGCAAATAATACAGGTCAAAAAACAACATCTATGCCCCAGTACCTAAAACATCAATTCAACTCCAAAAGTAGAGAGTCCCAAAGTAAACTTACAAATTAGCCAAACAAATTTAACCTGCAGTGAAATTTTAAAAAGACATCAAAGTACTGAGGGCCAGTAAGTATTGAACACCCACCCCTTACTCACAATAGTCCAAAATGCAGCCTCTCGGCTTTGACTCTCCTTTTTGGTCTATACCTCCAGACACGGATCTATAAATTTGTTTTCACCTAAAAACATTCCTCACATGTGCTCAGTCATATATTACTAGGATAATATTATATTATTTACTACCTTCTAAATATTCAGTTTATAAATCAACAGTAATTGCTCTTTCAGAAATTTTATTAATAACTTAAAAATCAACATATATAGATGTATATATTTACAGATGAGATGAGGAACCCATCTGTAAATATATACATACATATATGTATGTATATATTTACAGATGAGATGAGGAACGTGTGTGTGTGCATACGTGTTTGTGTGCGTGTGTGCAGACATAGCTCAGATGCAAAGAAAAAAGAACGACTGTTATCTTACTAGTTTCCTGAGTGTTGTACTTTAGACTATTTATAAAAGAAATAAAATCTAAAACATTATTTAAATCTTCATAGCCACAGTGACATTAACAATTAATTTCCTTTGCAAAATTTTATCTGAATGGGAAAACATTTTTCTTTGATCATTTGTAATTTGCTTTACTGTTTTATGTACCTAAAGTGCAACAATTTGTACAACTGTAGGAAAAAAAAAAAGAATCAAAAAATTTTAAAGTGAAAGACAATGCATACAAATTCCTTTTGACAAAATTATTTAGATGTTTATTTTAAGGTCTTTTCCAGCACAATTTGGCCGTTCTAAATTTTAAAGCTCAGGCTCAGTTAGGCCCCAAAAGGAGAGCATGGTATATCACTCTACACAGCCTCCTGCATTCATTTATTGTTCAGTTCACAGTCTCTGAATACAACACAATCCTCCAACAGAGTCAGCTTTCATAATTCAGCAGTACAAAGTCTGCAAACACATGTAACCTAGATCCATATTTCCCAGTGACAGCATATGATAGCAGAATGTGAAGTATTAATGCTGGTGTCACTACAGTCCTACACTCTACTGCACTTTAAGAGAAAGCAGCTGCTGAGATGAAATGTGTGCCAACTGTCTGAAGACAGAAACATAAGAAACATTCCTTCTGTTACAAAGGGAGAGACACACACAAACAGACTTGCTTTTAGACGCAACACGCACAAAGTTTCTTACTTTTTTGCCTTTTATGTTTCTCAAAAACCCTCACCAATTCTGTGTAAGCAGAAAGGTACGCATTTAAGAAAATCCTGACTTCCTTCTCATGAAAGTAACCCAGAAAAGAGGGTATAATTATGTATCTACAAGTCAAAGGGTGGAAAAAATACCTTTTACAATACACACTCTATACCAGTGAGTTCACACACTTATGGAAATAGAATTGCTACCTATGTAACAGATAACCTGGATCAGCTACGCATTTTCATACTAACAACATATGGTCCTCAGGCCTTGCAATGAATATTTCCTTTGGCATCTTCATAAAATTATTATCTTGAAATAATCATCTGAAATCTTTGTTTTAACACATTCACATAGAAACCAGACTGTCTCTTTCTAAACTAGGAACATGGGAGGTTTGTCACTTTCAGTAAACCATTCACAAGGGGTAAAGTCTACAAATCTCAAAGTGGCGCTTTTTTCTCTTTATATTGCCAATATAAAGATTGGCAATTTGTTGAAGAACCACAGTATCCTGATTTGTACAGATACATTCTTGACGTAACAGTGCAAAATGAACCAAAGTACTGTCCTGCTATCTTTTAAACGCAGCTCTACAATAACAATAAGTGTGTGACATAATCTGAACTGTTTGGTTATAATTCACTTAAAAACTAGTACAACCTCATTGACCCCCTTATCAAACAATTGATTGTGCATTTGCAGACTGGACAATGAAATACAGGAGGTAAAGTATTAACGGTGACACTATTTGGCAAGCTTATAGTGCAGTTCATTCAAAAGGCAATTTTAAAATTGAACGAAGAGGTTTGACTAGGCAATAAAAACAGCCACAATGCCAGTGAACAGTACTTAGGAGGAAAGCCTCTAATTATCCTATTTATAAATCAACAGCAATTTTACTGATGACTTCTCAAAGTTGATTAAAATAACTTCAAAAAATTTTTAAACTAGCTCATATGCATTTTATTAAACTATAATTTAAAATATTATTGATTGTTAGAAAATGATAAAAACTTGAGAGTAAGAATGAGACAGCATTTCTGAAGAGAAACATTCATACGATGCTCTGCAACATAATTATAGCACTGCCCTTGGGGAAGGGGATTTTATTTTATAATGAGAATGTTTACACTGTTATGGGGTTCAATCTATCTGGGAGGGAAGGTTAAACTTCTTTCCATTAAAGACAGCCTTATAATGAAAAGCTCTGAAAGGAGAATGGAGTCTAATATAGTAGATGTAATGGCCTATTAAATGATTCACACACAAAAAATGAATCAAATTCATTGTATCTTACTGCTGTTTTATGACAAAATTGTTGAAAAATAAAACTATTGTCAAGATAATTGCATATTACATAGGCTGTATTACTGTAAGCAGTACTCTTAATGGATGACCTAGAGTCTAATTTTTAGGTACATTAACAGGACATTACATTTTAAATACTTTACATTATTGGAATGTTTTAAAAGAATCCCACTTTTACTCTGTTGGCAAAATCAGTTTAGACTTAAAGTCAGCCTGCAATTATGCATCAGTCTTTTTCAATTAAAATTTTCTATACATCCTTTATGATGTCATTCTTACATTCCTGCAACAGATGCTTGTTTATATACCAATTTACCTAACTGCTGCTGTACTGGTATTACGCTATTGTCGATGTAACCTCTCTGTCTAGTTTACATTCCCAGATCTCCTCTCAATAAATGTGTATTTTCAAAATAATTTGCCTCTTTAACAACCATCTCTAATTACCAAACAATCCCTTCTATTGAAAAAAAACAAAACCAAAATGTCTCTATATCTTTAGAGAGTACAATTAAATACACACTTCTGGGAAGAGTGATATTCTTAAAATTTTAAGGAAGTGGTGGTTCCATGAATAAGTTCAAACACAACTTTAAAATGCATTTTAGAAGGTATAATTCCAAAACAAGATTATTAATTCTGCCCTCTGAGAACCTAGCGAGAAATCTCTCAGACTAGTTGTATACCACAGCTGTTTATTAACTGCAGCCTGAGTGATATGTAACATCAGACCCATTTTTAAAGCAATACTGTAACAATGTTAATCAAGCCATATGCATAATCAATCAGCATTGTTATTATGTCTCTACAAGGTTTCAGAATAGAACCATCAAAGCCTCCTACAAATCAAAATTTAGCTCACTGAACTAAAGAAATCTACCCATTTGGGGGAAAAAAAAGACTATAAAATATATATATTGATTTCAGATTTGTGGGTGAACACAGACTGAAAAACTACTTTTTGCACACCATCAGTACTTAATTTGAGTTGAGCGATGCTGTGATTCTGTTAAAAGAAGCTCATCATTTTAAAAACATTTATCTCTGAATATATACGTGTGAAATTCTGTCACTGAAACGTTCATAAGGATCTTGAAGGAAAATTGTCACGCGGATTAAGCACTAGTCAGTATCACCTCTTTTTCAAACATAATTTTTGGTTACCACTAAAAAATATTTTTGTTCCACATATAAACAAATTTCTTCCAATTTTACAGCCTCATATTTATCAGGGGATTGCCTATCCTTAGCAATTTTGCTCTGTCAAGTTACTGAAGTTACAAAATATTCGGCTTTAAAAGGAAAAATACCTTACAAAACCTCTAACTGTCACTGTTGCCACTTATGTTGAACACTTGGTTGGCCTCTTTCTCTGACCTAAGTCAGGTTCTCTAAAATCTATGGGGGAAAGTTTCATTTCTTCCCATTTCTTCTCTCCCAACAGAAGGGCACTGGAGGGAAAGTTGTGAGCTTTCTTGAGAGGGTGTCCTAAAATTCAAGGTAAGACAAGAAAGACAAAACCAAGATGAATAAATGACTATGTAATTGTAACCATACCTCTGGTTCCCATCAAAAACCATCATTTTAGTTGGAAAAAAAGTTTTTTTAACCTTTAATATGTTACTATCAAAGAACAAAATCTAAAAATATAAGCAGTGAAACAAAAATTTTCCCAATACACAGTGCTGTTGTAATTGCCTAACTTTGGATTTTTGTGGAAGAGGAAAAGCTATTTGATTTGGTAGGGTATCAAAAAAGTCCAAAGAAGTTCTGAAAAAGGCTGTGGCCTGCTTTCCTGCAGTCGCAGTGGTTGGGATACTGTAACACCACGGAAATCAGATACTAAGTAGCACTGGAGAAAACCTAACGGGGGGTGGGGGGCGGGGGTGGGGGGCGGGGGTGGGGTGGGGGGGGAGGTGGGGGCAAAGACAGAGCAGTGTGGAGCGCTCCTGCAATAAGGAAGCACTCAGGCTCTCCCTCCCTCCCCACCTAATAAAACAGGAAGAAAAAGGCAAGGAGGAGGAGGAAGAGAAAGGGAAGTGGGATGAGTAGGAGAGGCGAAGGGAAGAGAGAGGAGAGCTGGGGAGAGCACAGCGGAGAACAGGGAAAAGAAAGCTCCTTACGGGAGGCTGTGCGTGTCACACAGATCCACACCCTCACCAAACAATCTAATTGAAAGAAGCCTGGGCCGCTGTGGCAATATTATCCCTGACTGGGGACTCAGGGGTGCAGAGAAAGCCTGCCACTATCGTTTATGGGCATATTGTTAATGTACTTTAAGGGTTATTCAAAGGCGGATTTCCAAAACACAACAAAAAGCCTCTTCTGCTGCTATCGTATTTCTTTATGGAAGGAGACTTACCAAAAGGAAAACAAAAAAAGAGCAAACATATAAAGGAGCTCAGTGTGGAGCATTAAAAAATGTGGGTGCATTTTTAGAATGCTAAATGAACACAAATATCTAGGTAATCTGGTGCAAGCACAACATTTGACTACCAAAAACCTGATGTCATGTAAAGAAAGATGCTTAAGTCAAAAGGAATACTAACACTATCACTGGATAAATCAGTACATATTTGCCCTAAAGAATTTTATTAAGAAATAAAGTACTTGGGTGGGGTGTGCTGCTTTATCAAGTACAGATGGTAAGGTTTGTAACTGTGCTTGTGTCCCTCTTCTGCCACTACAATATTCTTGGTTACAAGCTGGTAGAAACCAGAAGTACAAGAAAGGTTGTACACACCCATACAGTTAAAAAGTGTGATGATTGTAGGTATATATACCATAAGCCTAGAAGTGACTTTGTACAGCCATCTCATAATACTGATGAAGAAACTGAGGCTCAGATAAACTGACGTGCCCAGGACACCACACAGCAAGGAAGTGGCAGAGTTGGGAGTCAAGCCCAAGTTTTCTGGCTCCCAGTTACAGGTTCTGTAGATTTTACCACCCAGCCTTTAGCTGCAAAACATCTTCATCTGAATCTTATGTGATGTTCTATAACCCTGAGGGGTTATCATTATTTAAAAAGAATTAAAACATGCACACACACACACACACACACACACACACACACACACACACACACACACAATCACACTCCTTAGACTGGAGAGAGCTATGCTTGCCTTTGGTTTTCACAGCGTTTCTAAGTACGGACTGTCAAAGAAGGTATGAGTCCTCCCTCGCTCTCTCTGAAGAGGCCAGAGGTTGCCTTACAAAGGAAGCACTAGTTAGAAAGAAGTGCAGAATTTGCCTAAGGCTTGGGTTTACAAACTGACTAAGTGACAAGAATGGCAACACCTGTCCCCACAGACCCAAATAAGAATGTGGTTTAGAAACATGAACTGGAAGTCCTCATTCAGGAAAGGCCACACAGCTTCCAACTGCCTCTCTTAGAATACTTTTCACTAGTGCCTTGAACTGCCATGTAAGAAGTCCAACTATCTTGAAAACACCATGCAAGACAGGCCTTCTGGCCAACAGACCCAGTTGAGTCCAAACTTCACCATTCCAGCTGAGGGATCGGCCATGTGAAGGGAGCCCTCTTGGACCCTCCATATTTGTTCATCTACCAGCCAAGGTAGATGAACAGCTGAGTCACTACAATCAGAAGCTGCAAAAGACACATTCAGACAAGTCCCGCTCAAATTCCTGACTCATAGAATTCCTGAGGTCTAGTAAAAGAGTTATTTAAAGACATTAAGTTTGGGGGTAGTTTGTTATGCAGCAATAGATAACCAGACTGGGCCTTAATTCTCTCAACTGTAAAATTTGGGAAGTGTTACCAGAATACCATCGTGAGGATTAAATGAGACTGTATGCAGTGTCCATAATTAATTCATAAGAGAACTACCAACACCATCATCATAACAGTAATAACAACCATAAAGGCTCTTTCCAACATTGAAAACACTGTACCTATCCCAGATGGGCACTGAAAATGGAAGTTCTCATTCTGGGCCTGCCACTGGTGAGCCATGTACTTTCGACACGTTAAAGAACCTCACATGTACATACTACTATATATCAAGTAGATAACTAATAAGGACCTACTGTAGAGCACAGGGCGCTAGTCAATACTCTGTAATGGCTTATATAGGAAAAGAATCTAAAAAAGCGTGGATATATGTGTATATATAACTGACTCACTTTGCTATACACCTGAAACTAACACAACATTGTAAATCAACTATACTCCAATAAAAATTTAAAGAAAAAAAAAAAAGAACCTTACAACATCCGGCCTTTTCTTTTCCCACCGGGGGTCAGGCAGGAAAGGCAAAATGAGGCTAGTGTAAGACAAAGGCTTTACGTGGTCTTTCAAACATTCAAAGCACAAATCCTAGGAATATTCTTTGTTTCCATACAGAAATATAATCTCTATCTTTGGTTAAACACATGGTCCTCTTGGTCTAGATTTTATTTACTTTTTGCTTCTGAAAATAATACATGTGAATGGAGAAATATTTTTCTCTTATAAGAGAATTTCTCAATTGTAAGTAAAATAAGATGCCAGGGCCAAAATAGAGTGGTGGGGACTTGGGTGAATGAGAAAGAAGTTTATCCAGTCAAGGAGGCAAACAGCACTCATCTCTGGCCAACTTGCGCCATGAGCCCGACGACCAGGGTTCCTTGATCTTTTGACTTTTCTGAGAGTCCAGAAAGGCTCAGCTCATGAGTAACTGGCTGGCATCTCTAGTGTAGCATCCAGAAACTCTCTTAGGTGGTCTTTTTCTTGCTTAGCATGTGACCTTAGGCAAACTGTTTATTTTTCAGTCTCATTTTCCTTTCCTGTAAAATTGAGAGGTAAAAGCAATAGTTTCTAAAGTCTTTTCAAGTCTAAAATTCTACAATTCCTTTAATTTATCAGGCTTGCCCAGGGGAAGACAGTGGATTTGGAAAATATGCATATGCCATGTCTGTGTATTTATGCGTTATTTTATTTAAAAAGAAGTAACAGTTCGCTTTTTATTATGTGTAAAGAAAGGCTATGTATTACCTCTGGGGACAGCTACTTTGCCTCTTCTTAGCCCTACCTCAGGTGATCCCTAAACATGATCTTTAAGGATGGAGTTGAAAAAAATTTTTTGATAGCAACTGACAGTGTAAGATACACTCTGTATTATGGCAACTGGTTTGCGTGTATGTGTATATACATATACATACATATATATGACTGAAACAAAAGTTTCACATGGTAATATTTACCCTTGCCATCTGGAGTGCTCCGTCGTTTTCAGTTTTCTTTATTTTACCCCCCTACATGTTGTGACTCATCAAATGCAGTTCAAGATTCAGCAGTGAACCAGGACCAACCATGCTTCTCTACAAAGGTCATGCTCTCCTCAGAATTTACAATCTGTCCTCTGGATTTCATTTTTAAAATTGTTCTTCAAACAATTAATGTCTCCCCCAACTAGATGGTAACTTCCCTTACGGCATGTCTTTCCAAAATTTTAAAGTACAAAACAAGAAGTGCAAACATATAGTTTCTTCTCTCAGTACCCTATTTTCTAGACAAGAGGTAACACTAGTTTATTTGTAGAAGGCGTACATTTATAAATAGCATTACTTTCAGGTTAATTTTCCTCTTCACTAAACCGGTGGTAGCAAAACTTCAGCGTGTGCTAAAAATCACCTGGAACATTTTAAAATATGCAGATTCTCAGGTTCTACCCCAAGAGGTTCTGACTCAGTGGGTACCTGGTAATGTCCAGAAATTTACATTTTTTACCATCCCCTTGGTCATTTTGATATCCGTGGTCATTTGGCCACAGTTTGAGCTTCTGCTCTAAACTTACAAAGGTCTAGAACAGGGCTCAGCAAACTTTTTCTATGAAGAACCAGATTATAAATATTTTAGGCTTTCAGGCTACAGGGTGTCCATTATAACTACTTAGCATCTCTGCTGTAGAGTGAAAGCCTTCATAGACAATATGTAAATAAGTGGGCGTGGCTGTGTTCTAATAAAATGTTATTTACAAAAACGTGACCAGCTCCTGGTCATAGTTGGCTAAACCCTGGTCTAGAATATGCACTAAAATTTGGTTTTGTTATATAAGCACCATAATCAGATCTATTGGTCCTGCATGCCTTGCCAAGTAGGTTGACAAGCAGTCTAAACTCACAACCAAGCTCTTTCGAAAAGAGTGCTTTTGCCAATTAGTGATGTCAACAGGAATGCTAAATGGCAAAGTGGGAGGTGTGAACTTTCATTTTGACCTTCGAGCCTTACCTTAGAAGGCAAGGAAATGAAGAAGCAGCATTTCTCTTTAGAGAATCTAAAAGTGGAGTAGCTAATACCCTTAATTAAGTTACGGAATTCAACCATACATGCACTGCAAGAATCTAGGCAGTGAGGACAGTTCCAAGAGCCATTGCATTAGACATTCCTTTTTGTAAACCCAAGAGTTGGAGGACTTGAATCAGCTACTGCTCCAGGAGGCCTCAGTTCCCAGATGCCTTTTATGCAGTGAGGCTTTGAGTAGGAGCCTAACAGTAAAGCTACACTCACTTATTTTGTATGATACCAATTCTAAACTCAAGCCAGCTACACCTTCAGGTGGTCGAAGTGAAAAAAAATATCCACACTGAAAAAAAACCCAACTAGCTCTGTGAGGTTTACTGAACATAAGGCCCTAAAGCAGTCTCCACTGTGGTGCCTTCCTGCAGGATTTTTCCAAAGTACTTTAAAAAAAATGAGATTTCCAACTCAAACTCATTGACATCAGAACCTAATTTCCCACATAATTTGTGGCTCCAGTTACATTATTTATGAACTATGAGTATCACACACGTGTCTGAAGGTTAAGCCCTAAATCTTTGTATAGTGTTGCTAAAAATTGCCTCAAGAGGTATGCCAGTTTATTGGTTTCCATGTTGCTAAAAAGAACCACAGCAAAGATGAGTTAAAGAGTTCCTTGTTCTCTCTGCTTCTCCTCCCACTAGTTAACATTTTGCTCTTAACATTCTGAGTAGAGGGGCAGCCAGGGAGTAGGAATGGTAGAGAGCGTAGGGATGAAGATAGAGGTAGAACTGGTTGAGAGCCTACGATGTACCAATAATCTGTTATTTCATTTAAGCCCTCGCAACATGGTATGATAAGTATTATTATTCCCATTTTACAGTCAAGGATCTTAGTGCAGTGAAACTGAGAAATGTGCCTGAGGTTATATAGCCTGGAAATTGTAGACCTTGTATTGGAATTAAGGACCCTCTGACTTCCAAGGCCCTATTCTACCATTCTATACTGACTTTGAAGGAAAACTCAAAGCTACCAAACTAAAACAATGCTCATCTTCAGTAAAAGAAGCACCTGGGGCTTCCCTGGTGGCACAGTGGTTGAGAATCTGCCTGCCAATGCAGGGGACACGGGTTCGAGCCCTGGTCTGTGAAGATCCCACATGCCACGGAGCAACTAGGCCCGTGAGCCACAATTACTGAGCCTGCGCGTCTGGAGCCTGTGCTCTGCAACAAGAGAGGCTGCGATAGTGAGAGGCCCACGCACCGCGATGAAGAGTGGCCCCCACTCGCCGCAACTAGAGAAAGCCCTCACACAGAAACGAAGACCCAACACAGCCATAAATAAATAAATAAATAAATAAACCCAAAGTTTAAAAAAAAAAAAAGATATCCACATCAGCCAGAGGTAAACAAGACACACCCTTGAAAAACAAATATTAAAAAAAAAAAAAAGAAGCACCTGGTTAAAATGGGATTTGAAATACATCCATAGTAGCTGTTCAAATTATCAAACATATCCAGACAAGACTGGATTCAAACACTGTAGGAAAAGTCATTCAAATGGCAGAGTAGAAAGTATGATTTCTGGTGCCTCCTGGTTTGTTCCTTTCCTCCTTCTGGAGTCCTTTTACCTACCCAGACACTCTCTGTCCATACAGAGTGGATTCCCAAAACCTTCTATGTCTGTGCTCTCCAGGCAGCATCAGATCATTTTCATTTCTGTATGTTCTAATAAAATCTACACATCTGAGACCTTACCATTTAGGTGTTTAAGTGACAAAAGTAGCATAAAGTGAAAGCTGACTCTTCAATAAGATCAATAAAATTGATAAAACTTCAGCCAAATTAAATAGGAAAAAAAAAGAGAAAAGCCAAACTACCAATATCAAGAATGAAAAAGGTAGCATTACCTCAGATTCTATACAAAGTAAAAGGCCAATAAAGAAATACTATGAACAATCTTATATCAATATATTTAACAACCTAAATGAAATGGACAAATCATTTGAAAGAAACTATCACAACTTACTCAAGGAGTATGTCAGTATTTAATAGATATTATGTTACTTGAAAAACCTAATATCTATTAAAGAAATTGAGTGTGTAGTTAAAAACCCTCTGGCAAAGAAGATCCTAGGCCCAGATGGCTTAACCAGTGATTCTACCAAACATTTAAGGAAGAAATGATACCAATTCTACATAAATTCTTCTAAAAAACTGGAAGACTACTTCCCAACTCATTCTATGGGGTCTGCTTTACTCTGTTACCAAACAGACAAAGACGGTACAAAAAGAGAAAACTATAGACCATCAGATACAAAAGTTCTTAAAATTTTAGGAAACTGAATCTAACAATGTGTACAAAGAATAATACATTATTACCGAATATGACTTATCTTAGGAATGAAAGATTGGTTAATATTCAAAAACAATCAATGTAATTCATCATATTAATAGACTAAACAAATAAATAATGTAAGATTATCTCAATGGATGCAGAAAAAGGATTTGATGAAATCCAATATTTAGTCCTGATGACACTTTTAGCATACTAGAAATAAAAAGGAGCTTCCTCAATCTAACAATGGGCATGTAAAAAAAAAAAAAATCTAAGGCTAACAGCACGCTTCAAGGTAAGAAACCAAATGCTTTCCCTTTAGAATCTGGAAAAGGCAGAGATGTGCCTACTCCCACCACTTCTATACAACATTATACTGAAGGATGTACTCCATGCAACAAGAAAAGGAAAATAAATAAAAGGCACTGAAATTGGAAAAGGATAAGTAAAAACATCTTTATTTACAGATTACATGGTTGTCCACACATAAAAATTCTAATAAAATTCTCACAAAAAAATATTTTAAAAGTATGAGTTTGGCAAAACTGCAGGACACGACGAAAATACAAAGGTTAGTTTTATTTATCTGTTGTAGCAATGAACAATCAGAGACTGAAAATATATTTTTAAAAATACCATAATAGCATCAAAAATATGAAATACTGAAGAATACATCAATGATGTGTAAGACCTATACACTGAAGACTACAAAACAGAGCTGAGAGAGATTAAGGAAGATCTAAATAAATGGAACAAAATACTAAATATTGTAAATATGGTAAGTCTCTTCAAATTGATCTGTAGATTCAGAGCAATCCCATTCAAAATCTCAGTGGATTTTCTTCCTTTTCTTTTTTTTAGTTGACAACCTTATTATAAAGTTCACATGGAAATACAAAGGATTCAGAACAGCCAAAAAATTTGAAAAGGAAGAAAAAAGTTGGAGGACTTGCATTACCTAACTTCAAGACTTATTGTTATAAGTAGAATAATCAGGAGTGTCATGATTATGGCATGTCAGAATCATGGCATTAGAATAGACGGATCAACTGAACAGAATAGAGTCAAGAAATAGACCTACATGTATTTGGTCAACTGATTTTCAACCAAATTCTAAAGGCAATTCAATAGAGAAGAGAAGTATTTTCAACAATAGTGCTGGAACAATTGGATATCCAGTGCATAAAAAAAGAACCTGGATCCATACCTCAAACCATATGCAAAAGATAACTAAAAATGCATCATAACCTAAATGTAAAATCTACAACCGTAAAATATCTGGAAGAAAACCTAGGAAAAAAATTTTATGGCCTTGGGTTAGGTAAAGATTGTTAAGACACAATACCAAAAACATGATGAATAAATTGGGCTTCATCAAGATTTAGAACCTTTGCTCTTCAAAGGGCAGTATTTAAAGACAAAACACAGAAGGAGAAAATATTGTACATATCTGTATAAAAATAAGAAGACTGACTGTAGCAAATGTTGGTGAAGATGTGGAGAAACTGGAACTCCCATGCACTGCAGGTAGGAATGTAAAATGGTACAACCGCTTTGGAAAATGTTGGTAATTTCTTTAAAAAATTAACATATGACCCAGCCATTTCACACCTAGGTATTTACCCAAAAGGAATGAAAGCATATGTCTACACAAACACTTGCAGACAAATATTTACAGTAGCTTAATTTGTAATATTCAAAAATTAAAAATCATCCAAATGTCCATCAACAAGTGTACAGATAAATTGTGATATATCCATACAATGGACTGCTAATCAGTATCAGAAAAGAATGAATTACTGAAACACATAACCAGAGTGGATCTAAAATAATCATGCTGACTGAAAGAAACCAGACAAGAAGGAGTACATACAATACGCTTCCACTTTTATAGAATTATAGGAAATTCAAACTTACTTGTAGTGACAGAAGGCATATAAGTGGTGCCTAAGAACGGGGATGGGAGTGGGGTAGTGAGCAGTGACAGGAAGAGACTGCAAGGAACGTGAGGAAACTTTTGGGGGTGACGAATATGTCCATTATCTTGTCAAGGTGATCATTTCACAGGTGTATATATATGTCAAAAGTAATCAGATTGTAAACTTTATGTTTAGTTTATTAGTATCAATTTACTTCAGTAAAGCTGTTTAAAAAACAATCTAACAAAAGAATAAAAGTTTGCATTTTGGTGAGTTTTGTGAGTTTAAGAAAAGCAATAATTTTCAGTCATTCTGAACTGCTGGAAAAACACATTTTCCACACAATTCACTACATATGGGATGGAGGGGACATCTAAGTGATCTTGAGGCAGTAGTTCCTAACTAAACCCCACCCCTGGAGGAGGATCCTAATTTTAGCGGCTTATAGATTATCCAAATGCTTATCATAGGCATATTATATATCATAGGGCTTCACTGTACTTACAGGAAACTTCTAAATAAAAGACACGTTGTGCATATATATACATATGATGATGTATACATATACACATGATGATATACATATATACATCATATATTAATATATACATCAAAAGAAAACGTTGAATATTAAGGGGAAAGCCAGCAAGAAGAATCAATACAGAACTCTTATTCTAGTAAAGCTATTAGACTTAAAGTGAAGAAAGATTATTTGGCACAGTGATGCAAAAATATCAAGTTATCATAAGGTGGAAAAAAATTTGGTTGACCAACTGCTTTTCTATAACAACATCCACCACCAGACAACACAAATAGACAAGGAAGCACACTGATCATAATGGATTTATGGCACTGAGAGCCTATGTTTTTAAGAACCATTTTTACAGACTAAATTACTTTAGAAAAAGTTCTTGGTGTGTGAAACAGCTTTTTTTAAAAAAAATTGTTCAAAGATAAAGGAATAATGCAGAATCAGGGACAACAAAGGAAATTGCCTGGCTAAAGCCAAGAGGCCTGCAAATACTCTTCACATGAATAATGCGCTTGACATGACATACAAGAGCAAAAATGTTTAAAAACTAATGAACTTAAGAAAACAGAAAGTAATAAACTTGAAGATATGTGTCCCATGAGGGTTTGACATTTACAAACCAATCACCTTGGGAAGTGGTGCTCTTATTGTTTCTGGAATGGGCTTCCTGAGCAAGTTAAGCACCACCAAATAAATAAATAAATAAAACAAAACCAAGCAAACAACTGTCTTATAACTAACAGTCCCTGTCTTTCAGGATTCAAAGCTCTGATCCATGAAATTGGGCTCCAAACTGTGAACGAAATAGGGCTCCAAACAGTATTTGACTAATTCCCTAAGTCAAATGTACTCTTCAAAGAACAAAGATCTGCCAGTAATAGTGAGATTAAAATGAAAGTTACACGGACCTAAAGTATTGGGTTGGCCAAAAAGTTCGTTAGGGTTTTTCCCTAAGATGTTACAGAACGAACTTCTTGGCCAACCCAATAGTATAGAAGGATTGCAAAAGAGCTTTGAGATTTGTTATCATTGACAGAGAAAGTCAGTGGACTGCTATGTGGGAAACAACAGGTATGCAGAGAAGCGTTATGTACGTATACTCAACTGTCAGTCACGTCACACCAGTAGCATCACTGTATATCCAGTGCCCCACACAGTGATTGGTACCTCACCTGAACTCTACAAGTCTTTAGAATGGTGAATACATAAACATTCATATGAAGGATAGTACTTTGGAATGCAATGTAATTAAATATTTTATTTGGGAGGGTATGACAAATCTTCAAACCAATTTTAAAGTAGGTTCCCCAGTTTAAAGTATGTTTTATATTTAATCAACCATAATCTCTCAAAATACCCTAAAATGTTAGTAAGAATGGTGATGATCTAGGTTATAATTCAAACTCAATGAGATAAGAACTTGGTAACTATACAATGGAAACTTTTGATCGATTACACAGTGAATTGTCCATGACATGTTAATTAAGATATGATTCTGTTTTTTTATTAACAGGTTAAAATACAGTTGACCCTTGAGCCAACCCCTTGTGCAGTCGAAAATCCAAGTGTAACTCTGACTCCCCCAAAACTTAACCAGCTTACTGTTGGCCAGAAGCCTTGCTAATAACATAAAGAGCAGACTAACAATTTTGTTGTTACAAGTATATGTACATTTTATTAGTATTGTATTTTCCATAGCACCATGAACATTCTTGACACATAGTAGGGACCCAGTAAATATGTACTGAATCATATAACTGAATTCAGCATGTACACACAGAGAACACAGTAAGTGTAAGTCATTCTAATAAGTTGCTTTAGGAGGTTAATAATAATATAATGATGATGATAATAATAAACAACTGCATTTACTGAGTACCTATTTGCTGGGCAATTTGTTGGATGCATCATGCACTGTATCTTTTTTTTTTTTAACATCCTTATTGGAGTATAATTGCTTTACAATGGTGTGTTAGTTTCTGCTTTATAACAAAGTGAATCAGCTATACATATACATATATCCCCATATCCCTTCCCTCTTGTGTCTCCCTCCCACCCTCCCTATCCCACCCCTCTAGGCGGTCACAAAGCACCAAGCTGATCTCCCTGTGCTATGTGGCTGCTTCCCTATCTTAACTCTTATAATATAACCCCTATCTCTTGGATGAGGAAGCCAAGATTCCAAAAAGTTAAGTACACTAAACACAGGGAAAATGTTGGTATGCTGCTGTGCACAGATTCAAATCCAGGTATTCCTAGTCAAAAGGACCCTAATCCTCTTCCTTGCGTATCGTTACTTTCTTTCCCTCCCACCTATACAGTATAGTTATCATACTCATAATCTATTCTTCAGTTTATGTCTTTCTAATTTAATCTATTTTCAAGATTCTGGGTGCCTTTAATGCTTTATTAATATTAAGGATAGTCTAATGATTTTGCCTACTCTGATATTATTTTAAAAATCAATTTCTAAGCAAATAACTTCAGGGTTACAGTTAGATATGTAGTTTGAAGATGAGGTAGGTGTACTTGAAATAAAATATCATCATCCCTTGAAGCAGTTTGAAATCCATAAAAATCCCAAACAATCAAAACCAGAACCTCAAAAGCCCAATGTATACAAGTACATGATATCCCCAAAACAAACTCCTGCAGTCTTTTCTAGGTGACGATCTCCAGTATTACAGATGCCTATGAAATACCCTGTTCTTGAATATCCATTTCTTTGCTTTAAATAACAGATCTTTGAGGGACCTTCAAGATGGCGGAGAAGTAAGACATGGAGATCACCTTCCTCCCTACAAATACATCAAAAATACATCTACATGTGGAACAACTCCTACAGAACACCTACTGAACGCTGGCAGAAGACCTCAGACTTCCCAAAAGGCAAGAAAATCCCCACGTACCTGGGTAGGGCAAAAGAAAAAAGAAAAAACAGAGACAAAAGAATAGGGACGGGACTTGCACCAGTGGGAGGGAGATGTGAAGGAGAAAAGGTTTCCACACACTAGGAAGCCCCTTGGTGGGCAGAGACTGCGGGAGGCAGAGGCGGGAAGCTTCGGAGCCATGGAGGAGAGCGCAGCAACAGGTGTGCAGAGGGCAAAGCGGAGAGATTCTCACACAGAGGATGGATGCCGACCAGCCCACCCAGCCCGAGAGGCTTGTCTGCTCACCCGCTGGGATGGGTTGGGGCTGGGAGCTGAGGCTCGGGCTTAGGAGGTCAGATCCAAGGGAGAGGACTGGGGTTGGCTGTGTGAACACAGCCTGAAGGGGGCTAGTGAGCCACAGCTACCTGGGAGGGAGTCTGGGAAAAAGTCTGGACCGGCGTAAGAGGCAAGAGACCACTGTTTCGGGGTGGGCGAGGAGAGGGGATTCCTTCCCCATCTGCCCACAGAAGGCAGAGAACTGCTGAAACGAGCTCCAGAGATGGGTGCAAGCTGCGGCTATCAGCGCAGACACCAGAGACAGGCACGAGACTCTAACGCTGCTGCTGCAGCCACCAAGAATCCTATGCGCAAGAGCAGGTCACTATCCACACCCCCCTGGGAGCCTGTGCAGCCCACCACTGCCAGGGTCCTGTGATCCAGGGACAACTTCCCCAGGAGAACACACAGTGTGCCTCAGGCTGTTGAAACATCATGTTGGCCTCTGCTGCCGCAGGCTCCCCCGGCATTCCAATTATAACTACCGTACCCTCCCTCCCCCTGGCCTGAGTGAGGCAGAGCCCCCTAATCAGCCGCTGATTTAACCCCGTCCTGTCTGGGAGGGAACAGAGGCCTGAGGGCGACCTACACACAGAGGTGGGGCCAAATCCAAAGCTGAACCCCAGGACCTGTGCGAACAAAGAAGAGAAAGGGAAACCTCTCCCAGCAGCCTCAGGAGCAGCGGATTAAATCCCCACAATCAACTCAAGGTACCCTGCATCTGTGGAATACCTGAACAGACAACGAATCAACCAAAAATTGAGGCGGTGGATTTGGGAGCAACTGTAGACTTGGGATTTGCTGTCTGCGACTGATTTGTTTCTGATTTTTATGTTTAACTTAGTATAGTTTTTAGCACTTGTTATCATTGGTGGATTTGTTTATTGATTGGGTTGCTCTCTTCTTTTTTTATTTTTACATTTTTATTTTAGTAATTTTTTTATTTTTTATTTTAATTATTTTATTTTATTTCATTTCTTTTATTTATTTCTTTATTTAAAAAATTTTTTTTTCCCTATATTTTCTTCTCCCTTTTCTTCTAAGCCATGTGGCTGACAGGGTCTTGGTGCTCCAGCATGGTGTCAGGCCTGAGCCTCTGGGGTGGAACAGCCGAGTTCAGGACACTGGACCACCAGAGACCTCCCGGCCCCACGTAATAGCAATCGGCGAGAGCTCTCCCAGAGATCTCTATCTCAATGCTAAAACCCAGCTCCACCCAATGGCCAGCAAGCTCCAGTGCTGGACGCCCCATACTAAACAACTACAAGACAGGAACACAACACCACCCATTAGCAGAGAGGCTGCCTAAAATCATACTAAGCTCACAGACACCACAAAGCACACCACCAGGCTCAGCCCTGCCCACCAGAAAGACAAGATCCAGCCCCACCCACCAGAACACAGGCACCAGTCCCCTCCACCAGGAAGCCTACACAACCCACTGAACCAACCTTACCCACTGGGGGCAGACACCAAAAACAACAGGAACTACGAACCTACAGCCTGCGAAAAGGAGACCCAAACACAGTAAGTTAAGCAAAATGAGAAGACAGAGAAACACACAGCAGGTGAAGGAGCAAGGTAAAAACCCACCAGACCAAACAAATGAAGAGGAAATAGGCAGTCTACCTGAAAAAGAATTCAGAGTAATGACAGTAAAGATGATCCAAAACCTTGGAAACAGAATGGAGAAAATACAAGGAATGTTTAACAAGGACCTAGAAGAACTAAAGAGCAAACAAACAATGATGAACAACACAATAAATGAAATTAAAAATTCTCTAGAAGGAAATATAGCAGAATAACTGAGGCAGAAGAACAGATAAGTGACCTGGAAGATAAATAGTGGAAATAACTACTTCAGAGAAGAATAAAGAAATAAGAATGAAAAGAATTGTGGACAGTCTCAGAGACCTCTGGGACAACATTAAACATACCAACATTCGAATTATAGGGATCCAAGAAGAAGAGAAAAATAAAGGGTCTGAGAAATTATTTGAAAACATTACATTTGAAAACTTCCCTAACATAGGAAAGGAAAGATTCAGTCAATTCCAGGAAGCAAAGAGAGTACCAAACAGGATAAATCCAAGGAGAAACACGCCAAGACACATATTAATCAAACTATCAAAAATTAAATACAAAGAAAAAATATTAAAAGCAGCAAAGAAAGGCAACAAATAACATACAAACGAATCCCCATAAGGTTAACAGCTGATCTTTCAGCAGAAACGCTGCAAGCCAAAAGGGAGTAGCAGGACATATTTAAAGTGATGAAAGGGAAAAACCTACAACCAAGATTACTCTACTCAGCAAGGATCTCATACAGATTCGATGGAGAAATTAAAACCTCTGCAGACAAGCAAATGTTAAAGAGAATTCAGCACCACCAAACCAGCTTTACAACAAACGCTAAAGGAACTTCTCTAGGCAGGAAACACAAGAGAAGGAAAAGACGTACAATAACAAACCCAAGACAATTAAGAAAATGGTAATAGGAACATACATATCAATAATTACGTTTAATGTAAATGGTTTAAATGCTCCAACCAAAAGACATAGACTGGCTGAATGGATACAAAAATGAGACCCGTATATATGCTGTCTACAAGAGACCCACTTTAGACCTAGGGACACATACAGACTGAAAGTGAGGGGATGGAAAAAGATATTCCATGCAAATGGAAATCAAAAGAAAGCTAGAGCAGCAATTCTAATATCAGACAAAATAGACTTTAAAATAAAGACTATTAAAAGAGGCAAAGAAGGACACTACATAATGATCAAGGGATCAATCCAAGAAGAAGATATAACAATTATATATGCACCCAACAAAGGAGCACCTCAATACATAAGGCAACTGCTAATAACTATAAAAGAGGAAATCGACAGTAACACAATAATAGTGGGGGGAGTTTAACACCTCACTTACACCAATGGACAGATCATCCAAACAGAAAATTAATAAGGAAACACAAGCTTTAAATGACACATTAAACAAGATGGACTTAACTGATATTTATAGGACATTCCATCCAAAAACAACAGAATACACTTTCTTCTCAAGTGCCCGTGGAACATTCTCCAGGATAGATCATATCTTGGGTCACAAATCAAGCCTTGGTAAATTTAAGAAAATTGAAATTGTATCAAGTATCTTTTCCAACCACAATGCTATGAGAATAGATATCAATTACAGGAAAAAAACTGCAAAAAATACAAACACGTGGAGGCTAAACAATATGCTACTTAATAACCAAGACATCACTGAAGAAATCAAAGAGGAAATGAAAAAATACCAAGAAACAAATGACAGTGAAAACATGACAACCCAAAACCTATGGGATGCAGCAAAAGCAATCCTAAGAGGGAAGGTTATAGCAATACAGTCCTACCTCAAGAAACAAAAAACATCTCAAATAAACACCTAACCTTACACCTAAAGCAATTAGAGAAAGAAGAACAAAAATCTCCAAAGTTAGCAGGAGGAAAGAAATCATAAAGATCAGATCAGAAGTAAATGAAAAAGAAATGAAGGAAACAATAGCAAAAATCAATGAAACTAAAAGCTGGTTCTTTGAGAAGATAAACAAAATAGATAAACCACTAGCCAGACTTATCAGGGAAAAAAGGGAGAAAACTCAGATCAACAGAATTAGAAATGAAAAAGGAGAAGTAACAACTGACAGTGCAGAAATACAATGGATAATGAGAGATTACTACAAGCAACTATATGGCAATAAAATGGACAACCTGGAAGAAATGGACAAATTCTTAGAAAAGCACAACCTTCTGAGACTGAACCAGGAAGAAATAGAAAATATAAACAGACCAATCACAAGCACTGAAATGAAACTGTGATTAAAAGTCTTCCAAGAAACAAAAGCCCAGGACCAGAGGGCTTCACAGGGGAATTCTATCAAACATTCAGAGAAGAGCTAACACCTATCCTTCTCAAACTCTTCCAAAGTATACCAGAGGGAGGAACACTCCCAAACTCATTCTACGAGGCTACCAGACAAGGATGTCACAGAAAAAGAAAACTACAGACCAATATGACTGATGAACATAGATGCAAAAATCCTCAACAAAATACTAGCAAACAGAATCCAGCAGCACATTAAAAGGATCATACACCATGATCAAGTGGGATTTATCCCAGCAATGCAAGGATTCCTCAATATGTGCAAATCAATCAATGTGATACACCATATTAACAAACTGAAGGAGAAACACCATATGACCATCTCAATACATGCAGAAAAAGCTTTTGACAAATTGAACACCCATTTATGATATAAACTATCCAGAAATTAGGCACAGAGGGAACTTACCTCAACATAATAAAGGCCATATATGACAAACCCACAGCCAACATCGTTCTCAATGGTGAAAAACTGAAACCATTTCCTCTAAGATTAGGAACAAGACAAGGTTGTCCATTCTCACCACTATTATTCAACATAGTTTTGGAAGTTTTAGCCACAGCAATCAGAGAAGAAAAAGAAATAAAAGTAATCCAAATCAGAAAAGAAGAAGTAAAGCTGTCACTGTTTGCAGATGACATGATACTATACATAGAGAATCCTAAAGATGCTACCAGAAAAATACTAGAGCTAATCAATGAATTTGATAAAGTAGCAGGATACAAGATTAATGCACAGAAATCTCTTGCATTCCTGTACACTAATGATGAAAAATCTGAAAGAGAAATTAAGGAAACAATCCCATTTACCATTGCAACAAAAAGAATAAAAAACCTAGTAATAAACCTACCTAAGGAGACAAAAGACCTGTATGCAGAAAAGTATAAGACACTGATGAAAGAAATTAAAGACGATATAAACAGATGGAGAGATATACCATGTTCCAGGATTGGAGGAATCAACATTGTGAAAATGACTATAATACCCAAAGCAATCGACAGATTCAGTGCAATCCCTATCAAATTACCAATGGCATTTTTCACAGAATTAGAAGAAAAAATTTCACAATTTGTATGGAAACACAAAAGACTCTGAATAGCCAAAGCAATCTTGAGAAAGAAAAACGGAGCTGGAGGATTCAGGCTCCCTGACTTCAGACTATACTACAAAGCTACAGTAATCAAGACAGTATGGTACTGGCACAAAAACAGCAATATAGATCAATGGAACAGGATAGAAAGCCCAGAGATAAACCCACGCACATATGGCCACCTTATTTTTGACAAAGTAGGCAAGAATATACAACGGAGAAAAGACAGCCTCTTCAATAAGTGGTGCTGGGAAAACTGGACAGCTACATATAAAAGAACGAAATTAGAACACTCCTTAACACCACACACAAAAATCAACTCAAAATGGATTAAAGACCTAAATGTAAGGCCAGACACTATAAAACCCTTAGAGGAAAACATAGCAAGAATACTCTTTGACATAAATGACAGCAAGATCCTTTTTGACCCACCTCCTAGAGAAATGGAAATAAAAACAAAAATAAACAAATGGGACCTAATAAAAGTTAAAAGCTTTTGCACAGCAAAGGAAACCGTAAAGAAGATGAAAAGACAATGCTCTGAATGGGAGAAATTACTTGCAAACGAAGCAACTGACAAAGGATTAATCTCCAAAATATACAAGCAGTTCATGCAGCTCAATATCAAAAAAACAAACAATCCAATCCAAAAATGGGCTGAAGATCTAAACAGACATTTCTCCAAAGAAGATATACAGATTGCCAACAAACGCATGAAAGGATGCTCAACATCACTAATCATTAGAGAAATGCAAATCAAAACTACAATGAGGTATCACCTCACACGGGTGAGAATGGCCATCATCAAAAAATCTACAAACAGTAAATGTTGGAGAGGGTGTGGAGAAAAGGGAACCCTCTTGCACCGTTGGTGGGAATGTATAATGATACAGCCACTATGGAGAACAGTATGGAGGTTCCTTAAAAAACTAAAAATAGAATTACCCTATGACCCAGCAATCCCACTACTGGACATATACCCTGAGAAAACCATAATTCAAAAAGAGTCATGTATCACAATGTTCATTGCAGCTCTATTTACAATAGCCAGGACATGGAAGCAACCTAAGTGTCCATTGACAGATGAATGGATAAAGAAGACGTGGCACATATACAAAATGGAATATTACTGAGCCATAAAAGGAAACGAAATTGAGTTATTTGTAGTGAGGTGGATGGACCTAGAGTCTGTCATACAGAGTGAAGTAAGTCAGAAAGAGAGAAACAAATACCATATGCTAACACATATATATGGAATCTAAAAAAAAAAAAAAAAAATCGTTGTGATGAACCTAGGGGTAAGACAGGAATAAAGATGCAGATATAGAGAATGGACTTGAGGGCACGGGGAGGGGGAAGGGTAAGCTGGGACGAAGTGAGAGAGTAGCGTTGACATATATACACTACCAAATGTAAAATCGAGAGCTAGTGGGAAGCAGCCACATAGCACAGGGAGATCAGCTCGGTGCTTTGCGACCACCTAGAGGGGTGGGAAAAGGAGGGTGGGAGGGAGACACAAGAGGGAGGGGATATGGGGATATATGTATACATATAGCTGTTTCACTTTGTTATACAGCAGAAACTAACACAACATTGTATAGCTATTATACTCCAATAAAGATGTTAAAAAATAATAATAAAATAAAATAATAAATAAATAACAGCTCTTTAAAACATGGGAGTCATAACTAATGGATTGTAATATTTCTACCTTTAAATTCTGAATTTTTTATTAGTAAAATAATCCCAAATGAAAGCACTTGTACCAAGAACACTGAACCTTTCTTCTCCTATTAGCATATCAGTCTGCAATCATATCTAGATCAATAGTGAAGATATCCGCTTAAAAGAGAGCCATGCTTTCTTTTGTCAGAAGTTCATTACTTTTTATTAGGGTCATTGCTTGAAAACTTCAAAACACCATATGGACCTAATTGTGGTTTATTTTGGCAAAAAGGAAGACACTGTAGAACAATTGAGGCATTACATTCTACAATTCCATTACTTTCATCCCTCTCAGCTTTATTACTGTGTCATTAAAGGCAACTTGAGTGAGCTAAGAATTATACTGTCATGTGTACAGGCTAGTAGGTTAATAACAAAACACTCTCAAGTTTAAAGGTATCTAACAGCTGTTTTCATTATTTTGTGTAAATACGCTTGAAGCATATCTATCTGATTAGTGGATAGAGTGCTCTTCTCTGTCACATGCCATGGGCACTGCTATGTGCAAGTAATCAAAGTGCTCAGAAAATGAGTTTACATTGTTCACTGCTGAAATACACAAATGTCAGAAAGTGACTGCGCATCAAAGCTTAGTCAAATCATCTGCTGCAAACAAACAGATTCCAATGCGCATTTCAGCTTAAAACATTCTGCTGCAGCACACTGAGTTGGACTTATTGCTGGCCAAAATGAAGTGGTGTGCAGAAAACAATAAGTTTCTTTAGAGAGCAAGAAATGACTTCAAAATCTGATTTACTCATGTGGATTCATACTGATCATCATCTACATAATTTCCAATAGAGTCAACATCTAAAGTTGTATTATTTTTATCCTAGGAATATTAACTTGTAAACACTTTTAAATGTGAACGGATAAGGACATATGTCATATATTCTTATTTTAGGGCTTACGTATGTTGTAAAATCCATACATAACTTAAGATTTCTCATGTAATGATTTTTAATTCCATGTTCAGAGGGTTTTCCTTCATTCTCTTTCATGCTACTATGTCCCATCTAATAATACATTTACTTTGAATTCCAATACCCAATTGCTTGCTACTTAAACATTTAAAAAATATTTATCCTCAACTATCAGCTCCTGCCCTTCTACAGATTCTCTTCACTTGACCTCTTGTTTTCTTCAACCAGAGAAACACTTGACTCCCATTCCACTATGGAGTTGACAGGTTCAACTACTATGCTGCCTGCCCACTCAGTGGGCTTTCTCACTTCATCACCATCTCTCTGGTTAACTGTCTCTGTGGTTTCTTGTCCCCTGTGTCTGCCTAATTTTGATGTTCCAACTTAGACATTTATTTTCAAACCTATTCAATACTCTTCCTGTCTTTTTTTTTCTTTCTGGGGGTGGGTGGGTACAATCCTGATGTCATATCCATGAACAACCCCTGCAATAATATGGGTGCTGAATATTCTCAATATGGTGATGAGTGGAACTTCTTTCTTCTTCCAAAGCCTGGCGCTAAAAATGCCCCATTCCCATTCAAGTCCTCTGTCAAGAACCCCTGATTTTGACATATCTGGCTTCCTGAGAAAGGCTTTCAAACCACTTTACGCTTGCCCCTCCAGTCACAGAAACACTTGTTTCAAATTTGTCTGTCTGCCTCTTCCAAGTTTCTCATCTTTTCCTTCAATTTCATCCACTTGGTCTTTGGGGATGTTTACACTGAAGCTCGTATTTCAAGACTCATCTAGTTTTCTCTCAAGCATCTCTAAGTCCTCTGTGCTGTTTGAAGGCTTGCCTTGTCATCTGTATACTCTGTCTGTCTGCACCTAAGTTTCCTCCTGCCCCTCTGATGAGAGGCTGGAGCACTCATGAGAGTGAGGCTCTGGTAGCACTAACACAAGCCAGACCTGGCTGCAGAGGTGTTATGTAAGCTTCTCCACGCTGAATTGACAATGAGTTTCTTCACTGACCTTCAAGTTCCAAGTTTATTCTGAGGTGTTCCGTAAGTGAGGCTCACGACCAAAATGTCAAGATTTTCAGTTAAGGGTACAAGCTTGGTTTTCAAAAGGTTAGATAGTAATTATATAGCCCACACCCAATATTTTCATGTCACCTTTCAAAGTGGTAAACCTCATTTGTTGATGTGTTGACACAGCTCAACAAGGCAAATAAAGTACATCTAGGGACAATGATTCTCTCCAGATTTAATGTAACCATATTTTGGCCCACTGTTCTAAAAGGTTCTTTTACAATAGAGTCAAAATGCAACACGGACTTTCTTGCTTATGAATTTATTCCATAAGGTAAATAGCACTTAAGCTAAACAAGACAGCTAGATGGTAAGCGCAAATTACAACCCATTTCTCTCAGAAAGAAAGATGCAAGCTGAATGGTAACCCAAGCTTAGTGGTGGTTCTGCAGCTGTCACACAGATTTCTCTTCCCAAATCTTCAAGTATTGTCTGCCCACTAATAATATTTACTGGAAATCAACAGTAAAGAAATATGCTGGTCCTGTAGGGTGTTAAAAAGCATTAAAGAGTTTCCATGTTTAAGAACCTTATAATCAAATGAGTGAAAATACATAAATCAATTGAAAATAGACATGCATATACATGACATATGCATACAAAATTATGACTCTATACGTAATTTAAAAGCTTCCTTTATAAGTCTGTCTGGGTAAGCAATGGAGGTATGGAATAAATTAAAGGCAGTATCTTACCACAATGTATTGTTTAAAACAAGTGATCTAGTTGTCTAATGCCAGTGACATTATTCAGAAAGGACTACTGAAGAATGATAATTCTAAGCACTGTTTTTTAGAGGCTACGGTAGTAAATAGGAGGTAAGAAGAAAGAATTTGACCCTAGACCCAGACAGAAAGACATTAGGAAAACAATAGAGAAATAGATGCAACGGCTTACAATCAAGAGGGAAAGAGTCACGTACTCTCTGTCTGGAGTAACACAAGACCTAAGGTATGAGGGAAAGGCAAGTATTAGCGAGGAAACGTCGGTTCACTACTTTTCACTACTGATAATGCACTGGACACCTGAATAAACTTGGCAGGCTCCATTTCAGGGCTTAAGTATATGTCTCTCCTTCTTTCCACATTATATGCTTCATTAAATCTTCCATATATCCTGTACCTTGATCTTCCCCAACTCTTTTCCACATCAAAACTCAGCAAAATGATCTAGCTTCTTATTTCCAGGTGGAATTTTCTCTCTGGTTGGGTCACTTTGCTATGATCACATCCTTTAAGCTGCATCTTATGATTCTTCAATAAAAATACAGACTCAATTCCCTTCAGGGAAAGTGGTACCAGAAACATTTCTGCTTCACAGGATCCATCACCTTCCTGGGAGGAATGTTCTGCTCTCTTAAGAGCTTTGTAAACCAGAACGTGGCACATAAATGGAAGGCATGACTTTAGCTGCTGTTATTAATCACCGTACCTTTCACATTTGCTTATATTTAAAATAGCCTGCATCGTGCTTCATACTGTAAGCACGTAGAGAGCAGGCAGTATGCTAGTTTAACATATTTTATGCAGCACCTGGCACACCACATGCAAAAAGGCTAGTTGCTGACGATGCTAATGCTCACTGAAATTAAAGTCTATCTTCTCATGATCACATAATAACTGGCAATCACCTTGAAACGGGAGTGTATTAAGCCCGATAAAACATAGCAGTACTTTTGGCCCAAGTTCTGCTCTCAGTGAAACCAGAGAGCAGCCTCTGAGGGCTCCCCTCAGAATACACATATTGCAAAGCATTTAACCTTTCCATCGTTCTCAAGAAGATTCACAGTTACACTAGCTGGCTTATTCAAATGACTCCCAGAGTTTTACTGATTGCGTATGCCACTCAAATTAGGAAGATTAAATAGAGCCCTGTTCACAGGAAGATTCTATGTAACACTAGACAAAGCATAGAAAAATGATCGCTTCTTGATTCTTAGAGGCCACACATCACAAAATCACTTTGTCTTTTAATAACCAAATTGAATTGGGGCCACAATAACCATTGGGAACCAAACTTTCTTCCTTATATAGGATGTTCTTGAAATTCTTCCTCCTCTAAAATGCCCATTTTAGAGATGAGATAATATTCCATGCTACCAGTATATTCTGAACTTATACTTGAAAACATTACCCATTATTAATCTTACTGATTTCTGTATGTATGTTGTATTGACTTAATCATATAGGTACGTGATCACAGAATTAATTAGATGTGAACTTAGAAACTGAACTCATGCAACATCCCACCCATTTGGGAATCCCTTGGAAAGACTTGGCTGCAATATTCCACCTACTGATTGTTGAATTCATTTTCATTTAGACTCCTTTCTATGAAAGAGTACAGAGAATATTTGCAACAGGGGAGCTCTAGACAATTTCCCAAGGTTTTACAGAGGAGTTGTCAAATCAGGTGAAATGTGACATCTCCCCTCCCTCTAAATACCATGAGCTCTTTGTCCCTTAGGCAGCTCTGACACAAGAATCTCTACAATCTCATCAGTAATATCAAACTTATTTCTTCAAAACATATCACACACACACACAAACACACACACCCTACTTCATTGTTGAAGGAATCTAATTATTAGAAAGAAGATGTCTTTCTAGAATTGCTATCTTTGCCCTATGCTTCTCATGTTATAATTCTCTGCTTAGGAACAACACAATACAAATGTACCTGCATTTGCATGTAACAATCTTTCAAACTCCAAGATTCAGTGATTTCATAGTGTGAATACAGGTATTTTGCCTCCCCACAGAATTCTTTCTTCAGGTTAAGAATTTCAAGACACCTTAAGTTTTCTAGAGGTGTTTTATATATATAATCATTTTTTGAATGTAAGAGTTAACACGTTTTCAAATATCATTTTGTACATTCAGTGCACTATTTTGGTAAATCAAGATAATGTATTTCATCCTTATAACTCATTATTCTTTTAATTATTTCTTGTTCTCTGTCATCCAAAATTCTAGGACACTTGGTTTGGGTTTTTGTTTGTGGCATCCCACCAGAGTAAAGAAGAGAAGGAACATTTCTTGAGCACCTACCGTATATGAAATACCCTGAACGGCAACTGACCCTTAGTGTTTTCTAGAATTTAATCCTCACAAAATCCTAGCTGATTACCTAGTTTGTCGATGAGGAAATAGAGACTTAAACAGCTTAAGTGACTTGCTCAAGAATCTAGTAAATGACAGAACTTGGACTTTTAGATAAAAGTTTGTCTGAGTCCAGATCTAAGCTTTTTCTGTAACAACCCGGGATCTCCCTTTAAGGCTACTGGAATTCACGAGCACATATCCGTTCAAGGAAGATGGTTAGCAAATTACGAATCGACCTACCCATCTTAGTTGTAAGGCTATCATGAGAGGGTGTGTGAAATGCCCTGCTGATTTCATCTAATGCTTTCTGTATGTTAAATATAGAGAGTATATATGCATGTGTATATACTGAGGCCAAAGGTATACCAGGTATTTTACATTAGAGAACAAATTTTATTTAATCCTTATAATGCTACGATTTTTGGCATTTTACAGCTAAGTACACTGAGGTTCACCAAGTTCAGTGACTGTTCTAAGGTCAAACAGCTGGTAGGGGATACAGCCACCCTATTCACTAACCTAGCAGCCCTATTAGAAGGGACAGTGACCTGAAGTCCATTCTCTACGCCTGCATCTTTATTCCTGTTGAGGACACGGGGAGTGAGAAGGGTAAGCTGGGACAAAGTGAGAGAGTGGCATGGACATATATAAGCTACCAAATGTAAAATAGATACCTAGTGGGAAGCAGCCGCATAGCACAGGGAGATCAGCTCGGTGCTCTGTGACCACCTAGAGGAGTGGGATAGGGAAGGTGGAGAGGGAGACGCAAGAGGGAGGAGATATGGGGATATATGTATATGTATAGCTGATTCACTTTGTTATAAAGCAGAAACTAACACACCATTGTAAAGCAATTATACTCCAATAAAGATGTTAAAAAAAAAAAAAAAACAAGGGACAGTGAGATTGGTATGACACACGCACTGTTCAACATGCTAGCTTCCAATGAGCAACACATTCATTTTAAAGACTGCATAAATTATTGATACTTGCTTAAGAATACACTCTGAAATGTGGTCAGTTATTTTTCCCTTCCCTTGTCACTGTCATCTGCACATTTACAAGAAAAGAGCTATATTCATCTTACACTCTCCAGCAACCAGCATATTGCTGATAGTATTTCTTTTGAAAAAGAAAATTAAGCTGTGGAATCCTTTCAAAAATAAAATCCACCAGGAATACAGATATATAGAACAGATAAAAGCATAGCTTATCTGGTTAAAGAGGTGAGGGGACCATGAGGGGAGCAGAGACTTATTTTTTTTCCCCACATACATTCCTCCCTCCCACCAATTCTCGCTACTCCTCCACCCCAACCATCCCACCAAATCTTCACTATCATCTGGGAAAATTCTTACTGTCCTGATGGTTCTTGGGAACAAAATGTGAAAATGACTACAGGGGAATATTCTGGATAATGATGATTATGTGATGATGACGATGATGAAGATGAGGATGGTAATGATGACAGCAGCTAATATTTACTGATTACTTACCGTGAGACTGATGTAGACACTCCTTACTAACACTTTTCTGATAGGTCCACCATCGGCCACAGCAGGTTAACACAAACTAGTTTACTGGGTAACAAGCTGCAAAACTGTTAGTAGCTGGAGGCCTCAAGAATACAACACAACATAAGTACTGGCAGCAGAGGGGCCGCTGGAGCCGAAGAGAAGAGCACCACAATGTGAGCCCGAGTAAAAAGGGCAGCAAGCACCCATTCATCCACTCACACATGCATACAGCGAAGAATTCCTGAGTGCCTCCTAGGTGCCTAGGTATTAGGGTACCGCTCCACACAAACATCTGAGTGACAGCAAGAGGCTAAAGTCCATCAGAGACAAACGTGACTTGTTTAACAATTTTTTGGAATTCTGGCCAATACTACTTCAATGCAAACAAGTTAGTGAAGGCTACAGAAAATTTTCTAAGTTCCCTCTTAGTTGTAAGGACATTATCAGAGAAGGATATTTATAGCTACCAAGGATGAAAAAAAAAAAAAAAAAGAAAACAACCTGAGAAGCTGACACTCAATTAGTAGAAAGAGTTTAGAAATGGATAATCTGAAGGAAAATGAAAATGTATCTTTATGTCACTGTCCAAAAATTACACTACTAATGCTCAATGGTTTCCTTAAAACTACAGAATGGGACTGTCCAATATCCATGGACTTGTTCTCCTCCATTAATTTTCCTACTAAGGAAGAGTTATTTTTCTCCACGTAACAGAAGAGAAAAGTCAGACAAAGAGAAGCATTTGTATTTGTGCAAACATATAATGAGATGTTACATTATGACACATCACGTGGCACTTAAACTTTTTTCACTCTATTTTCACCCAAAACAATCCTGTGAGACAGCAGGACTGATCCTATCATTCCTATCTTCCTGAGACAAGCTGGAGATACTTGCCTGTCCTCTCCCTCTGGCACTTGATCTTAAGCTTCTGATTCTCACGTCGGGGCCTTTCCAATGCACTCACATTCTTAAGAAGAGAAACAACTGCCGGGACTCCTAGGGGAACTATTTCTGACATTAAGAAAATTCCCTAAATTTCCTACTTGTCTTTTGGCTCTAAAAGTATAGGGAAAGTGCTAAAAAGCAAAAGAAAATCAGCCAAGGGCAGTTTTTCCACCCTGCTCTGCTGGTATGCCTAATTGATTCTGGGTATGAATCTGAGCCCTCTCTGACCTGCTCAGCTCAGTCTCGGTACTAAGAGCCTGTCAGACCCGAAACAACAGACAGCCCGGATGACTAGCATCTAGGGAGTGAGTGAGGGTCTGAAAGGAAGTTCTGGCTCCCGCATTTAGAGCATGCCCCTGAGAAGGCCTGGCTACAACCATCCCATCATCTCCGTCCCTCTGATTTCACCAGGCTTGTGCCTCTGGGGCCAGTCCATGCAACAGGCCTTTTCCATGGATCTCGGGCCTCAACCAGTTTCCAGATAGGACTGTTAGCAGTAATCAGTCCCTAAAACATAGGCCAGGTGGTGGTAGCATTTATGTCCACATCTGGTTCTTTTGAGCCCCCTTTTCCAGGACTGATTCTGCCTCTGACAGGGCTTATGTGGACTTGGCTGGACCCACCTGTTCTGAACACTGACACCTGGCAGTCTTACAACTGTACCTGACTAGCCTCATAGAGTCCCAGACCAGATGTGAGTTCCCTGTGCCCCTGGAACTTGGTGATTCAGACTGCTGAACATTCTCTGGGCAGGCCAGCATTTACTGTCCTCAGCTTTCATACACACACACACACACACACACACACACACACACACACAGTCTTCTCTCTCTCTTTCTCTCTCTCTCTCTTTCCACTGAGGCTTCCCAGCATGTCACACAGCTGGACCTTTACTATTATAATCCAGGACAGAGGGATAGCTCCTATCTAGTTCCCATTAACTCTACTCAAAATTCAAAAGAAACAATTCAGATGCTCAGAATGTTTTAAAACAATGAAATATTTTCAGAGTGGTAAGTATCAATAAGCAAAACAGTCATGAGGCATATTTTCCAAGTTATCCAAATGTTCATCAGTAAAGAAGAAAATAATTTACTCTGGTTGTAAATAAACTTTCAATCTTAAACGGATCTATGTATCAAAAGCTTACTATTTGTCAATTATGTTCAAATAGGAAATAACCAAATTGATTCCTTATCCCAAGAAAGTATCACATTGATACAGTCTTATACCAGATTGAAATTCCTAGGATTGCTGCACAAGGCTTTCCAGTTCAGAATAATTAAGTGATTCAACAGATGAAGCCAATATCAAGAACCTCTGCTATATTATGAGATACAAGTACCAAAATATCCTACTGTAGAATCTATTTGGGGGAAATGATACAGATATACTTTTCCGTATTCCTCCTGGTAAGTACAACTAAAAACACTGGACATTACATGTAAAACAAACATAGAAAGACTCTGGAAGGTGGAAAGAAGGCAGACTGGCTAGAGAACTTGGAACCTAAGGAATGACACAGGGGCGAGTTCCCTGTTTTTGGTTTTTTTTTGTTTTTTTGTTTTTGTTTTTTGACTGATATATCCCAGATTAGATACTTGATAAGCCAGTGGCCTGGAAACACCAATGGGCATAGACAGACAACAGCCCCAAGAAAAGCCTATTCTCTCTAGCCAAAGGAGCAGAAAAGGGGAGCCTAGTAAGACAGAGTTTTAGACAATAACCATACTATTCCAGACAAACACCACAGTAAAAACTGAGGCTCCACCCCTGCCAGCAAAGACCAAGTGGAAAACCTAGACTTTCACCTTGGCTAGGCTATAGCAACTGCTCCCCACACCCAACCTCCAGCAGTGTCAGGGAAGGCAAAGATTGGGAACCGGGACTTTGATATCAACTTGCTGGGGTGGTGTCAGAGGGGAGATAGCGGAGAGTCGTGACTCTCACCATAGCTCAGTGGTAAAAAGCCCACAAGGAGCCCTCCCCCCAACCCTGGTCAATGAAGGCTGAGTAGAGAACCTGAACTTCCACCCGTACCTCACAGTAATGAGGGGGCATCTCCATCACCCACCAGAGTAGTGTCAGAGGAGCCTGCAAAAACACAAGATTTAAATAAGGTTCGGAATCTAATAATACAAGACGCAAAGTGTCCACGTCTCAACTGAAAACTACTCATCATACCAAGAACCAGGATATCTCAAGCTGAATGAGTAAAGACAATTAAGATGCCTGCTGAGATGAGAGAGATTTAAAGCAGCCAACGTAAAAATGATCTAGCCAACAGTTATAAACACATTTGAAACAAGTGAAACAAGGTTTTGGAAAAAGAAGAAGAAAGAAAGAAAGAAAAAGCAAAGAAATAGAAGACATAAATAGAAATTTTAGAACTGAAAGCAGAATATACTGAAAGAATGAGCTCAACTGCAGAATGTAGGGGAGACAGAGGAAAGAATCAGTGAACTTGAAGAGGAAACAATATCATTTAGCCAATCTGAACAACAGAGAGAAAATAGTGGGGGAAAAAAAATGAACAGAGCTTCAGGAATGTGTGGGACTATAACAAAAGTTCTAACATTTGTGTCATCAGAGTCCCAGAAGAAGAAAAGAGGGTAGGGCTGAAAAGATCATTCAAAGAAATAAGGGCTGAAAATTTCCCAGATTTGACAAAAAACATAAACCTACAGATTCAAGCTGAGCAAACCCTTAAAAATCCACGCCAAGACACATCATAGTAAAACTTTCGAAAACTAAAGACAAAACAAATTTTAAAGCAGCTAGAGAGAAATGATGCATTAATTATAGGGGGGAAAGCTATTTTAATAACAGAAGGCTTCTCATTAAAATGTTTGTCTTTTTCATGATATTAATAAATTCTAAATCACCTCTTCCTGTACTTCATTCAAAATTTCATCTACCTACTTTCTCCTGTATAAAAATCTAAGTAGATAGAATACCACACATTGCTAATAGTGTACCAATCTCACCTATGTTTTAAATTGAGACTCATCCACCTGGAGCAGTCTTTTCAAAGATGCGGGCTCCTAAAGTGTTAATGCTCTTCTCTCCTTGGGAGTGGTTTCAGGCTTGGTGCCCTTTGTGGCTTCTCATATCCCAGACTTGGAAAATATGAGCCACAATACAGAGAAAGGTAAGAAGCCCAGCAGAGCCCCTTAGTGATAAATGAGTTTGCATCATCTGTCATTAGAACTTCCTGCCAACTGGGTCATTCCCTATTAAATTACCACTTGTCAATGTTTAAAATACTGATTGATAAATGTGCCCAAACTGATAACACAACAGCTTTTATTTTCTAATAATCCTAGTTACCACAGCCTGCTTATCAAGGCGCAGATACTATATATTTTTTCAAAGTACTTTACCAAAAGACAATTTAGTCTAATACAATGCTAACAGGTAAAAATGCCTGGCCCCCTATGTGTTACATACTGGTTCCGCTTGCCAAAATAAACTGACTGGCGATTTAGTGATATGAGGAGCTCCAAGTTTCACATTTCATCAAATGTTAGTAATCTGTTTTATCAATATAAACTGCATTTTAATGAAAAAATTCTTTTCTTCAGTACACTTCACTTTCAATGCCCTTGAGTATAATAATTCGTTCATGCCGTAGAATGAGAATGTTTTACAAGACCTTAACTCTCAAGAGAAATTTCTCTGTAAATACAAAATGCGAGTTTTATGGGAATGCGTTGTATGTACGTGAATAGCACCCAACACTACAAAACAAAAAAATGAAAAACTTGGTTGCACTCAGATTCCAGCTTAAATATCCTTCTAAGACACCGCATAACCAACATGCTACTAGAACAAAAGCTTAATTGAGCAGCTAGGTGATAGGTAAATGAAATGGGATTCATATCCCTGAGGTATCTGAATGAAAATACGTCAGAACATACTGCAGACATGTGTTAAGGCAGAACCAGTCATCAGGACTTAAAGCAGTTTTAACAATCTGAAAATTCTATCATGCTTGCTTCCTTCTTAGTGATTCAAAGTGAAAATGCTTTGGCTAAATTTAAGCAAGGCTTAAAATAGTACAAAGTCGCACACAAATTTATATGGCAGTTGGCCAATTTCTAATGTCTATAAAACCAATCAGGATCCCTCTTTCCCACCAGGGTTACTTCCCCAAAAGTTACCATTAGCATCATTTTGTTTCTCCATCTTTCACACTTCCTACTAAACACAGGCCAAGGCCAGTTTGTCAACTGGAAGAGTGAGATGATACATCAGGCCATCACTCTCTGCTTTCACACATCTCACTAAGTTCTGATCACCTACCACTCTTCTGCTTTTTCTTACCACGTTTTTGGTCCACTCCATTCAAAATGCCCAGTGGCAATGTCACTGTGAAGAAATGATGAAAACAAAGAAACACAGTACCGATAATTTCTCACCTGTGCCATTCCTTTTTGTGGCATTTTTGTGTCTTATCTTCTCTATCATCTAAGGGTCATAACTGAGAGGCCATGATGTCTTTCTCTGGGATTTGTGTGGTGCTAGATTGCATGGTCAGAGTTGAGCAAAAGTTTGACAATAAATACAAGCCAATGGTATTCAGAGAGGCATTTCACCGGAGATGGCAGGGCAAACTGCTCCAGGACAGGGCCACAGAAACCAGGAACTGTGGTAGCTCACAGGCAAGGAAATACAAAGTGTTATCCTGCAAATCTGTTATTTATAGGTGTTACCACGAAGCAGTGTAGAGTAGAAATCTCAAAGAGAAATGGTCCAGGACAGTGTGTAATAAGGTGTATGAGTAGCAAGTCAAATGAGTAAGACCTATCCATGTAAAACACAGCTTCCTTTACATAAATGTGTATCACATAATGTCCCACAGTGTCACCAGTTTCTGCCAGGTGTTTTGTCTTCCAGTAAATGTTTTAAAAATAGTAAATACTGTATTTACGTATGTATGTATTAGTAAACCTTAACCTAGCAAGTGAAGCAAACTCTGAGTTGCCAGAGTACAGTTTCCACATGAAATTTTACATCTGTTTATGTGTATGTGTGTTACATATGTGTGTATATAACTAGTGCCAATCTAGAAAACATGAAGAAATAAACCAGGAAGAAAACCAATTTTTAATCACCCTAATCCCACCATTCAAATAAAGCCACAGGTAATGTTTTGGTGTATACCCTTCTAAACATATTTCTCCATTTGTTTATATATCTGTAACCTGTACCCATGTTAAAATGTGGAGCATGTACATGGTGTAACAGACTACAAACACAGAACTTCCATACGCAATGCCTTCAAGAACCAGTGGATTTTCATGGCTTATCTCTAAGAAAGGGGTTCAAGAGAGCTAAAACTGAATTTTTTCCATTGTTCCACCCACCTCTGCAAAAACAAACGAATAAAAAAAGAGGGTATAGAGAAACATAAACATATAATTATCCTCTCAGGCAACCTGGCTCTGATTTTTTTGTATCATCATAATACCATACTTCTTGTTCACCGCTTCAGGATTTATAAAGCCCTTTCATACAAATTGTAATCCCATGACGCTAGTAGGGAAAAATTACTGTTCCCATTTTGCAGGTGAGAAAATTAAGCCCAAGGTCCTGTAGCTGAGAGCAGCGGGTTAGAACAAGAGTCCAGATCTTATGAGAAATGCAGGGCTGCTTTCAAAGTCCATTCTCAAATGTCCATGCTCTTGAAGGTTGTTTTCTGTGTTCATCTGGGGACTATCAGCACACCCTAGAAGAGTTTTCAGTCTCCCGTGAAGCAGTAAGTGGATATGAAAAAAGTGAAGCCTGGTAAACACCGGCCTCTCTGGGCTTAAAATTAGTTCTCACAGAGAGCCCCTTCCACTCCACCTGACACTCAGGAATAAAGGCCCATTCCTTCTCTCCGTCCCTTCAGTCAGTAATGCCTACCCATCCTGATTCCCCGGCACTGGGGAGTGTTCTTCACCTACACTGCCCCCACGCTCGCAGTAGGCAGCATTTTCCACTGTCATTGAATCAGCCAGCCCCTCATCCACACAGCCCATATCCTCTGCTCTCTTCAACTCGCACCCTCCCAGAAACACCAAGTGAAATCATCAATGCCTTCTTTTCCCTCTTCCAATGTCTGAATCTTTCAACTCTAGCCATTCTACTTTTCTTCAACTTGATCCCCATTTTCTTATTTCTTAATTTCCATATTCATCCCATGCATCTTTCCTAGGAAGATAGTTATGACTATGAAAATTTGCAGTCTCTGTAATTAACACATGATACATAATTTTTAAGCACATAAGACTTCTAAAAGTAATAAGTTAATCAATTAAACCATTAGAGAATATAAAAAATCTTAAAGTTCAAGTAATAAATATTGTAGTTCTATTTGACTAGTGTCTTGTTCCCATTATGATAAATAATCATAATCACTGACTGGGGTTTTTAAATAGGTCACTGTGAGGTTAGCTTCTATTTGACAAGTTGATAAGAGTGTGTTTTCTGTGTAAAAGTTAGTGAGTTTTAAAATGTCAATTTTCTATGCATATACATCAAATGCTAGTACATATATAATTTAAAGAATTTTAAAGTATTCAAGATTGATCTAAGACTATACTGCACTAATATTTTAAAAACAACATTTGTCTCCTAACAATCTGGTATGTTATATGACTTGAAATGTGTTACTGTCCTTCAACATTCATATCAGCTGCAAGTGTTTTCAACTATTATTTTATTTTCTCATTTGTCTTCAAGTCTGCAGCATGCTGCAAAAATGCCATGGCATCTGAAAACTGTTACAGTAAGCAACCACTATATCAATCAGTTCTCTTATGAGTTCCATTTTACAATTCAACTACAAACTGTTGAATGCAAAGATTTATCTATGTTCAAGAAAACTTAATATTTCTCTGGTTATTACCAAGATAAAGAACTGGAAATATTTTTAAAACACAGGACATGTCTTACAGCAGTTCTGGCTACATATGAACATTCATAGAAATACAAATATCAATTTTTTGAGTTTGTCAAAACAATGATGTATAATGTTGCATTTGCATTAGCCATAAAAATGTGGGTCACGAAAACTCCTGGATAGCAAGGCTTAACAATTTTGGATCCCCAGAACCTTCTTGGGACCCAGACACATAGTAGGTCCAAATAAATGTTTCACAGATTAATTCTTGAAATTATGTACTAGACAAGAATCTGAATGTTTAAATAAGGGCCAGTAAAGTCTGGGCAAAAGAAGTGGACAAACGATAATAACTATGTCCTCAGGAAGTGTCATTTGTAGGATTAATTCCAAGAGTTCATTATTTACGTAACTGGACAAAAATTTCATTATTTACATAACTGGATAAAAATTATGGTGAAAGGGTATTGAAAAGGCAGCAAGGAATTCAGAATTGCACCAATCACGTGCAGCTTCGTGCTGAACCCTGGGACAGGGGCCTCCTAAGCCCTAACTGTGAGGCATTATTGCCTTTCTGAAAAAGCAATTTCTACCATGGCTCAGGGCATTCCCTCAGATGAAGATGCCCTCTTGCTCCTTAAGGCAGAAGAACTCTTGCCCATCCTCCAAGACACAGCTCCAATGTCACCCTCTCTGCAACCCCTGCCCTAACTCTGGTTCTCATTGGCCCTCACACAGACTGCACCCATTACAGAGGATAATGATGAGGAAAGCAATACAGCCAAGTGGGAAAACAGGAACATTCTCAAATCCTAGGGCTTGAGCTGGAGGCCAGCCTCACCACTGACTGCCTATGGGACCTTTGACAAGTTACAAATTTACGCTCTGGTTTCGCTCTCTGGCAACTAAAACAATAAGAGTGCTCGCTTTTAAGGAACAAGAGAAATCATGACTGTCAAACTGAAGACTAGCTAAACATACATGCTCTTGCTATTAATTCTCTCCTTCTGTTTCTTCTCCTTCACTAAAACCTGAGCCTCTAGACTATAAGCACCCTATATCTGTTTCCTCATATTAAAAACAAAAGCAACAGTTAATAATCCCTTCGCTAGAGATTACAGGGTGTTATTTAAAATATAAAATTGGGGGCTTCCCTGGTGGCGCAGTGGTTGAGAATCCACCTGCCAATGCAGGGGACACGGGTTCGAGCCCTGGTCGGGGAAGATCCCACATGCCGTGGAGCAACTGGGCCTGTGAGCCACAACTACTGAGCCTGTGCTCTAGAGCCCGTGCTCTGCAACAAGAGAAGCCACCGCAATGAGAAGCCCACGCACTGAAACAAAGAGTAGCCCCCACTTGCCGCAACTAGAGAAAGCCCGCACGCAGCAACGAACAACCAAGGCAGCCAAAAATAAATAAAATAAATAAATTTTAAAACTATATATATATATAAAATTAATCCACAAATTACAATGGCATTAAATAGTTTTAAATATTACACCAATGAAAAGTGACAAAGTGATTGCTATTATATGTCATTAGGATATTAGGTAGCAGATAGCTAAGGGTTGAAAAAGCATATGATAAATCTCCAAAGTTTTTATAAAAGAATGCAAAAGAAAAAACTAAGACTCATGTTATATAGTAAAGTTCTGTTGGGGATGCAATCTGAATTTCCTCTAGTACAGATGACCAAAAGCTGTGAAAAATATCTTAGGAAAAGCTCAGTTTTGTTACGTTTCCAACTTCATTTGCATGTCACCTTTTCTATCTTCTACCTTTTCTATCTCACTCCCTGAGCCTTCTACATAGCACCGTCATGCTACCCTCCAGGCAGGTACTTAAAGCCTAAGGTGCCTCACCCAAGTCCAGCTGTCCCAATATCTGTATGACCTCTCACCTAAAACTCCTCCACCTTCTGGGTTTCTGGGAAAAAAATACATGACTTTGGGGACATCTAAGCTGTAGTTTTAGATCTCAGTGTTAATTGCTTATCTACAAAATGGAAGGAAGTTTAGCTAGAAAATTTCTAATCTCCATCCTACTTTAAAAAAATATTCAAAGATGTCCACTCTCACCACTATTATTCAACATAGTTTTGGAAGTCCTAGCCATGGCAATCAGAGAAGAAAAAGAAATAAAAGGAATACAAATTGGAAAAGAAGTAAAGCTGTCACTGTTTCCAGATGACATGATACTATATATTGAAAATCCTAAAGATGCCACCAGAAAACTAACAGAGCTAATCAATGAATTTGGTAAAGTTGCAGGATGCAAAATTAATACACAGAAATCTCTTGCATTCCTATACACTAACAACAAAAGATCAGAAAGAGAAATTAAGGAAACAATCCCATTCACCATTGCAACAAAAAAAATAAAATACCTAGGAATAAACCTACCTAAGGAGGTAAAAGACCTGTACTCAGAAAACTGTAAGACACTGATGAAAGTAATCAAAGATGACACAAACAGATGGAGAGCTTTACCATGCTCTTAGATTGGAAGAATCAATATTGTGAAAATGACTATACTGCAATCTACAGATTCAATGCAATCCCTATCAAATTACCAATGACATTTTTCACAGAATTAGAACAAAAAATTTTACAATTTATTTGGAAACACAAAAGACCCCGAAGAGCCAAAGCAATCTTGAGAAAGAAAAACAGAGCTGGAGGAATCAGGCTCCCTGACTTCAGACTGTACTACAAAGCTACAGTAATCAAGATAGTGTGGTACTGGCACAAAAACAGAAATATACATCAATGGAACAGGATAGAAAGCCCAGAGATAAACTCAGGCACCTACGGTCACCTAATCTATGACAAAGGAGGCAAGGATATAGAATGGAGAAACGACACACTCTTCAATAAGTGGTGCTGGGAAAACTGGACAGCGACATGTAAAAGAATGAAATTAGAACATTCCCTAATACCATACACAAAAATAAACCTAAATGTAAGACCGGACACTATAAAACTCTTTGATGAAAACATAGGAAGAACACTCTGACATAAATCACAGGAAGATCCTTTTTGACTCACCTCCTAGAGTAATGAAAATAAAAACAAAAATAAACAAATGGGACCTAATTAAACTTAAAAGCTTTTGCACAGCAAAGAAAACCATAAAGAGGACGAAAATACAACCCTCAGAATGGGAGAAAATATTTGCAAATGAAGCAACTGACAAAGGGTTAATCTCCAAAATACACAAACAGCTGATATACTGATATAGCTGATTCACTTCATTGTACAGCAGAAGCTAACACAACATTGTAAAGCAACTATACTCCAATTAAAAAAAAATATTCAATAAGCACATCTCCATAAGTTATCCAGAAGAAAATCACTTTGACCAAATTCACACTAAATTATAAATAAAACTATACTATGGACATCTGCTTTTAAGTAGAATCTTTATGGACACATACAGCTCTGATAAAAGCTATAGAGCTTCTTAAAAAACACACACATGTGCACATTCCCACAAAACTGTATTTATAATTTCAACAACCTCCAACTCTAAACAGGGATTCCAGTAAGAACTACTTCTCTCCTTGGTGCTAGAACTTCAGGAAGTATTAGGGAGATGTTCAAAGAAAAGTTGGGATCTTCCCAAGCTATCTCTTAAATCCTACCATCCCAAGAGCTGCCTGAACCACAAAAACACACGACTGGCTCTACCTTTTATTATTATTGTAGAGTTTCATCAGGATTACAGGCAGGGCTTTGTTATGTCTAACCAATTTGCTTTTTCCACATTTTCCTATCCTACTTCACCCTCTTTCAAAGGGTCAGTAACAGGGTCAGCATCTTAGTAATAATGATAGTCCCTATACTTAAATATAACCCTCTAAGGCCATATTTTCTTTTTTGTCCCCAATGGTTTAGAGGGAACAGCTAAGACTCAGTGTTAGCTGTCTTTACCCTCTGGTCAAAGATACCAGTATTGCAATAGGAACAAAAAGTATGGAGAAGGACGGCATTGTGAAAGGAACACTATTAAATAACTGCAAAAGAATTCCTCTTGGAATACAGACTCTGCTTTATAAGACCTAAGACCATTTTAACAAAAGACATTTATCGCGAAATGTCTATGAAACCTTGTAAGGAAATATCTGCGGAGCTGTGCCAGCATTATAATTTCAGTGATAAATGATCTAAACCCTAAAGTTCTTCTTTCCATCTACCTTGGGGTGTTTTAAAGTACCCGTGGCAAAGTGGCCTGACATTTATTTCCATGATTGTCAAAGTCCCTTTTTGATACCCTTTCCCCTTCATCTTCTCCTTAAAAAAAAAAAAAAAAAAAAAAAAAGATGAAGAAAAGAAAAAGTTGTCTGGTATTCCCAATTAAATTTATGGAGAAAGCCCACCAGGTAAAAACTATCACAACATTTGAAGAAAATTACTCCCTAAAAAGATGTTTATACAATGTTGAGAAATAAATGGGTTTGTAAAAATAGAGATGATTCTTTTTTTAATTATAATAAAAATGAACATAGCGGAGAAAACAAAGAGTCTAGGATGAAAATTAATGGCACTATTGTTTAAAATAAGAGAATAGAAATAGATTCCACGTTAACCAGGTTTCTTTAAGCTCCTAATTCCATTTAGCTTGGAAAGACAAGGAGAAAGAGAAGATAAAGCTACACATTTAAAACTGACAAAGGGCAGTACTTCTATGCAATTTATAATTAATCTGTGGGACAGTGTGTCAGTAGAATTTATTGAGAAAAATAGTTTAGTGCTATTTTATAAGGGTAAGACATTAGAAGAAAAAGTATTGCAATTGAAGTTACACTAGCTAAGAAAATATTATAAAAGCTATTAATCATCGAGATTCAGGTCACAAGTTGGCTAGCAGCTGGATTCAAGGAAAAAAAAAAACAACTGTGCAAGTGGCCAGGTGAATTGTGGGTGTTTTATATCTTCCTGTAGGTATTTCACTTAAGTCACTGCTAAAGAAAAGAACACTAGATGAAATTCTATTTCAGCCTATATTTTATTTATTATGATCTATCTGGTCACCCCTAAAATATCAATAATCATTCTACTATCACCCTCCAAAAACCTCTCCTCTGTTTTAGGAGAAGGAACATTTTCCTCCATGCTATTACCTATATGTGTACAAAATGTAAATGCTTTACAAAGTAGTCATGCATTTTAGCAGTGGTTCTCAACTTAGAAAGCTTCAAACTGTACTGATATGTAGTTCTATACTCAGAAATTCAGACTGAGGTGAGGTGCTGCCTGGCATAAGGATTTTTTTAGTTTCACAGGATTCTAATACGCAGTAAGAGTTGAAAACCACAACATTTAAATAGTGAGTGTAAAAGGCAATAGGACTGCCTCAAAACACCCAAAATTGATGGCGTGCACGTGCACACACACACACACACACACACACACACACACCTCTTTTGGCTAATATTCTCTAAAAGGAAGACAAATTATAATATGTATAATAAATGATTTATCTTCCCTTTTACACACCATATAAATCATTAGATTACTTCTCAGTTACTTTTTAAAAATCTTAAGATCAAATATCTGTAAAGATTTAAAAACCAAATAAGTAGATTTTTTTATTTTTTTAATAATAAGTAGATTTTGACACATTATCATTACAGCCTAATTACAAAGCCATGGAAAAAGATCCGTTTCCTGGAAAACATGACCAGCTATTATCTATATGTCCTCCTCAACTTTCTCAAATATATTATCATATTGTTCTTAGAATGATATCATATTTTTTAACATCTTAATTGGAGTATAATTGCTTTATGATGGTGTGTTACTTTCTGCTTTATCACAAAGTGAATCAGCTATACATATACATATATCCCCATATCTCCTCCTTCTGTGTCTCCCTCCCATCCTCCCTATCCCACCCCTCTAGGTGGTCACAAAGCACAGAGCTGATTTCCCTATGCTATGAGGCTGCTTCCCACTAGCTATCTTACATTTGGTAGTGTATATATATCAATGCCACTCTCTCATTTCGTCCCAGCTTACCCTCCCCATCTCTGTGTCCTCAAGTCCATTCTCTACATCTGCGTCTTTATTCCTGTCCTGCCCCTAGCTTCTTCAGAGCCATTGTTTTTTTTTTAAGACTCCATATATATGTATTAGCATATGGTATTTGTTTTTCTCTTTCTGACTTACTTCACTCTGTATGACAGTCTCTAGATCCATCCACCTCATTACAAATAACTCAATTTCGTTTCTTTTTATGGCTGAGTAATATTCCATTGTATATATGTGCCACATCTTCTTTATCCATTCATCTGTCGATGGACACTTAGGTTGCATCCATGTCCTGGCTATTATAAACAGAGGTGCAATGAACATTGTGGTACATGACTCTTTTTGAATTATGGTTTTCTCAGGGTATATGCCCAGTAGTGGGATTGCTGGGTCATATGGTAGTTCCATTTCTAGTTTCCTAAGGAACCTCTATACTGTTCTCCATAGTGGCTGTATCAATTTACATTCCTACCAACAGTGCAAGAGGGTTCCCCCTTCTCCACACCCTCTCTCCATCATCCACTGTCTCTAGACCCCTTGATGATGGCCACTCTGACCATCATGAGGTGACACCTCATCATAGTTTTGATTTGCATTTCTCTAACAATCAGAGATGTTGAGCAACCATTCATGTGCTTTTTGGCAATCTGTATATTTTCTTTGGAGAAATGTCTATTTAGGTCTTCTGCCCATTTTTGGATTGGGTTGTTTGTCTCTTTGATATTGAGCTGCACGAAGTGCTTGTAAATTTTGGAGATTAATCCTTTGTCAGTTGCCTCATTTGCAAATACTTTCTCCCATTCTGAGGGTTGTCTTTCCATCTTGTTTATGGTTTCCTTTCCTGTGCAAAAGCTTTTAAGTTTCATTAGGTCCCATTTGTTTATTTTTGTTTTTATTTCCATGTCTCTAAGAGGTTGGTAAAAAGGATCTTGCTGTGATTTATGTCATGTAGTGTTCTGTCTATGCTTTCCTCTAAGAGTTTTATAGTATCTGGCCTTACATTTAGGTCTTTAATCCATTTGGAGTTGATTTTGTGTATGGTGTTAGGGAGCATTCTAATTTCATTCCTTTACATGTAGCTGTCCAGTTTTCCCAGCACCACTTATTGAAGAGGCCGTCTTTTCTCCATTGTATATTCTTGCCTCCTTTATCAAAAATAAGGTGACTATATGTGCGTGGGTTTATTTCTGGGCTTTCTATCCTGTTCCATTGATCTATATTGCTGTTTTTGTGCCAGTACCATACTGTCTTGATTACTGTAGCTTTGCCATACAGTCTGAAGTCAGGGAGCCTCATTCCTCCAGCTTCGTTTTTCTTTCTCAAGATTGCTTTGGCAATCCGGGGTCTTTTGTGTTTCCATACAAATTGTGAAATTTTTTGTTCAAGTTCTGTAATAAATGCCATTGGTAGCTTGACAGGGATTGCACAGAATCTGTAGATTGCTTAGGGTAGTAGAGTCATTTTCACAATGTTGATTCTTCCAGTCCAAGAAAATGGTATATCTTTCCATCTGTTTGTATCATCTTTAATTTCTTTCATCAGTGTCTTATACTTTTCTGCATACAGATCTTTTGTCTCCCTTGGTAGGTTTATTCCTAGGTATTTTATTCTTTTTGTTGCTACGGTAAATGGGAGTGTTTCATTAATTTCTCTTTCAGATTTTTCATCATTATTGTACAGGAATGCAAGACATTTCTGTGCATTAATTTTGTATCCTGCTACTTTACCCAATTCATTGTTTAGCTCTAGTAGTTTTCTGGTAGCTTCCTTAGGATTCTCTATGTATAGTATCATGTCATCTGCAAACAGTGACAACTTTACTCCTTCTTTTCCGATTTGGATTCCTTTTATTTCTTTTTCTTCTCTGATTGCTGTGGCTAAAACTTCCAAAACTATGTTGAATAATAGTGGTGAGACTGGACAACCTTGTCTCGTTCCTGATCTTAGAGGAAATGGTTTCAGTTTTTCACCATTGAGAACGATGTTGGCCGTGGGTTTGTCATATATGGCCTTTATTATGTTGAGGTAAGTTCCCTCTATGCCTACTTCCTGGAGGGTTTTTATCATAAATGGGTGTGAATTTTGTCAAAAGCTTTTTCTGCATCTATTGAGATGATCATATGGTTTTTCTGCTTCAGTTTGTTAATATGCTGTATCACATTGATTGATTTGCATATATTGAAGAATCCTTGCATTCCTGGGATAAACCCCACTTGATCATGGTGTATGATCCTTTTAATGTGCTGCTGGATTCTGTTTGCTAGTACTTTGTTGAGGATTTTTGCATCTATGTTCATCAGTGATATTGGAATGTAGTTTTCTTTCTTTGTGACATCTTTGTCTGGTTTTGGTATCAGGGTGATGGTGGCCTTGTAGAATGAGTTTGGGAGTGTTCCTCTCTCTGCTATATTTTGGAAGAGTTTGAGAAGGATAGGTGTTAGCTCTTCTCTAAATGTTTGATAGAATTTGCCTGTGAAGCCATCTGGTCCTGGGCTTCTGTTTGTTGGAAGATTTTTAATCACAGTCTCAATTTCTGTGCTTGTGATTGGTCTGTTTATATTTTCTATTTCTTCCTGGTTCAGTCTTGGAAGGTTGTGCTTTTCTAAGAATTTGTCCATTTTTTCCAGGTTGTCCATTTTATTGCCATATAGTTGCTTATAGTAATCTCTCATGATTCTTTGTATTTCTGCAGTGTTGGTTGTTACTTCTCCTTTTTCATTTCTAATTCTATTGATTTGAGTCTTCTCCCTTTTTTTCTTGATGAGTGTGGCTAATGGTTTATCAACTTTGTTTCTCTTCTCAAAGAACCGGCTTTTAGTTTTATTGATCTTTGCTATTGTTTCCTTCATTTCTTTATCATTTATTTCTGATCTAATATTTATGATTTCTTTCCTTCTGCTAACTTTGGGGTTTTGTTCTTCTTTCTCTAATTGCTTTAGCTGTAAGTTTAGGTTGTTTATTTGAGATATTTCTTCTTTCTTGAGGTAGGACTGTATTGCTATAAACTTCCCTCCTAGAACTGCTTTTGCTGCATCCCATAGGTTTTGGGTCATCATGTTTTCATTGTCATTTGTTTCTAGGTATCTTTTCATTTCCTCTTTGATTTCTTCTGGGATCTCTTGGTTATTTAGTAGTGTATTGTTTAGCCTCCAAGTGTTTGTATTTTTTACAGATTTTTTTCCTGTAATTGATATCTAGTCTCATAGCATTGTGATTGGAAAAGATACTTGATACAATTTCAATTTTCTTAAAATAACCAAGGCTTGATTTGTGACCCAAGATATGATCTATCCTGGAGAATGTTCCATGAGCACTTGAGAAGAAAGTGTATTCTGTTCTTTTTGGATGGAATGCCCTGTAAATATGAATTAAGCCCATCTTGTTTAATGTATCATTTAAAGCTTCTGTTTCCTTATTTATTTTCATTTTGGATGATCTGTCCATTGGTGAGAGTGGGGTGTTAAAGTCCCCTACTATGATTGTGTTACTGTTGATTTCCCCTTTTATGGCTGTTAGCATTTGCCTTATATATTGAGGTGCTCCTGTGTTGGGTGCATAAATATTTACAATTGTTGTATCATCTTCTTGGATTGATCTCCTCATTATTAGGTAGTGTCTTTCTTTGCCTCTTGTAATAGTCTTTATTTTAAAATCTATTTTGTCTGATATGAGAATTGCTATTCCAGCTTTCTTTTGATTTCCATTTGCATGGAATATCTTTTTCCATCCCCTCATTTTCAGTCTGTATGTGTCCCTAGGTCTGAAGTGGATCTCTTGTAGACAGCATATATATGGGTCTCATTTTTGTATCCATTCAACCAGTCTATGTCTTCGGGTTGCAGCATTTAATCCATTTACATTTAAGGTAATTATCGACATGTATGCTCCTATTACCATTTTCTTAATTGTTTTGGGTTTGTTATTGTAGGTCTTTTCCTTCTCTTGTGTTTCCTGCCTGGAGAAGTTCCTTTAGCATTTGTTGTAAAGCTGGTTTGGTGGTGCTGAATTCTCTTAGCTTTTGCTTGTCTGTAAAGGTTTTAATTTCTCCGTCAAATCTGAATGAGGTCCTTGCTGGGTAGAGTAATCTTGGTTTCAGGATTTTCCCTTTCATCACTTTAAATATGTCCTGCCACTCCCTTCTGGCTTGTAGAGTTTCTGCTGAAAGATCAGCTGTTAACCTTATGGGGATTCCCTTGTATGTTATTTGTTGTTTTTCCCTTGCTGCTTTTAATATTTTTTCTTTGTGTTTAATTTTTGATAGTTTGATTAATATGTGTCTTGGCGTGTTTCTCCTTGGATTTATCCTGTATGGGACTCTCTGTGCTTCCTGGACTTGATTGACTATTTCCTTTCCCATATTAGGGAAGTTTTCAACTATAATCACTTGAAATATTTTCTCAGTCCTTTTCTTCTTCTGGGACCCCTATAATTCAAATGTTCATGCATTTAATGTTTTCCCAGAGGTCTCTGAGACTGTCCTCAATTCTTTTCATTCTTTTTTCTTCAACCTGCTCTGCGGTAGTTATTTCCACTATTTTATCTTCCAGGTCACTTATCCATTCTTCTACCTCACTTATTCTGATATTGATTTCTTCTAGAGAATTTTTAATTTCATGTATTGTGTTGTTCATCATTGTTTGTTTGCTCTTTAGTTCTTCTAGGTCCTTGTTAAACATTTCTTGTATTTTCTCCATTCTATTTCCAAGATTTTGGATCATCTTGAGTATCATTACTCTGAATTCTTTTTCAGGTAGACTGCCTATTTCCTCTTCATTTGTTTGGTCTGGTGAGTTTTTACCTTGCTCCTTCATCTGCTGTGTGTTTCTCTGTCTTCTCATTTTGTTTAACTTACTGTGTTTGGGGTCTCCTTTTTGCAGGCTGCAGGTTCCTAGTTCCCGTTGTTTTTGGTGTCTGCCCCCAGTACCTAAGGTTGGTTCAGTGGGTTGTGTAGGCTTCCTGGTGGAGCAGACTGGCGCCTGTGTTCTGGTGGATGAGGCTGGATCTTGTATTTGTGGTGGGCAGGACCATGTCAGGTGGTGTGTTTTGGGGTGTCAGTGACCTTATTATGATTTTAGGCAGCCTCTCTGCTAATGGGTGGTGTTGTGTTCCTGTCTTGCTAGCTGTTTGGCATAGGGTGTCCAGCACTGTACCTTGCTGTTCATTGACTGGAGCTGGGTTTTAGCGTTGAAATGAAGATCTCTGGGAGATCTTTCACTGTTTGATATTATGTGGGGCCGGGACGTCTCTGGTGGACCAGTGTCCTGAACTCGGCTCTCCCACCTCAGAGGCACAGGCCTGACACCCGGCTGGAGCATGAAGACCCTGTTAGCCACATGGCTCAGAAGAAAAGGGAGAAAAAAAAGAAAGAAAGAAAGAAAGAGAGAGAGAGAGGGAGAGGGAGGAAGGGAGGAAGGAAGGAAAGGTAAATAAAATAAAATAAAATAATTGAAATTAAAAGAATTATTAAAAGTAAATATAAAAAGAAACAAAGAAGAGAGCAACAAAGCTAAAAAAACAAATCCACCAATAATAACAAGCAGTAAGAGCTATACTAAAAAGAAAAAGAAAAAGAAAAAAAGCACGGACAGAACCGTAGGATAAATGCTAAAAGCAAAGCTATACAGACAAAATCACACAAAGCAGCATACAAATACAAACTCCCAAAAAGAGAAAAAGGAAAAAATATATATATATCTATATATAAAAAAAAGAGAGCAAAGAAATCAATAAACAAATCTACCAATGATGATAAACTTACTAAACTAAGATAAACATAAAACCAGAAACAAATTAGATGCAGAAAGCAAACCCCAAGTCTACAGTTGCTCCCAAAGTCCACCTCCTCAATTTGGGGTGATTCATTGTCTATTCAGGTATTCCAGAGATGCAGGGTACATCAAGTTGATTGTGGAGATTTAATCGGCTGCTCCTGAGGCTTCTGGGAGAAATTTCCCTTTCTCTTCTTTGTTCACATAGCTCCCGGGGTTCAGCTTTGGATTTGGCCCCGCCTCTGCGTGTAGGTCGCCTGAGGGCGTCTGTTCTTTGCTCAGACAGTACGGGGTTAAAGGAGCAGCTGATTCGGGAGCCCTGGCTCACTCAGGCCAGGGGGAGGGAGGGGTATGGAATGCGGGGCGAGCCTGCGGTGGCAGAGGCCAGTGTGACGTAGCACCAGCCTGAGGTGCACCATGTATTCTCCCGGGGAAGTTGTTCCTGGATCACGGGACCCTGGCAGTGGCGGGCTGCACAGGCTCCTGGGAGGGGAGGTGTGGATAATGAACTGTGCTTGCACGCAGGCTTCTTGGTGGTGGCAGCAGCAGCCTTAGCATCTCATGCCCGTCTCTGGGGTCCGCTCTGATAGCCGTGGCTCGTGCCTGTCTCTTGAGCTCGTTTAGGCAGTGCTCTGAATCCCCTCTCCTCACACACCCCTTAACAATAGTCTCTTGCCTCTTAGGCAGTTCCAGACTTTTTTCCAGGACTCCCTCCCGGCTAGCTGTGGTCCACTAGCCCCCTTCAGGCTGTGTTAACACAGCCAACCCCAGTCTTCTCCCTGGGATCCGACCTCCGAAGCCCAAGCCTCAGCTCCCAGCCCCCACCTGCCCCAGCAGGTGAGCAGACAAGCCTCTCAGGCTGGTGAGTGCTGGTCGGCACCCATCCTCTGTGCAGGAATCTCTCCGCTTTGCTCCCTGCACCCCCGTTGCTGTGCTCTCCTCTGTGGTTCTGAAGCTTCCCCCACCACATGCCCGCCGTCTCCATCAGTGAAGGGGCTTCCTAGTGTGTGGAAACTTCTCCTCCTTCACGGCTTCCTCCCAGAGGTGCAGGTCCCGTCCCTATTCTTTTGTCTCTGTTTTTTCTTTTTTCTTTTGCCCTAGCCAGGTACATGGGGAGTTTCCTGCCTTTTGGGAAGTCTGAGGTCTTCTCTCAGCGTTCAATAGGTGTTCTGTAGGAGTTGTTCCACATGTAGATGTATTTCTATTTGTGAGGAGGAAGGTGATCTCCACGTCTTACTCCTCCGCCACCTTGAAGGTCTCCAGAATGATATCATATTGTTCTTAGATGACACTGTACCTCTATCATAAAGGTACAGTAATAGATAACAACCTGCAGAGTCTTTAAAAGTGATATAATAGCACTACTATGATTAAAGATCTGTCATTTCTTCCATCATAAGGCATATTTAGAAATTTTATAACCTGAACATTTTAATTAGTTTCAGGCATAAACTGGACTTACAAGGCCTCAGATGTAAAATTGGGTTTTTATTCCTGTTATAAAGTATTAAAATTATTTCAAAATGTAGATAACTAAAAAAAAAATTGTTTTTTTTCCACTATGGTCTTTCATCAAATGAAAAGGTTTTTTATTATCTCATTTAGAATTTTAAAGGATTACTTAAACCAAACCTGTTTTTATTAAGTTGGACAACCGACCTAAAAAGTTTTAAAGTTTCTTCCTGGAAATTCCTAAGAATAAAAAGGAAACCAATGCCCAGAGATTGACATCTTGAAATATGATATATAATCACAATTCACACAGTACTGTAGATTGAAATATGATCTATAATTTTAAATCCTCAATTTTTATATCAGATGCATGAACATTTGAAAAAACAAGCTTAAGTTTCCAAATTATCTAAATCAGAGTTGAAAAAGATCTTTTACAGCAATTCATAGCAGTATATATTGAGGGATATAAAATAAAGAATATGACAGAGATATAAGACCTAGTGTTTAATGTAAATTACAGGTCACTTTCACCAAATTCACAGAAATGCAGAATTCTGTCTAAACAAGCTGACACATGGTTCTTCTGTTTGAATACTTCCATAACGCCAAAAGCAAGGACCACAAAAAAAACTGTCTATAAGTTCTAAAAACTCTACTAGTAATTATTCTGGAGCATAGAAGAACATGCAAATTATCCATACTCTGGCCTGTTAAAAGAAGCATTTCAAATTCCCTTCTCAACTGTTCTAAAACCCCAGAATGTCCCTAGAGTCATCCTGCTTTATAGAAAAAGCAAGTGCCACACATATGATCTCATTCTCATGGAACTTTGTGGTACAGTCATATGAGCACAAGCTTGGGAACCAGACAGATCAAAGTTTGACTCACGGTTCCACCCTTGATTTGAAATGTGACTATGGGCGAATTACTTAATTTCATCTTCTCGTATGTAAGTGGAAGTTATAATACCTAAGTTATAATACCAACATGAAGTTTTGTTAATGAAATAAGGTGTGTAAAATGAAAGAATGAAATATGCAGTACCTCAGTTATTACTAATATTAACATTAATAGGATGAAAGGGTTCATTTTACTGATTTTATAGACATTACTAAGCTAAAGCTAGATGTGCCACACTGAGGGGCAGGGTGAATGAGAAAGAATCAAAGAGCCAAGGAGAAGCCACCAGCACTGGGAGCTATCCCTGGTGCTGCTCTCAGACCCGGGGCCCATGGCCTGTCTGGCCCTCTTACCCTTTGTTTCCAACATTCCTCAAACGAACCAAATTCTGATTTCCAATTCTTACCTTGATTTAACATGTTTCTGCTCGCTTGTGTTCCTGACCTTAATTCCTGGTTGCTTCCCCAAGATGTTGATTTGATTATTTTCCCAAATGAAAACACAACCTGACACCAAACTGCTTCATCTGTTGGACATTTTTTGCTTTGAAGTTTCTGACCTAAAGTTATATCTCTTTATCTCTATCCCCACCAATCATGGTTATTAAAGAATGGTTAGTGTCCCTTTTCCCTAGAATTTTTTCAGGAAATCTTAAATATGCTTGTAGCAGTAATTAACAATAATCAGAAGGTTTGAAAAGAACTAAGAGTATTGCTAACTCATCCCAGGAAAGTAGTAGCTAAGTACTAGTGCTAGGGCGACAAAAATATGGTTTACAAGTGTAAGCACTACTTCTCTCGTGCCCATGGCAGACATCACTAATCTATCATGGAGTTATTTTTTAATCCTTAATTTGGCCTTAGAGTCCTCAACAATTTCCAAACAGCCATTAAGAGCCAAAGATGGCATGCAAATAGAAACCTATCTCTCATTCCTGAGTTAGTATAAACAAGTGGGTTTTGAAGACGGTTTTTTTTTTTTTCTTTTTAAAGTCTCAGTTGGAACACTGTTAGAGCATATCTTGATGGTCTGAAGAGGGTAGAAGCACCCTCACAATTCACTTACATAGAAAGCATGGACACTGTTATTAACGAATCAGAGCTTTCTCTTCTAAGACTGGAGGTGTTAGCCTTATGTCCTGGATAAACTCCAACTTAGGTAATTACATTCTGCTTACCTCACACCCCCTGGCAATTTTTTCAAGTGAATCCAGTATTATTCTTCACTTCCTACCCTAACTTGCTGTGCAGTGTTGTGATAAGCTGTTAAACAGCTGCCATGCTTCACTCTATGATGGGGACTGTGCTTCACTGTATAATTTGTAACCATTCGCAGTGTGCTTTGGAGTCTTTCACGATGGAAGTGTTACCCTAAAATGCAAGATATCATCATCATTCTAAAGGCATACAGTACAACTGCTTATTTCAGTTAAATTCAGCATAACATATTTAGAAAATACCTTATTTCATGGAAAACCATAAAAGTAGGTTAAAATACCCATGAAACATGCTACAAAGATTATATGAAAAGGTATTTAAAGAAAGCAAACTATTTATCAACTATATGAATATTCTGCCAAAGAAAGGAGTAGTAGGAAGAACAAATGCTTAAGACATTTTTATTTGAAAATACATCTGCCTTCATCAGATGGTAAAAATTCCCAATGTCACCCAAGAAAAACAGTGAAGAGAAAAATTGAACGTTAAGTCAATGGGAAATGGAGGAGTGCCAACACTTGGGGAGAAAGAGATCAAGGATAAATACATTTTTTAACATTTTCTTAATTCTCATCAGGACAGCCAGGGGATTACACAAATTCGCTATCATGAAGACACTGAATTTTCACTACGGATTGCCTGAGGACCCTTGTAGACAGGAACGTACATTTTCACAATACTAAAAAGGGTGCAACCAGAAGGGGCTCCTGCAGGTACATGACCCTTCCACAGACTGTTATTTAGTAGCGATGCTTTTGGTCAGTGGTTCTCAACATTGGCTGTACACTGGAATAACCTGAGGAACTTTAAGAAAAATGCTAATACCTGGGTTCCAACCTCAAAGACTGATTTCATTGATCTGAACATCAGGAATTTTTTTTAAAGCTCCCCAGGTGATTCTAATGTGCAACCAATGATGAAAACACTGCTTGAGGCTACATCTTACCAACCTGATTATAATTGTCATTTGGCTTTTTTTTTAAAGGGGGAAAAAAAATCACATTATTTGAGGGCTTGCATATCACATACATTATTGATACAGGACACACAATTAGATCCCAAATACATGTTTCCAGGGGTGATGCTTCATTAGCTGGGAGAGGAAAAGACTTTATCACCTGAGGATGATATTTCTGAAGGGCTGCAATTCTGATGCAATCTTTTTTTGTAGTGACAAGAAGAGTTTCGGCCAGAAACAATAATTCTGTATCTAAGACGTTTTTTAATTTATAGTTAAATTTAATTTATAGTTAGCTCTGGGTATATTATCTGTGCTACAGATTTGTCTCCAGTAAACTATACAAGCTTATGCTAGCTTTTCCTTGCCACATACATCTGAGCCATACCTTCTCTGTTCAGAAAATAACCAATTACCCATTACCATACCGATGCTTACTTATCTACCTTCAACTGGAAATATGGCACCCTCAACCAACCTGCACATTCACAAGATGTAAAAGAAATACCTGCAAACAGGAGCAGAAACAAGCTTTGAATCAAAGCCAAGGACTCAGCAATTGCATATAATGATGTGAACAGTGGATTCTCTGTCTAAAGAGTAAGATGTAGCTCCACCAACTTTTACTGATTATAACAGCCTTGTTCCGCAAGTGTTAACCCCTGAAAAATAGCTGTAAAGAAAACATAACAAAGACAGACCAAAGAAGAATAAAAAATTAAACAGAACAGGTAAAAAATACCTATAAGCAAGCAGGAAAGGGTGCTGGATAGCCCGAGTACTTTAAATGTCATAACTAAGGACTTAAATTTTATAAAGTTATTTTAGTGAACTAAGTTAGTCATGAGAATAGATGGAAAAAAACATCAACTCAACATTATAGCGGTGTGTGGATTATCCACAGGAGAGCAAATTAAACTTTATATTCTTTAATAATCACCAAAAGCACCAGAAATTGAGGTAGCAACACAAAGATGTCAATTCAGATGCCTGTGAGTGGCAACTAAAACTGATGAAGTATACCAGAGTAGCAAATCTGATTTTATACAGGGGAAGAGCAGGGAGATGCACACAGAATATATACCCCATGCTCTGGGTAGAACACTGTATCTATGTTCTCTCTCACTTAACCCTCACTTCAACTCTATGACTTAATGTTAGGGAAACTAAAGGTCAGAAAGGGTGACATAATTTGACCAAGTTGCACATCTAGAAAGTGGCTGAGCCAAGACTGAAACCACCCAGATGTGACGCACAACTTTATGTTCTTTCCTCTGCACCATGTCCTGCTATAATACATGAGACTCCTCCCCGACCTCCAATTCCCACTGTGATGTCCTCTGAACTAATCCATCAGCTAATCCCAAGAAGCATCAGCCAGCTACCCAAACAGGACTTAAAGACAAAAGGAGGAGTCACCTGACAGCCCTAAGGAAGAGGCAGGACAGGCCTATCACCAAAACTATCACACAATGGACATTTTCAATATCCTCTAGAGAAAGACATGGAGGGAATGCATAGGAAAAGTTTCTAATCATAAAGGGTAAGTAATTTATACAAAATTTACAAAAAGAAGCATAAAAAATTGATAGTTGTGTATAATATTGGTTCATTCAGAATTTTGGATACCAAGTCCCAGAAAAAAGAGATGATCAAAATCATTTTTAGGTTCTGAGTTTTAAATGCTGGAAACTCCTATTCCTCACTCCCAGAATAAGTTTTTTTTTATGAGAAGCCCAGTGTTTACTGGAAGAGCAAAATATGTTATAAGCAAATAGAGTTGGCTGAGTCATATGCATTTTCATCTCAAAATGAGCTACGATCGGAGAGCTAGATATTTTCAGTGAAAACAGCAACAAGTTCCTATGCAACGGAAACGTCTGAGGCTCTTCTAAGATATTTCTGCATAACATTTACTCCTGATGAAATTGCTCTATGTTATCAATGCTGATTAATTCTATCCTACTAATATTACTAACACAATGAACAACGCTGGTCGTGCATTTCTAACCATCTCATGAATTTTTTCAAGTCGTGTCCAAATTGTGACTGTGTTGCTATCTATAACTTCAGGTAAAAACCTCTCTGCTGCAGTTTTCCCAGCTATTAAATGAAGGAGTTGGACTAGAAGATTTCTAAAGTTTCTATTTCTTAGATACTCTTCCAGTTCTGGAAAGTTCTAGTTCTATTTTTTCATAAAAATACCAACTGCCTAAAACTGAAAACAAAACAAATTTGTCCACAATAGAAATGTGGTTGACATTTTTCTCTGATTTTTCTATTTCAGTTAATAGCCCAATAATTTTAAAACCTATGAATTGCTTTCATTCATTCTCTCCCTTGTCTTCTATTTTCAATGGAATTCATCACTTAATCCTGGATATTCTACTTTCCCATTGTCTCTTGCTTATGTCCTTTCAAATCCATTCTCACGCGCTGAGACAGAAGCTCCCTCTTCAATTAGTGGAAAATAATTATAACAAGTACTTTCGGATTCGGTATTACAAAATGAATTTTGGTATTATAACATGAAATGTGGTAGCTTTGAATAGACCCTCCCTCCCTCTACAGAATCACTTGGTCTGCTCAGGATATCAGTTGATACTTAATAGAGCAGATGTACACAGGGTTGGACTGAGATGGGTGCCGCAAACAGATAAATCAGTTCTCTACATGTAAATTAATTTACAGTTGCCAGCCATATCCATGAACTTAGACTTAGCTGATGGGAGGAAGCACTGGACTGGAGATTGAATTTTGAACAAGGAAGATATTTCTATGGATACACAAAAATATACCATACAGGAGAGAAGAAATGCCAAAGTGATATTTCTTCTCTTGGGACCCACTAAGAACGTACATACGAATTTTAGTGTATGGCCAAGGGGGAAATTAAGGAAATAACTTCCACCATTCTCATTTCGTGGAGCCTAAGGAACAGCACCAAGATTTTTCAGTTTAGAACAATAGGTAAAACTGAAAGAGAGGCAGGTATTTGTGCAACTAATGAGCTTACTTTTAATTAAAGAAAATTATAACTAGATTTTCTATATTAAATTCTCACTATTAGGTTTGCTAAATTTTTTTTAAGTTCCATATTTAATAGTACTGATACACAAAACTGGAATCATCCAAAAGAAAAAGTGACAATTATTTAAGAACTAGTTGCATAGAAACACTTATTAATAAAAATAAATTTGTAGGCAACATTGAGCCAAATATAGTAAGAACAAAAACAACGAAACTTAAGGAAAGCTTATAATTTCTAATCACTCACAGAAGTCTTCTGTAGATAGCAGGTAACAATACAAATGTTATTAGATGTGAGAAAGGTCTGTGATTCACCTCATATTAAGTCAAAAGTACAGAAGACCCACAATACACATGACAAGAGTACACGCATAAAATATTACTTGGATATAATATTCTTAGCAATACTTCTAAGTAGAATTTTGGTACTCAGTCCAGCATGGTAAAGATAAGTCAGTACTAGAGCAAGCAACGCTGGCTTAAAAAAAAAGGCGGCCGGGGGGTGGGGGGGGTTGACAAGCAAAATCATCTGATGCTCCTAAAATTACTGAAGCAATACTGGACCACAACTAGGGGCACAGTTCTGGCTCTACAGAAAATTAAAGAAATTATGTATAGGTTAATGAAAGCACTAAAGACATGGTGAGGACACACAAATTAAAGCCAATAACAACAACCACCATTTATTTAAGGCTCATTATGCCTCAAGCATTTCACAAGTACCTTACATACAGTACCTCATTTAACTCTCACAGCAACCCAATGAGACTGCTAATACTCCCCCTGTTTTACAGATGAGAGAAAATAAATGAGGTGGGAGAGGTCAAACAACTTTCTCAACAACAGCCAGCTGGTTAGCAGAAGAGGTGGTACTAGGACATAGCTCTGATATCAAAGTCAATTTTCCCAGGCACTATGCCACACATTATCATACAGTACTTGATCTCAGGATTCCTTGTCCAAAGGAACTGAAAGTGATTTAGTTACTGAACTCTGAGAAGACAAAGGGAAAATTAAGTCAATAAACTCCTGCTTATCCAGAAATGAAAGGGATCAGGAGATCTGATGTTTACAAATTCTGCACCTGGTTTTCATAAGATAGTAACAAATGACAAGAAATAGATATCTTGGACTTATCAAAAATAAACTTGGGGGCTTCCCTGGTGGCGCAGTGGTCGAGAGTCTGCCTGCCAATGCAGGGGACACGGGTTCGAGCTCTGGTCTGGGAGGATCCCACATGCCGCGGAGCAGCTGGGCCCGTGGGCCACAGTTGCTGAGCCTGCGCATCTGGAGCCTGTGCTGCACAACAAGAGAGGCCGCGATAGTGAGAGGCCTGCGCACCACGATGAAGAGTGGCCCCCACTTGCCGCAACTAGAGAAAGCCCTCGCACAGAAACGAAGACCCAACACAGCCATAAATAAATAAATAAATAACATTAAAAAAAAAAAAGTTAAGGATGTACCTCACATATCTTATTTAAAATAAATAAATAAATAAATAAATAAATAAATAAATAAATAAACTTGACCTGTATCAAGTATGTCAAAGGAAGGAGCGAAACATCTAGAAAAGTGGGTCAATGTAACAAATCACACAAGGTCTAAATGATGACACAGAGGTAAGAGAGGATACTTCCTGCTGGTCAGCTCCATCTACATGACCTGCCAACATCTCCAGCTCAACATATAACACTCTGAATTCACCATCTTCAGATAAGCGATCTATTTCTCAATTCCAGCAGAATGGATATTCTCCCAGTCACTATGGTCAATACTTCAAGATTATCCCTGACCACTCCTCTATCAAGTAAGTTACCCCACCAACTTGCCAAGTCTACAACCAGTGTAATTATGTGTATTTCCTCCTTTTCATCCATAAGCCACCTCCCTAGTTCATCTTTAATAATGTATTCTAGTAGTTTTTTAACTTGTTTCTCTGCTTCCTGTTTCCTATCCCATTGATATTCATTTGTCAATATCAAATTCCCCATTTTATAATCTAGCCATGGCTCGCAAATGCTTATAGGCTAAAGTCCAAAATCCTTGGCCTTAATTCCCATTTCTAGTCTTACCACCTCTTCACCCAATTAAGACAAAGGTAGTTATTCTCTTCTAGGTGCAATGATCATTCACTGCCACAAATCTGGTTGCAACTACTCTCTCTCTCTTCATAATGTGCCCTCGTACTCACTCTATCTCACCCCCACTTTCCCTCATAGCAAGAAATAACACGGCATTAATGGAAGCAGCATATTGGAGCCAGACAGTTTGGGTAGCTACAGGATTTCAGGCAAGCTTAACTTAACTTCTGAACCTCTTTTCTCACTTGCAAAATGAGCATAATAGTACCTAGCTTGTGGGTGGCTGGTAAAGATTGGAAATAATATACATAAAGTGTATGCTCAGAAAAGGCACTTGATAAATGATGCTGTTATTATTATGCCCAAAGCTTAGTCAGTCTTTAATGCCCAGCTCAGATGCCATAAAAAGCACTCAGTTTTTTTTCTACCTTATACTTGGAGTCACCTGACTATGCCTATCATTTCTACAAAGCTCTTGCAATTAAGGACCTTGTCTTATACATCCTTATATCCCAGAATACCTTGTATTTACCACACAGGCTTTTTTTAATCATTAAAAGCCACAATTTATTGATCTCCAGAGAATATGCCCTTCCAATATCCAGATATTTGTTTCTGACATTTAGGATTACAGTTTCTGGAATTAAGTTACTAGGAAGGAGGTAGTAATAAACAGAATATTGCTTGGTGATTGTGGAATCAGAGCAAAGGGAGTTGGATTAGTAGAGATGATATCTTAATGATGCCATGGTAAATTCTGGTGAATTTTCTCTGCTCTTGAAGAGGGTGTACTTCTGTTGTGACTCATCTTCTAGATTCAGCATCTCTTTTCCTTTGCTTCTGATTCTTGAATCTTGTGTTTCCATGTATTCTACATTTCATGCAGATTGCAGCCCTTCTGTTAACACATTCTTTTGTTAAGCCATTGCTGTCTTTTCCAGTCAATCATATTTTTCCTGCAGCTAAGTGCCCAGTAAGACTGGTGGGACTTGGGGGCTCTAAACGTCTATCAACCATCCACTTTTGGACGATATTTCAAGGTGAGCTTTGTTCACAGATGACCAATCTCATGGTAATAATCTGCCATACTCTTGAGCCTATAATATACTACCAGGCTCATTAACCCTTTTAGTTCGCAGACTGTGTATTATTATACCCATTTCAGAGGTAAGCAAATAGCAAGCTTCTAATAAACGATGGGTGAACAACGGGATGAATAAAATCTCAAAGAATTAAATTACTGTTAAGTATATTTTATTGTATCTAATTACTTTGAAGCACATTTTTAAAGAATTTCCTATATAATAAAGTTTTTCATCTGGAATTTCTTAGGGAATAAGCCATTCTGGGTGAGAGATTATTCCGGTAGCTTACTGTTGAATGGTACATTCCAAATTGTTTATTTTTTAATGGAAAGTTTTCTAAAACACCCCTAACATTCTTTACAAGAACACTGAACTAAAATGACTTCTGTACCCACTCACCATTCCACACGCCAGTACCACAAGGAATGCGTATGTTTTATAGGTGCCAGGCAGATGTGGACAGCTGCACATGTGACTTTTCCTCTTGCGTACTCACACTGCTAAAGTATTGCATTTGGCTGCTGTGATGGGGACTGACAAGATATAAGACAGTCCCTATCTTTATTTGAATTAGTAGTAAACTTTAGATCCTCAGGTATTCTATAAAATTACTAGGGTTTTCAGAATTTTGTCCCCCCTTACTTTTCAGCTTGGAGTCATATTGAACAGGCGACCTGTCAAAAATCCTGTCAACTGAAAACCACAATGGTGATGACGGGAATCATAATAAAACCACTAACATTTACATAACACTTATTAGGTTGTAGGCACTGAGCTCAGTCAGCATATGGTAGTAATTATTTCACTCCTCATAATAAGCCAAAGATGCAGGTACTATTTCAATTTCCATTTTACAGACGGTAAAACTGAAGCTCTGGGAGGTTAAGTAATGTATTCTAGGCTGAACAGTGGTAGCCAAGTGGTAATAAGCCAAACGAGAATTCCAGTACACCATACTGCTGACTCCCATCTTTTATTCAGCACTACCCGGAATGGAATGATTTGAATAAGTGATTTTTAGAAAGATAACCAAAGCTTGATCCTTTAAACATCAAAGTCATTTACTTGAAATCTTTCTAAATAATATGCATTGCATATAGCCCTCCTGTAATAAACAGAGTATATAACGTAACTCGTTCTTGCCTTGATGGCTTTACACTAATGATCGTTCATTGTGCTATGGGAAGCTTGGCAATGCCCTTTGAGCCTGAAGAGGGAAAGAGAGCCTAAGCAGACCTTCTGCTGTGGTTTGAGTTTGTCGCATGACATTCATCCCCATTTTGCAGCAGCCCTGCTCCATGACTCCCTTTGGGTTGATGATGCAGTCCCTGAGAACATTCTTGGATTTTTAGTTATTTCTCTACCCTGTGATCTGTGACCTTTGCTTCTGACCTCCCAAATCTCTTAGGACAGGACTACGAGGACCTAAAAAAATGTACATCAAATCTCTGATGTAAAATCAACTCAAATGTTCTCTATACGTCAGGAGAAAAGGGGTAAATCATCCTATAACAAAAGGATAGGCTTTTGTTGTTGCTGCTGAATTCAGAGGGCTTTTCTTGGTGAGGTTACTATTATTACCTAGGTTGATGAGAGCAGAAATCTGTTACAATTAGGCATTAACATGGATAATAATTTCTTTAAAAAGTACATTTGAAAAAGCAAAAGTTCGTTCTACGTAACTTCAGACCAACAGAGGGATGGTATATATATGCTGAAACCAAACTCTCTTCTCTTAAGGGGAGTAAGAGGAAGATGGTTACAATACAATCGCAGCATGAAAGATTTGCATTAGATACAAAGGAGATTTCTTGACAGTGAGTGGTGTTAAACATTGGAATGATTTATCAAAAGTTTTTTTTTAAGTACACTGATTCTATAAAAAAAAATTTTTAACGACATTCAAAAGAAACACATTTTTGCATTCATTTTGGAGAACCAAAATAATTGTTAGCAAATATGGAGATGTTTAAATTTATAAAAGCAAAACTTTTCTTCTTCTACTTCAGACCTAGATTAATATTAAAGAAGACAGTACCCACACTTCATTATTTCATAGAGCAAAGGCGGTAGTTTTACTAATACGTCTAACACTAATACTTTCTCAAAATATCTGAGAAATATGACCACATGCAGTAAGAAGATTAAGGTGTTTTCTGGCAACCCCCCCAAAAGCAGAACTCTTGACTACAGAAAACAGAAAGTTTTCAGTGGGGAGCCATGGGGGCTGCCTTCTGTCTTATCAATCCACAAATTCTCAAATTACAGATCTGCTGTTGTTTTCTGACACATCTGCTTTGCAATGTAAAATAGTGTTTTCTTTAATAAGAATTCTTCAAAAAGCCCTTAGGCTCCTCGCCTTTGTTTGCACAGTCTGAGAGTTTTCATTTAAAGTTTTCACACTGTTTTTAAAATTCTCCTTTTTTTTTTTCTAAAATAGGCAAAGTCCATAAACCTCTGTTTGGCTTCACATTTTAGCTACATGGAAAAAGGTGGAGAGAAATATGCAAAGAAATTCTTAAAGTTTCAATAAATGAGATTACTCCAAAGGGCCAACATTGTTCTCCTCCCTCCTTTGTTGTCAAAAATGTAGGAAGGGGCTTCCGTGGTGCCGCAGTGGTTGAGAATCCGCCTGCCAATGCAGGGAACACGGGTTCGAGCCCTGGTCTGGGAAGATCCCACGTGCCGCGGAGCAACTGGGCCCGTGAGCCACAATTACTGAGCCTGTGCGTCTGGAGCCTGTGCTCCGCAACAAGAGAGGCCGCGATAGTGAGAGGCCCTCGCACCGCGATGAAGCACTAGTGGCCTCCGCTTGCCGCAACTAGAGAAAGCCCTCACACAGAAACGAAGACCCAACACAGACAGAAATAAATAAATAATTAATTTAAAAAAAAAATGTAGGAAGGAGGCAAGCAGAGATGCTCTTCATATAACCCCTCTTCCAAGGAAGTAAAAATCTATGAAATGAGGAAACTCACAGGTAAAAACCACTCTTTTTTACTCTATGGCAACTCTGACAATCCAGTATTATGGAAAATAGGAATATACAGATAATGAAATGATCACAGAAATATATGAAATTTTTTCTTAATAATCACAGTGAGGTTGATACTTGATGTTCTCTGTGTTGACTGAATTGGACCCGAAACCCAGATAAGCACATATTTCTCAACCCAAAGTATACATGCTTCAATTAGCTCCAAGTCCAAACTTCAACTCCTAAGGATACAGTATCCATTCATCCCCTCATGAAAAAAAAAAAAAAAAATGTTTTTTTAAGGTCTCCACTGGAAACACATACATTTGATCTTTTTACGTTAATTATGTGTAACCATAATAAAAAAATTAAACTCATTTTTCACAATATAATGGGACAGAGGAGGCAGGCAAATGACAAACACATACAAGTATCAGGCCTTGACGGCCTGAGCATTTATCTCACTTCACCTTTAATCCAACTGAATGCTATTTGAAGCAGATGATATCCACTTTGAAGCTCCCTGATGGAATTCCTCCGGAAGACATGATCTTTTTCAAGGATAAGGGATGCCACTTTGTAATTCACTGTATTTCTACAATTCATTCTTACGTGGTCCAATTTGTTGGGGGTGGAGATTATCTAGCTACATAAAAATCATGGATACGCCCTCAGTACCAAATCCTACAAGGGAGACAGATGGAAGAAGTCTGATGCTGTGCAGATGTATGTAGTCAGCTACATCCTTATTATCTAATATGATGGATCGGGGACTGTCCTGTAAGACAGGTGTCATGCTATAAGCTAACTTGTAAGCGAAGAGAGTTTGGATAAATGACAAGATACCTAGAAATTGAAAAAATAAAATAGTTTTCTTATACATGGAATAATGGTGTGAGTCTACAGCTGTTTCTTTGACATATTCTTCCTATTCTGCTTCTTTAGGCAAATTTTCAATTTGACTATGAGAATTCTTCCTTAAAATTGTTCATTCTTCCTTAAGTCAAGAAAAGCATGATCTCTTTTTCATAAGGAGTTAATTGGACTTGGGTTGAGGTTCTATACTGAGCTCACTGGATAGAAAGCGACAGGGCCAGGATTCACACTAGGGCTTTTGGCTCCACAGACAGTTCTCCATTAGGACGCTCAACAAATATATTTTTTTTAATTGCTCATTCCTTTTCAGGTGTCCTCTTTTTCAAAACTTCAATCTTTTCAAAGTCTGCTTTCTAAGACCTTGAGTCCTTTCTTTCATAACATTACCATGACATGTTCCCTTTCACTCAACATTTCCATCAATTCTCTTTTATAAATCATTTGTTCTTCACTGGCCAAAGTCACATACCAGGGTCCAAAACCTCTCTTTTCGGGACAGGCAGCATAGAAAGACTTTTAAGAGGTTGGGTTCTAAAATTAGGGTAAAAAATGTGTTTGATTTCTACCTATACCTTTACTATCTGTATGAGTGTAGGCAAAAAGCTACTTATATTTGTATGGCTGGGCTTCTTCAACTATAAATGGAAAATATCTTTTAGAATTGTTGGAAGAATAAAATGCTAAAATATGTATAATATGCTTAGCATAATGCTGGGCTAAAATAAGACTCAGGAAGGTTAGCTGTTATGGCTAGCTCTACCTTCTAAAGATGACATTGTCAGAAATCAAGTTGCAAATTCCTCAGATGTTCTGATTTCATAAGACTGAGACCTGTGCAAAGGTCTGGATATATAAAATTCCCTAGTTCTACTAGGCTTTGCCTTTATGACAGTTACATGATCTAGAGTAGGAAAATATTGGCTTCCTCTAGTCAACATCTAGCTCAGTAAGCTGCAGAATTGCTCCCTTTTTTCCTCTTCATCACACACCATCAGCACCATGGAGCTCTATGTGAAATTTGCCTTCTTGAAATGCACAGTAAAAATTCCTTCATTTTCAATCTAATCTATATCCTTTAACACAGAATAGTCGTCCTCTGCAGTACATTCCAGTCGTGAGTCTCATCCCACTAAGTCTTGAGATCACATTTATCTTTTGGTATGCTGCAAGCTGAATATCTGTATTTCTTCAAAATTCATATGTTGAAATCCTGACTCCCAATATAATGCTTTTAAGAGATGGGGGCTTTGGAAGGTGATTAGGTCATGAGGGTGGAGCCCTCATGAATGGGATTAGTGCCCTTATGAAACACAGCTCAGAGAGCTCCCTTGCCCTTTGTACCACATGAGGACACAGTGGGAAGACAGCCATCTATGAATAAGAAAGCAGGCCTTCACCAGACATCAAATCTGCCAGAGCCTTGATCTTAGACTTCCCAGCCTCCAGAACTGTGAGAAATAAATTTCTGTTGTTTATTATCCCCCCAATCTATGGTATTTTCTTATAGTAGACTAAAAGGACTAAGACGTGGTATTAATATTACAAAATCTGTTTTGTTGACTACCGATCATCTGGCAGGCTTGGATGCCTTCAGTGCTGAAGGAGCCAATATATACACCCTAGCAGCAAACAGAGATATGGTACATGAAAAGGCTCCAGTCAGAAAAATCCAAAAAAGGTGTCTTACTGAAATGTTCCCTGGTCACCTAAGCTTACAGACATTGCAACTGCATGAAAAAGGGTTAGATGTTTATTATCTTCCTTTAGGTGAACATGGTTCATGTACATCCTAGAGTAAGGCATGACATTTAGCTCCATTTGCTGTCATTTATAATTTCTGCCAAAAGTGGGTTATGAATTTCCCTATATTCTTAAAGAGAATTTACTGGCTACCATTTAATCTTTCTTAATAAATCACAGTTATCCATTTGATGTACAAGCTGTACAATCATGGAGGAATGTCTGCAGGGGTTCATCCATGTGCAGAGTTGCCTGTACTGCCCTAGAATGGCTCCAGGCTGCTATGATTTTTCACTTCTCATATATTTTTTTAAACAGTTTATCTCTCTCTTCCCTTGTTGTCAAGCTGTCAGTCAGCTGTCACTTTTCACTGCTGTCAGTGAGCCTGCCTTTATCGCACCCCCAATTTGATGCTGCTAATCTGCTGTCAGCTGAAAAATCAGATAATCAAGACCTCTGAAATTGCATTTACAATAAGTGGTGAGCTGAGCACTGGATGGAGATTTTGAGATAGGAGTTCCAGTTTCTGCTCTGTCTATATCTAGCTGTGTGATTACCAGAAGACACTTAACTTCTCTGGGCCTTGGTGCCTTCATCTTTAAAATATGGAGCAGAGCCTCTGTGTGTGTGTGTGTGTGTGTGTGTGTGTGTGTGTGTGTGTGAGAGAGAGAGAGAGAGAGAGAGAGAAAGAGAAAGAGAAAGAGAAAGAGAAAGAGAAAGAGAAAGAGAAAGAGAAAGAGATCTCACCTGGACTTGAAGGCTGCTTCTCTCGCTACCAGAAAAAAACATATGAAACTTTTTTGTGAGTTAACAGAATGCAGGGTGGGGCACCACTGACCCTTTAATTGTTGAATTCAAGGATAATTTTAGTCATCACTTTATTTAACCTCACTCCTCTGAATTCACTACCAATCATCTCCTTAAAACTCTCTTCCCTTTATTCCACAGGATAATTCTCTCATTGATGACCTCCTGACTCTTTTATCTTTTCTTCTCATTTCAATCCTGGGCTCTTCCTCCACTAACCCCTTAAGGGTCAAGAGTGGGAAAGGCCTGTCCAAAGCTAAAGATCAGGGTCATAATGAGAAACCGGCAACATGCCTGAGAAGCAGCATCTGTGTCCTGGAAGCCAACTTGAAGACTGTGTTGCGGTGTGTCCAATGCTGCTGATGTGTGACGTAAGATGAGGACTGAGAACTGACCACAGGATTTAGAGGCATGGAAGTCATCAGGGACCTTGACAAAAACAGTCTCAGTGGAGTAGCTTTAAGAAAGAACAATGGGAATGAAATTGGAAACAAGTGTAAACAACTCTTTCAAGAGGTTTTGCTACTGAGAGAAATAAAGAAATGAGGTAGTAGCAGAGGAAGAAGTGGAATCAAGAGAGAATATTTTTAAGATGTAAAACAAATAGCGTTTTTTGTATGCTAATAGGAACCATCCAGAAAAGAGGAAAATGGATGACACAGATCAGAGAAAAAAAAATTGCTAGAAAAATCATTTTTAGGTATGCAAGAAGGATGGGCTCCAGCAAAGAAGTGGAAACAGGGCCTCAGTCAGAAGCAAGGTCAATCCACCAATAGTTACAGGTGTGAAGGTAAAAAATATGCACCCAGAAGCACATAATTGGGTAGATGTAATGGTGGCAGCATATAGACATTCTCTTCTGATTGCTTCTATTTTTTTCAGTCATGATCTGAGAAGGAAGACAGAAGATTTGGTATTAAAAGCTTATAAAGAGGGGCTTCCCTGGTGGTGCAGTGGTTGAGAATCTGCCTGCCAATGCAGGGGACACGGGTTCGAGCCCTGGTCTGGGAAGATCCCACATGCTGCGGAGCAACTAGGCCCGTGAGCCACAATTACTGAGCCTGCGCGTCTGGAGCCTGTGCTCCGCAACAAGAGAGGCCGCGATAGTGAGAGGCCCGCGCACTGCGATGAAGAGTGGCCCCCACTTGCCGCAACTAGAGAAAGCCCTCGCACAGAAACGAAGACCCAACACAGCCATAAAATAAATAAATAAATAAAATAAATAAAGAGGATACATTTAAAAAGAAAAAAAAAAGCTTATAAAGAAAGGAAAATGCATGATTAGTTATTTAGAACAGGGGAATTATGGTACACTCACCATGCAGCTCAACAGGTCCACGTGGATTTAAGGGTCATGAATTTAGAGTAGGCTAATAGGTACGGCTGGAGGTTTTCCTCCTAATCAAATATGAAAGAAAAGGTGCAAAAGATTTGAGAGTACACACAAGAAAGGAAGTATGATGACAGAATGTGGGAGTTAAACTGGAGAAAGAAGGAGGAAAATTAGGACAAGAGAAGAATGAACATAAGGAGCTGGCTCCTTACCATCAATGGATGCTAGGTTCTGGTGAGACCAAAAGGCTGCCTGAGTCAGGATGATAAAAAGAATATATAAAGGAACCTCTTTATTTATATTAGGCTGTTCCTTTGGCAGAGTACTTCTTTACATTCACGTGTTAAAAGAGGGCAAAGGGGAAGATAGTCCTTTATATTCAGGTGGCAATAAATGTGCTAGGTTATAAAACAATGGGGATGAAGGAGTTAAGAAGATGAATTAAACTTTATTAAGGTTCTGTTATGTGCCAGGCACTTGGCTGGGCATTTGGCACACATTATTTCATTTAATAGCTACATCATGCCTATGAGGGGATAAGGTAAATATAATCATAACCATTAAGGAACCTAAGCTCAGGGTCATTTCACTTGCACAGGTCACAGAGCTAGTAAGTGGTGGTCAAGACTCAAATATGTGCATGCCTAACTACAGTATTTAAGAGCTTTCCCACTTCAAAATGTTTTAATACATATAATGAAATATTTTCAAGTGAATATTCTTTCTTGCTACTATTTTTCTGGTCTTTGAGAATGAGGCAGTGGAGGGGTGAGGAAGGTAATAGGTACAGCAGGTACTACAAGCCCAATATTGAATTTCTGTATGACAGACATGCTCTGAGTTTTAACAATTATCAACTTTATAAATCCTCAAATATTTTGCTGAAATATGGCTTTTTCCCTTCCCTGATTAATATACCTTATATTATATATTATTAGAGCACATTATATTAATAATTTAAGTATATGTTCTGCTTTGTTTTTAAATTAAATTCGAGAGAAAGATAGAAGCGTTCAAAAATTTTTTTATTTTTAATCACCTTGGTTATTTTGCCTTTGGAATTACTAAATATTTTTCAACATCTCAACAAAATAATACTCTTTTAAGACTGCAGGCATTAGAATGATTCATTCATGCAAATAATCACTTACTTACACTATATGAGTTTGGGTTGGATAAAGCAAATTACCATTTGAAAATAATTCAAATAACACTCTGGGCTAAGACCTTGCTTATGAATGTTATCTTGGCCACAATATTTTTTAACCTTCTTCCATTTAGCTAGATTTATTTATGGTAATACAGTCCAAATTAATAAACTATTCAATTGCCACAGGTGTATTAAACATAGGATGTTGTAGGACTATATCAGATGCAAATGAATTTTAAAACATACTATTTATTTGGAATTCTATAGCAATAATAACTAAGATGTGCTATAACTACCTATTCACTTAAAGATGTGCATTTTGACGATATATTATTATATGAAAAACTCAAAAGCATGTCAAAAAATAAGGTTCAAAATATGATCTAAAGCAGCGGTCCCCAACTTTTTTGGCACCAGGGACCGGTTTCATGGAAGACAATTTTTCCACGAAACGGGGGATGGTTCAGGCGGTACTGCGAGCAATGGGGAGTGATGGGGAGCGGCACATGAAGCTTTGCCTGCTCGCCCGCCACTCACCTCCTGCTGTGCGGCCCGGTTCCTAACAGGCCCGGGGGTTGGGGACCCCTGATCTAAAGTATAAGCTGTGTTCTAGCTAATCACAGATCTAAAGTATAACAATCATATTTTTCAGAAGTTGACATTCTCTCATCACACATATGAAAATTATATATTACAAATACATATTATATACATATTTACATATATATGAAAATCAATTGAGATCTTAGTTTCACTTAGCTTTATAGTTTTCAAAACTGTAAATAAATCATTAAATATTTTTGACAAATGATCTATACTGACAGGAAGATTAGACAGTTAACAGAAAATTTAATCAAAAGTCATAGAGTCTAAATTTTAATACAGTCTCTGACAGTAATCAGCAGTGTGAGCACAAGCCAGTCTGCTTCTCCGGCCTTCTGTTTTCTGAACTCCATAAAGTAAGGATCAGGCAAGTTGTTCTAACTTAAATTTTATGACTCACTAGCTTGATTTGGTATTAGGCAGATTTTTCTTCAATGCAATATTAACTAGTAAGACACTTAAATCAGTATTAGGGGTGTGGAAGAGTGGGTGTCCCCACAGCAAAATCTGGGTGAACTCAGTAAGTCCAGAACATAGAGACTAACGCTGACCTCCTGCATAGCATATGTGGATATTAAATTGTCTCCTGCCTTCATTTCAAGGAGGGGGAAGAAACAGCTGTCCCTGAACTCTTTTTAAGGACACAGTCAGTTACAAAACAGCAGCATCCTCAGCTAGTATGAGTCCCACTGAAGTAAACTTTCTATTCACAAGGGGAAAATATTCCTGGTGGTAGTAAAAACAATTTTGCTAGGTTTAATCAAAAGTGAAAAGGAATTCTAGAATGTTCCCTTTGAGCCACATCATCCATTGCTAATTCAGGGTGGGCCCAGAGATAAGGGTAATAAAAAATATCCTTAGTGACTGAGAAAAAGAAATGGCAATTAAGTGCATTTGCAACCCAATATAGAAGACCTAACTCTTTACTAAGATAATATAAGTAATAAAAAATGGGAAAGGGAAAAAAAATGAAAAAACAGCATGGGAAATGAAAGTAATCTAAGCAGTAAAACTTAACACTGCTTTACTTAGAAGTTACTATTACACATATAAACCAATGGGCATAAGCTGAATACAAAGGCTGAGACCTATGCTTGACAATGACTTCTGTAGCAAAACAACAAATAAACAAAACAGTAAGTGTCAAAAGCCAAAGCACCTTGCTTTGGCAAACAAATAAATAAGAGAAAAGAAAGGAAGAACTCAGTATCAGAATTAACCATTCAGTGACAGGTTGGACACATGATTATTTAAAATCTTTGTAAATCACAGCATGGCGAAATAGAACTTGATTCTCTAACTAATCATGCTTACGCTGAAAAGTCAAAATTGGCAAGAACATCACCGATTTTTACACATTTGGGGAATAATTTATGATACAATATTGAAAATGGAGTTAAACATACTGACCTGCTCACATCAGGAAACCTGATGGGAAAGTAAATAACTTGGCACTTGGGTCTGATGATGCTTTCCAGACCTTTGGGTCTGTGATCAGGAATCAGCTTCATGAATTTTCCAATAGAAGTGAGAAATGACTCCATATTAAAAACCGAGTTGAATACCACCACATCAGCCACCAGGCTGCAAAGGGAAAGGATAAATGCATATGGTGAGCCCACACTTGTTCAGTTATTTTTATAAGCCTAAGACTTTTTATTAATCAGAATTTATACTGCACCTTGGGTTTGCAAAGAACTCTGCACTTCCTACCAGTATTTATCAGAATGACTCTAGTAGATAAGTTAGTTTCATTAGCATTATATCAAGGGAAGGTAGATTATTGGCATCAGAGAGGAAAGGCAGGAGAGGAATTAAGTCATTTAATGGGATACTATGACGCTTCAAACCAAAGTATTGGGTTGGCCAAAAAAGTCCGTTTGGTGTTTTCCGTAAGATGGCTCCAGTAGCATTTTAGTTGTCTTTAACTTCATTCGAAATAATTTTGTTAGATTGCATTGTGACAGCTGTCACATCAGCGTGCCTTTAAAAAAAAAAAATCAAAATTGGTGAATTTCTGTGTAGCCATTTTAACATTGAAGATAGGAGAAAAAAAGCAACATTTTCGGCATATTATGCTTTATTATTTCAAGAAAGGTAAAAACTCAACTGAAACGCAAAAAAAAAAAAAAATTTGTAAAAAAAAAAAATTTGTGTGGTGTATGGAGAAGGTGCTGTGACTGACTGAACACATCAAAAGTGGTTTGCAAAATTTCGTGCTGCAGATTTCTCGCTGGACGATGCTCCATGGTCCAGTAGACCAGTTGAAGTTGATAGCGATCAAATCGAGACATTAATTAAGAACAATCAATATTACACCATGCGGGAGATAGCTGACATACTCAAAATATCCAAATCAAGCGTTGAAAATCATTTGCACCAGCTTGGTTACGTGAATCGGTTTGGTGTTTAGGTTCCATGTAAGTTAAGCGGAAAAAAACCTTCTTGACCGTATTTCTGCATATGATTCTCTACTTAAACGTAAAGAAAACGTTCCGTTTTTAAAACAAATTGTGATGGGCGATGAAAAGTAGATACTGTACAATAATATGCAACAGAAGAGATGGTGGGGCAAGCAAAATGAACCACCACCAACCACACCAAAAGCCAGTCTTCATCCAGAGAAGGTGATGTCGTGTATATGGTGGGATTGGAAGGCAGTCCTCTATTGTGAGCTTTTTCTGGAAAACGAAACGATTAATTCCAACAAGTACTGATCCCAGTTAGACCAAGTGAAAGCAGCACTCGATGAAAAGCATCCAGAATTAGTCAACAGAAAACGCATAATCTTCCATCAGGATAATGCAAGACCACGTTTCTTTGATGACCAGGCAAAAACTGTTACAGCTTGACTAGGATCAAGCTGATTCATCTGCCGAATTCACCAGACATTGCACCTTCGGATTTCCATTTATTTCGGTCTTTACAAAATTCTCTTAATGGAAAAAATTTCAATTCCCTGGAAGACTGTAAAAGGCACCTGCAACAGTTCTATGCTCAAAAAGATAAAAAGCTTTGGGAAGATGGAATTATGAAGCTGCCTGAAAGATGGCAGAAGGTAGTGGAACAAAACAGTGAATACGTTGTTCAATGAAGTTCTTGGTGAAAATGAAAAATGTGTCTTTCGTTTTTACTTTAAAAACTGAAGGAAACTTTTGGCCAACCCAATGTATTTTTCCGCAACGCCAGGAATTTTCAATATTATCACCAAGTACAGGAGAACCTTTTTCTTTGTGGCCCAACTACCCACATTGGGTTTCTATGTTGGTGATGTACTTCGTTTTACACCACAGTACTGAGAACAGAACACTTGCCATACTTTTCACTGCCTTCAAGGAGATTAATCCAGATAAAGCTACTTCATACTAAGAGCATACCTTCATAACATGTGGTTAAAGTCTATTTCTCATTTTAACCCTTGCTTCAAGAAACTGTTAGGTTTTTTAAAGTTCTGAGACTACACAGGAAGGATTATATAGAAACTCTACAAATAACTTATTTTTTTATATTAGATTTGGAGTAGTCAGAGAAATAGAAGAAATTGGTGAAAATGGATTCAGAAATCCATACCACTAGGTCCTACTGATTACATAATGTATTATAAAGGACCACAACACCATGGACCTTCAGAATTAAACAAAAGAAATATAATATTGGCTGTTGCTTTCGATGCAAAGGCTGTGATCCTCTCCTTAGTATTTTTTAATTAAAAATAATCTAAAATACATAGAAGGAAATGTAAAAACAAAATTTATGTGTCATTAATATGTCAGTAGTTTCCAAATTTGCCTATAACATTTCCTTGGAAACCAATGAACACAAATGATAACTATGGGTGAGCTGGACAAACAGGAATATGTACTATGTTCCCTTTATGAATCAAAAAATCATTTTAATAAATCATTGTTTCATTTTTTAAAATAACCCTCTTTGCTTTAAGCCATGATTCAGTGTCTCAGTGTCACTGGATCTCAATAAAATGCATACAAATGCTTTGATAAGAAGGTATACAAGATCAAATAGAAAAAGCAGTTAGTTTTATTTCACCCTGAAAAGGACATCAAGGAAACTGAAAAGAAGACATGCAAGCCCACAAGACTGTAAAACACAAATGAATAAACAGAGCTTATAGAGCAGGAATACCACAGCAAGTCCTCAGTTTAGTTTAATTCACATTTACTGAGACAGTCAAAGTTTCTATTATCAATACATAGCAGAATGAAAAACTAACAAAAGGAATGTTGACCTGCCACCCCTATCTGCCCCCCACTCCTGCAAAATTGTTTTCCCATACAAGTTTTTTTTTTTTTTTTAGTTGCAACCTAGTGCAAATTTGGGATTAGCAGTGATTACAACATGGATAATACAAGAGAATGTCACAGAAGTGCTGACACAATATCAAGCAATAAGGAAGCCAATATAATAATATACCAAAAGTTGAAGGATGTTTTACAGCTAGTCTGTTTTCACCATATGTCATATATTGTAATAGTGACCCACAGGTCATAATACGTAGTTATGGCATGTGTTCATCAGTCAGAGGGTTAGTGAAACCTCTATTTAAGGTGAGTGCTTGTGTCAGTCATCTCTGAAGTCCTTAACTGTCACACAGTCAAGAAAGAAACCTGACAGTGCCAACAAAAGCAGAAGTCAGCAAAAAAACTAAAGAAACATTTTAGGAAGCTGGAGCCATACTTTTCAAACTGAATCTGAACAGGACTGCTTTCTGACACTCTTATTTTTCCTCTGGACGACTGCAAGCCAGTTTTTTTCTCACTAAGAGTCCCACCAATGATCAAGCCCACTTCTTTCTCTCCAAGCTCGTCTATCAGTTTACCCTCTTGAGAAGAGCAATGCTGAAAAATTATATATAAGCTTTTATAGTCTCATTCCCTTTGAGCAAAACAATCTTTTCTGAAACAAAGAGATGAGGCGTAGTGAGCTAAAAATTTTTTTAGCTATCTGCCCTCAAACGGCATTCAACCCAACTACTTATATTCTTAAAACCCCAGTTTATGCCAAATTAAAGTTCCAAGATAGTTTACAGAAGTATTCTTTTTCATGCATTTCCTCTATGATATGAGTGGGTGTAACTTCCATTAACTTTAAAGCCACCCATAAAGGGAAAAATAGACTTAATTTTTTTCCCCAGTTATTTCTCAGGGGTAATAAACACACACTATTTGAGGAAAAGAATGATGCTAATTCAAGAAACCAAAAGAATATTACAAATGTTTTCCATATTGATAAAGCACAAAATGATTTTATTTTTGTCTTTAAAACATATTTTCCCCCTCTGTTTCAATATAAAATAAAGAATTTTAATTTTATTATGAAATTTTAAAACGGTTGCTTTTTTTATGAGACATTTGATGTGAAGCAGCTCCACTCTATTTTGATAGCGCTGATACTTCATTTGAAGCAGCTTGTAAAAATGATTGCAGGAAAACATTTACAAAATGCTCAAAACACAGAAGTATTACCATCTAGCTGTTTTTCTATGTCAGTGAAACTATGGAATATACTTGCAAAAGAGCTGGAATTCTGTTTAAACACATCATCAATCCCAGTTGCTAATAACTATTAAAAAAGGTGAGTAAACTGAACCCAATCACTGCCAAACTGACTCCCTTTGAGTGTTGCAGTTATGTGGCTGGGATCCAATAGCAAAGCTGTTTCAGAGTTGTTATTAACTTCTTTCATTAACTAAGCTTCAGGAGATACACTTTGTTGAAGTAACAGTAGAGAAGGACCATCACCTTTGAAATGTCATGGTATTTTAAGGCTAGGCAGTTTCAGAAGACTCAAGAGGGGAAAAAAAACCTCCTAAAGATTCATTTTCCATAGTTTTCTCTTACAAACAATAAGAAGAAAAAAGGACAAAAACCCCTTGCTCCATTATGCTTTAATTTTTGTTTATTCCTCTGTAAATTTCTATTTTGATTTCAGCTGGATACATGGAAAGTAGCTGGTAAATAAAAGTTGACTCACTGCCTTTTTCTAAAAGTATGTCTCACACAGTAGATGATGGAATCAGGGGCTGAAGAAGGTCCCTGTCACCCCTTTGATTCTATTTTGAATGTTGTAGAAAATACAGTTAGATAATTAGTTCAACATTTAGATTGTTACACATATGTATTTTATAAAAGGATTAGCTGTTCTCTTATATGTACATATTGCAGAGGCACAAGTCATTCCTACCATGGAAGGTATGTTTAAACATTTGCTCCTAATTTAAGGTATTTTTAAAATAAGTGTACAGGAGGTCTCCAGATTTAAAAGCTAACTATAAGGAAAAAGATGGCAAAGGACTAAATATAATGATACAATCTATACCTACCATGAGAGAATTTGGTTGTATCCATATTGGAAATCCCTCTCCTGACATTTCTTGACAGGATATACCAATTGGTTCTCATGGAAGTACAGAATCTTTTTCAATTTCCCAAGGTCAGGCCGAAGGGCAGCCAGTTCAGTCAGGTTAAGCACTGAGCTTGCGAAGAGGATCCTAGGAAACAAGGAAATTAGGGTTACCACCCCGAGCATACTTGAAGTGGGCATCCTGTGCCTTCTCTCCTCTTTCCTCATCCTACCCCAAGGAAAACATATCCCCCATAGGGACACATCAAGAGTTAAGCCTTAATACCATGTAGCAGCATTCTAAGTTTTGATCTCTTAAAATGCAGCTGCTAAGAACTATAAAAGCCCTGAATCTCATTGGTCTTCTCAGCTCAGTTACAGAGAGATGCAAAAAAAAAAAAAAAAAAAAAAGCTGGATGGATTTTATTGAAAAAAGCCAAGAAAAGCTCCATCTGAAGGACAAATGGAACAAAGATAAGGCTGACTGGGGAATACTTTGCTTGCCAGTTTCATTACACTTTACTTCTTTATGCAACCAACTACTGAAATTCACTATATGAGCAGGAATGGCACGTGTTCGTGTTATGACATAAACCCTTTTGATTTATGCAATAGACTTATCTAGTGAGGGCTTTTTCTCTTGGCATGTTTTCTTATGCCCCCCTTTTAAATATTCTGCAATATTTGTGGGGTTTTTTTTTTTATATTTTCTTCTCGATTACTGGACTGCTGATGGCACCATATGTACACTCTGTAATATCCCTTATATAAAACATAAATTTTAAAAATGAAGAAAGCCTGGTTCCTTGTCTTTGGGGGGAAAAAAGGAAACAAAGTCTACCTATCCATGGTTATAAATGAAATAGTGTCTATTTACTCACTCATTCCACAAACATTTATCATAAATGCCTACTAGCTAACAGGGTCAAGCCAGGAAGAACAGAAAAGATGAACAAGACAGCCTGCAGAATGAATGCTGCCAATAACAGTGGCATGTACAAAGTACTAGAGGAACAAACAGACAACTGTCTGGGACAACCTGGAAATATTTCATTAATGAGGTGGCTAACACGTGTGGACACAAAAGAGGGACAAATTACAGTCCCTGAGCAGCTGAGGACATTTAGATGGCACAATTTTGATGGAATGCCACCTTTATAACATAATATAGCATCATTTGACCCTTACAGCTTTAATTCCCATTCTAAAAAATGAGGTCCAAGAAGGTTAAGGGTTTTTCCTAGAATCACACTGGTAGTAAGTGGCAAAGCAGAGATTCCCAGTCTTCTAAGCCCGAAGTACTATTCATTACACCACAGATATGAATTCGTTGTGGACCACTTACATTGCAAACACATTTTACTGTACTTAATAAATACAAAATAGCATCCTTGTTATTACCATGATTACAACTACTATAAATTCTCCCTTGCTGACAAGCCAAATGGCTAACTTCAGGTGTTTATATGATCTGCAGCACTAGCCTTTCACATAAGAAGAATGATTACATAATAAGTGCATACATCATAAAGAGGAATTCAAGTGTCTTCTTCATGGGCTAAAAAAGGCACATAAGACCAAAAAGCAGCCACCTCCCTAAACTCACATTGCTGTATTAATGCTATGGTTTATTGCTTTAAAGTAAAAAATCTTATCAAGGAGATGCATTTTTTAAAAGTGTCTATTTGTACTCAACTAAAGCAAATAGAAAATTCATGTTCAGAAAACGTCCTCTATTTTTTCCAAAAATATTCCCACCACCACCACTAAGTATAAGCTTTTCTAAAATCTGGATTGAAAATTCTGAAATATGAAGATATTTGCTTATCTACAAATCTGATCTTTAGTGGAGATAACAATAAAATTTAATCTCAGTCAATCTATATTTTCCTTAAAAGAAAACAGATGGCAACTTGTGGATCAAGTTATTGAGTAATACACCCCCCTCTATTCCCACTCCCCATTCCCAACATACAAACTACTGCAAACAATGACTCATTGTTAATCATTAAGACCTGAGCAAACTCAATGTTTTTCACACACAAGGAAGAAAAACTCATTAACTGCAGCTTCCATCTATTTATTAATTATAAAAAATCGTACCCTTATAATGGAGAAATTTGGTAGACATCAACTTACCCAAGTGACCAAACTTAATATGAACAATAATGGGCCAAAGGGATATCATGTCTCTCCCAATGTGATACACTGAGAAAGATAGAGATCACCAATTCCTGACAAAAATGCTCGATCTGAATTTGGTCGTGAGGAAACAGCCAGACAAATATTCTGCAAAATAAATGGGCTGGGGGCTTCCGTGGTGGCGCAGTGGTTGAGAATCTGCCTGCCAATGCAGGGGACACAGGTTCGAGCCCTGGTCTGGGAAGATCCCACATGCCGCGGAGCAACTGGGCCCGTGAGCCACAATTACTGAGCCTGCGCGTCTGGAGCCTGTGCTCCGCAACAAGAGAGGCCGCGATAATGAGAGGCCCGCGCACCGCGATGAAGAGTGGCCCCCACTTGCCACAACTAGAGAAAGCCCTCGCACAGAAAAGAAGACCCAACACAGCCATAAATAAATAAATAAAAACCCAAAAAAGTTAAAAAAAAAAAAATAAAAAAAAATAAATGGGCTGGATCTCCAAAAAATGTCAAAGTCATAAAAGTAAAAAAATCTAAAGTAAAGGGAAATAAAAAGACCCCCAAACCAAATGCAATGTGTGATCCTTCATGGGATACCGAATGGGGAAAAAAAAAAAAAACAGCTGTAGAAGATATAAGAACAATAGGGAAATTCTGAATATAAAATTGCAAAGTTTTATCAATCTTAAATTGAAGTGTATTGATTTTACTGCAATTATGTAGGAGAATATCCTCATTCTTAGGAGACACATGTTGAATTATTAACATGTGAAGCGTAATGATGTCTGCAACTAATTCTTAAATAGTTCGGTCCAAAGGCCACTAATAACAAATATTCAAATATTCATAGATAGAAATAAATGTGCAAAATGCTAACATTTGATTAAATGATATATTGTAACTCACTGATCTAGTCTTGTAAATTTTTAAGTTATACATTTATAAAACTACAAATTTGGGAGGATATTCATTAAATGGCAGTAAGCAGAAGGGAAAAATATGCCACATTCCATAAACAGTAAACCCATCATATATGTATTTCTAGTCAGACTCCAATTGTTCATTTCCTCCAAGAGAACTATCCTCGGGGTGGAACATCTGTAGCAAATGTTTAACTAAAGCAAGCCCTTCACTCTCCTCCTACCACATACCGCCTCTCCTTACCCTATCTACCAGCTGATCCATAATCAAGGAATCCAAATCTAAAATTGAGACTTCCAAATAAAAGCTCTCAAAGGAGAGAATGCAATACATTCAGAAGTAAAATGGCAATGATTTTCATAATATTACCCATTTGGGACTGCCCACACCAACACTTCCTTCAGTTTGTTCAATCCTTAACAGGAAACTCATTTTATTTTTATAACTAATCTTGAAATAGCGCTCACTACTTCTAAATTGTGGGAATTATCTCCAACATTAGTAAAACATTTCTCTTTGCTTTTTTGCTTGTAAAATCGAAGTTAAATTGGACAATAAGCAACTCCTCAAATATTCAGCTCAATGACACCTAAAAAGAAGTGATGAAGATGCCCACAAAAGAAATGCAGGTAAGATTCACAGGCAATTTTTTTCTTTGCCGTCCTCCATCAATTAAAAATAAGTGTATAATACAATGAATGACATCACTCAGTCAGCAGCTAATCCCTAGGCTCCCAATGTTCATCTTGCCTCAGGTATTATTTAAGCAATAAATCCTAACAAGGTGAGCTTTACCATCCCACACTGTGTCTCTGGCAGGAAAGGGCACAAGGTGATAGCAAAAACCACTAGGAACAAGATAATTCCTGACAGCTGCTGCTTGAGCACAAGTTAAATTGAACAGTTTATCTCAGCATGAAGATGTTATAAGGTTTTATGTTTAATATTTTTAAATTAACATAAAACCCAGAGAAAGCAGTTGGGCAATCTTTCACAAACATGACATACTACAATCACTGTATAAGCTGGATTAGTACTTATTACCATGCTACTACAGAATTAAGCTGTTTTTAGACCACCAAAGAGCTTTAAATTGCAACTTTTGTCTCTGTAAGAGAAACCTATATTTAAAATGTCTGCTAAATTCAAATTAATGGCTACATCATTAGCTTACCATCTCACCAAAAGTATAAGTAAGCTGCTATTATGATCATCTAACCAAAACAGCTCTGTGCTGTAGAAGTACGTGAATGCCGTTCTAGGTATTTGGGATTGTATGCATATACATGCTTCAAGTATTTTCAATGCACATTATACCTACAATCTGAGTCATATTTGCTTAAGGAATCCAAAATTATTCAACACAATGAACTTCTAGATTTTATTTTTCTTTGATTCAGTTTGAATACACTAGTTGTCTGCCTTTTATCCTATTTTCTTAATATGTCAAATGAGATGTTAAAATATACATCAGCACTATAGGAGTGTGACTACTATTATCAAGATGCATACTTTTATACCTTAAATGGCATGAAGGGTCAGTGAAATGAGAAACAGAGGACAGGCATTCAATATTCCAACCACCGCCATATACAATCTAGGAGAAAATCCTTCATGGACTAATTATCTCACTCTTGACCCATGAAGTTTTTTCAATAGCCCCCCACCTTCCAAAACCATTTATCACATAATGGGATACAGAACACAGATTTAACACAGATACCAATTTGGGTTGTTATTTATACTTAAATAATTCCCTGCAGGGCTTTGAACAAGCCTTTGACAGTAGAGTGAATGCCATCTTCCAGCTGTGTCACCTTGCTCAATACTTAAATTTCTTGTCTAGATACACGTTGCCCAGCCTCACTCCCTAAGTCTTCCTTCATTCTTTTGTTGCCTATCTTGAGTTCCTGTTCCTTGATATCTACTCCCGGGATTCTAGATCCTGTACTTTCTGTGATACAATATTTTCTGCAAGAAGGAAATGTTCTATATCTGTACCGTCCAATACAGCAGCAACTAGCTACTTATGGCTATCAAGCGCTTGCAGTGTAGCTAGTGTAACTGAGGAACTAAATTTTAAATTCAATTTGATTTAAGTTTAAATTAAATAGCCATAAATTAATGGGAAAGCACAACTCTTGATGGACCAGCTTCCCTTAACCCAACACTCCACCCATCCTACCTGAATGCAATTCCTCACTGAATTGATTTTCTTGTATAGACCCTTGATCTACTTGTGATAATCTAATTTCTAAGTTCCTCCTGATTTGCTGAATTTCACCTACCAGGGTCTCCAATTCTAGAATGCCAGAATGCTATTTTTTTCCTTCTGATAATTAGAAAACACATGTTCATTACAGAAAATGTTTTAAGTACAAAAATTATAAATTAATTATCATGCACAACCACCCCAAAAGAGATGGCCACTATTTGCATTCTGGCGCTCATTTAGTCAGTATACATTGAGCATCTATTATTTGCAAGGTACTAGGCTAAATAATGGACCTAAAATATAAAACAAAGTAGCTCAGGCAAGAAGAAAATTGGCAGGCTGAGGAACTGAATAAGGACCAAGGAAGCTGGAGCAATTAATTCAATGAATGGCCAGAGAAGATGCTGAGGAAGTCTATGGGCCTTTGTGAGACATGAAAATAATTTTGAATTTTATGGTAAGAGCAATGGAAAGAGAATGAAGGATTTTAACTAGGGAAATGACAAAGTAATAAATGCATATTGGGTGAATTTACCTTTATTCTTTCACTTTGTAATATGTATAAACTATTGCAATTTTAATTTTTTTTTGCTTTTAATGCATGTTTTGCTATGTTAAAAATTATTTCTGAAACATATATTTTAACAGATTTCATGATACGATGTGTCATAATATCATCGACCCGAACATGATTTTTAACTTTTTAGATTCATGATTTTTAGACTGATTTACATCTATAAAGTTTAAAATTTTTCTTGTATAATCTCTTATATTTCTATTGTATCTGTTTACGTATTTCATGAGATTTTTTTTTTTTTTTTAATATCAGAGAACTTTACTCTGACTGCTGTATGGAAAACAGACTGTAAGGAATCACTTTGCAAGAAGGGAGAAGAGTAGGAAAGAGAAAAGAAATGTCAGTCTCTAGGACTAGAATGATAGCGTTGGTGGTGCTGAGAAGCGGTCTGACTGGGTTTTTGCTGATGGTGCTGTCCAGGTTTGCTGATGAACTGGATGTGAGAAGTGAAAGAGGAGTGCTATCCTTTCCTCTGCTGTATCACTTCCAAAGTGTGTTGACAGTGTTTCAATGTAACAGGAGCTCAATGATACATACATGCATATGTCAAAATTACTTCCAAACATTTCAAAAGTCTTCGGCTTAAATATATATTTTAAATTTATAAAAACCTGTGTAGAAAGTTCTAATATTCATTAATCATTGATATACAAAATTTCATTTTAACTATGCTTTAGATGTCAGCTACTTTATCTTAATTAGAACATTTCTATTGCACGTTTAAATGCTATGGATTTTCAAAAACCTTGAAGAATGTGCATAACCAAATGTTTCCATTTGCTAAAACAATTAAAAATACAAGATGGAAGCATATTTAAAGGAAAAAGAAATGGAGTCATTTAATTTCCTAGGTTCTTGTGGGGGGTAATTTACAGGCTAACACAGTATCCAGCTTCCCAATAGCTGTCCCATGATGTAGCATCAATTAATAGGTCAGTTTTTCCACCATGTAATGTTCCTTTCCTGTGCTTATCATAATAGCTAGGAGAGCACAATGTAAAGAACACTTGTCCAGAAGGCAGGGAATTGAGGTCTGTAGGTAGGACCTGCCATTGAGCAAAATCTCCAACTGGTTTCTTAACATCTATCCACTCTACAGTCATCAACACTCTGACCTGCCTTACAGATGTTTAAGGAGACAAATTACATAACACCTGTGGTGCTTTCTTAGCTACCAATGCCACTTAAATTCGGGTATCTCTTAAATTACTCAAGCAAGCTCTCAAGTGTTTTAACTCTTGGTATCTGACATAGTATCTAATCCATAAAAGATACTCAGTAATTATGTTTGTAACAAGAAAGGAAGAAAAGGAAGGGAGGAGGGGCCCTATTATTGAAAAAAATCACAAATAAACTGAAATTTTTACTGTGTACAGAAACATTTTTTATATATTTTGGGACTAGCATCTGTTAAGAGTATTCTTCTAAGACACAAGGTACCATGAACTATTCAGAACGTTTATAGATATATCTGTTTTATGCCATCTATCAATAAGTCAACAAATCAAAATATTATCAAGTCTCCTGACTTGACAAGCTAAGAAGTATATCACCCCTGTGCCAAAAGAGCTGACAATATAATTGGCAAAACAAGCCATAAGTAGAGGAAACATTAAATAGCAATAAAAAAGATAAGTAATAGCTCTGTCCTGCACAAGATATGTAACAAAGCAGTGCAAGGCTGATTATGAATGAAGGCAGAGGCACTAAGCCCTATCCGTTCAGAGGAAGAAGAGAAAACTAAGGGCAGCAGAAAACCAGGAAGTCTCAAGTTTATTGAGGGTAGCAGGGGAGGCCTGGGTCCTGAGGTTTTGGGTCTAGAAGGATCAGTGCTATTTAAATAAGTCAGAGAGGAAGGACAGTTGGCTAAAGTTCAGGGTTTGAATAAAAGGAAGTAAGACTGAAAAGGTGATCTTCCACCAGACCTAGAGGTACCCGAATGCAGGATGAGAAGTTCATACTTTATCTGTTAGCCATATGGGGATCCACTGTACATTTATTATCATACTGGAAAGGCTTTATTACTTCTTACTATCCTTAATTAACTGAGTTATGAATGCTCACCGGCTAAGAAAAGTGGTAGTAAAATGAGAGGAAAAGGAATCAAATAAAGTACCACCATCACTACCACTCTCAAAATAAGGGAAGTTGTTCTATACATAACCAAATATAGATAAAACCAATTCATTTAAAACCACGGCTCTCCATCATCACTTTTTTTGATAATGAGATCCTTAAGTCTCTGTAATATTCTAAAGGAAGACAGGGACCCATGTATTATGCAAGGTTTTTTAAGTATATCTTATTTAATCATCATCCTAAAAGATATGTCCTATTATCCCCATTTTACCAATTAAGAAATTAAAGTATTACAAGAGGTTTGGTGAAGTGCTAAGACAATAGCAGTTACTAAGAGGCAGAGATGAGTTTCAAATCTAAGTTGATGTGGCCACAAAGTCTCTGCTTTTTCAGTTAACTCCACACTGATTTTGAACCATCTAAGATTAGAATGTGACTCACTGTTCCCTGCTAACTGCACTTTTTATTATAGTCTATGTTTGAGAAATAAAAGAATATAAATGGTACAAAGAACTGTACTAACCCGAGCAGTTTTATTTCATCCCTTCATTCATCACATATTTACTGGGAGATTACACTGTTAGACAAATTGCAGAAAGGTGATGACCATCAATGCAGGACCTCCTGAAGAAATGCAAACTAAGCAACACCCTAAATAACAGGAAGGAGTCAGCTGACTGAAATAATGAGGAGGTGGGCAGGGCAGGGGGGATAGAGAGAAATGGCTGATATTAAGAGCAACAGAGGAAATAGAAATGATGATGACTGGGAGGGAGAGGCTAAGGGCGACTCAAGGGTTTCTAGCTTGTGTAATCAGATGGGTAGTAGTAACATTCCTTAACACAAGAGGAGAAAACAAATCAGCAGTTGGAGTAGAGGAGAAATACAGAGACAGATTTTACAAATGTTGAATATAAATGGAGTGTCCAGTAGGTAACTAAAGATAATATATAATAGACCAATGAAAGAAACTGCATTGGAGATTTAATTAAACTAAAGGGCTTGGTCACCAAACATGTCTGTTAAAAATGTGGGTCTGGTTTGTTATATAATTTTACATACTGTGCTACTTGTTTCCGCCATATTTCATTTCATTTTTTTTTTTTAAACTAGCTTCATTCACTTTATTTTTCTCATAGAAAACTATGTGGTAGCTACAGCTGGAGCCTGGGTCCTCTGCACGGAAACTCTGGTGTGGGTCTTTACAAGATGGTCAGTGAATTCCTGATACGGAGACTTGGTGAACACCACCTCTTTCCAGAGATGAGGAGTGAGATAACTGTAGGTCTCGTTTCCTCCCATTAGAGTATATACTCTTTGATGAGATAAATTGGATCTGCTGTTCTTTTCTTTGGTATCCTATAGTTTCCCTAACATGGCAGTTACCACTCTGGACCTTAAGTTCCTTTATAGCAAGCCCTATATCTTCCTTGTTCATTGTCTTATCGCAGGTGCTCAATAAATGTTTCCAAATAAATGACTGAATGAATCAATCAATCAATCATTCATTCATTACCTCAATGATACTGAGAAAATCAAGCTGGTTGATTCTCTATTTAAAGTGTTCAATACGATAGTTACCTCTACCATTAAAAAACAAGTTGGGAAGCATCCCATGCCCCCCAAAGAGAGCACTTTTCTTACTTCAGCATCCAGTACAATTCTAGGAAGTTTTATTTGATGTCATTTTTTATGGAGCCCATTACTTTTTCCTTAGGGTCCTTAATAATATGTCAGGCACTGTTCTCTACTTCACCATGCTAAAATATCAAGAACTGAAGATACCATCCAAAGAAAAGGAACTCCTGGGGAAAGGTAGGTGTCAACCTGGTATAAAGATCAGGAATGTACAATATCATGATAATAATTCCTGTCATCTTCAGGGATTCATGATTGTCAGCCTTGATGAAGTAAGTCAATTAACATGCAAAGTGCATCTAACTTGCTGAGTGTGCTGGGAACACTTCATATGGTGTTTTATCTCCATAAACTAATATAATTAGTATGTGAAATATTTATAATTCCCCTCATGATTAATCTATTGTAGAAGACTATTCCTTAACAGCAGCATATCATTTTATATTGGAATGTTCTTTGATCTTTAGTTCATGCCACTCCTGAGTCCCTGGAGTTCATTTCTAAATATCACAAAGTTGGGAGAATAAAGACCCAAGGTAATGGATATAAGTCCTTTGTCACTCCAATTCAACCCCACCAGTGTTGTCAAAGATTACAAACATCTAAGGACACACTGACCTGTCAAGCCAGAAGCTACTGCTTAAATAGATACATAAAGCTCAGTTCAGGCACAAGCCTAAGAAACAAACCATAGGCAAGCCCAGAGTTGCTTTTAGATATTATTATCATTTAGGCTTGAATATTAAGGCACAGGAATAGTTAAAATAATCACAACAATGACAATGACAATAATAATATCTGCTACCTGGCGTGTCAACTAAAGCAGTGGTCCCAACCTTTTTGGCACCAGGGACCGGTTTCATGGAAGACAATTTTTCCACGGACCAGGGTGGCGGCGGGGAGATGGTTTCAGGATGATTCAAGCACATTACATTTATTGTGCACTTTATTTCTATCATTATTACATCATAATATATAATGAAATAATTGTACAACTCACCATAATGCAGAATCCGTGGGAGCCCTGAGCTTGTTTTCCTGCTACTAGATTGTCCCATCTGGGGGGGATGGGAGACAGTGACACCCGAAGTGTGCTGCTTATGTCCAGTCTACTCTGTAATCTCGTTTTGGTTGCTGTAACTGCAGAAAACCCTGCTTCACAAAGATAGGATGTTGGAAATGGAAGCAGGCTTTTCAGTACTTTTGTGGCAATCTCAGGATATTCCGCCTTGACTTTAATCCAGAATGTATGGAGATCTGAAGTTGTCTCAAACACACTTTTAAGGCCACCGTCATTTGTGATCTCAAGCAGTTGATCCTCTTCTAGCACGAACAACGTCGATTCACCTGGCTTATTCACAATTGGGTCACGGATCCATTCCTTCCCAGTTTGGGGGTCTTTTGTGGTTGGGAAGTAATGCTCAAACTCTTTTGAAAGCTGAGATAGGTGACCATGCACCAGCTGGAAGAAAGAAGGCCCTGGCTCAGTCTCTTTGAAAATCTCTGCTAATGTTTGAAACATGTCAAAAATCCCAATGTTCACTCACCGCCCCCATAATTCCAGTTTGGCTTTGAATGCAGCCACTTTATCTGCCGACTTGAACACAGCTGTCATTCTCCCCTGAAGTGATAGATAGAGTTCACTGAGCAGGTTGAATATGTCACACAAGTAAGCAAGTTTTGAGACCCATTCTGTGTCACTGAAATGTGCTGCCAGTGGTGACTGTTTTTCTAGAAGAAATCTCTGCAGTGGCTCTTGTAACTCAGAAACTCTGGCCAGTGATCTACCTTTAGAAAGCCATCTCACTTCTGTGTATAAGAGAAGACGTGTGTGCTCTGCATCCATCTCCTACAGAGCTGCGCGAACAGACATGAGTTAAGGGCATGTACTTTAATGTGGTTGATAATTCTAATCGCATCCTGCAAAACGTTGTTAAGTTCAGGTGACATTTTTCGGCTAGCCAGCATTTCTCTGTGGATGACACAGTGCGTGGACTCACATTCAGAAGCGACCTCTTTGAACCGAGTAGTGAAACCAGAAAGTCATCCAATCATGGCAGCTGCTCCGTCCGTGCATATACTGATACAAAATGGCCAATTCACTTTTCCTGATAGGTAATCATTCAAAGACTTGAATAGTACTGCAGCTGTGGCGTTGGTTGGCAACAAAAGTGCACATAACATATCCTCATGCACATCCTCGTGAAAAAAACCATATCGCACAAAAACAAGCACCGTTGCCTCATTGTGAACATCGGTAGACTTGTCAACCTGGACTGCGTATCATGGTGACTCATTAAGCCTAACAATTGTGCCTCAATATCCTCTGCTATTTCATCAATTCGTCTAGTTATGGTGCTAGCCAAAAGAGGAACATGTGTCAGCCTCTCCTAAAAGTTCATGACAGTGTCCTTAGCAGCAGGCAGGATCAACTCTGCACCAATAGTAAAGGGCTTCTTAGCTTTAGCCATGAGGTTAGCCACTAAGAATGATGCTCTCAGTGCAGACACATTTGATGACGTGGTGGCCTTCAATAATTGCTTCTGTTCTTTGTATTCACTTTTTTTTCTTTTGGAAAAACTCCAAAGGCTTGTCCTTCAATGCAGGGTGCTTGGTCTCCACGTGGCGAAGCAGTTTTGAAGGTTTCAGGGCTTTGTTGGATAGCTGGTCACCACATATTATACAAAGCGGGCTTGGAGAACGTGAATCACCTGTTGCAATGAACCTGTAATTTAAGTATGTCTCTTGGTATTTTCTTTTAAATGCAGCTTTCTTTTTGTTGGCAGTCTTAGAGCCTTCTGCTGTCTCATCATTGGGTCTTTCCCATTTTCAAATAAGCTCTCCAGTGATGTTTGTTTTTTACTAATTTGGCTAGGGTTACCTTGTGGGCTTACCAAAACTGTGACTGAGACAAGTGCGCAGTGCGGGAAAGCGGCGTGGATGGAAGTGGTAAATAAAATAATGGGCGGACCACACGAGGACTAAAATAAGTGTCGGATTCTGACTTAGAGCCTGCCACCAGATGCAGCTGTACAGCTGAAGTACATCAACTCACTTGCCACTATAAAGCCTGCCACCAGATGCAGCTTAATCGTCACTTGCCACTCACTGATAGGGGTTTGATATGATTCTGCAGCCAATTGATTTATTATGGTCTCTGTGCAGTCAGACCTCTCTGCTAATGATGATCTGTATTTGCAGCCGCTCCCCAGCACTACCATCACCACCTCAGCTCCACCTCAGATCATCAGGCATTAGATTCTCATAAGGAGCTCGCAACCTAGATCCCTCGCATGCGCAGTTCTCAGTAGGGTTCGCGCTCCTATGAGAATCTAATGCCAACGTTGATCTGACAGGAGGCAGAGCACAGGCGGTAATGTGAGTGATGGGGAGAGGCTGTAGATACAGATGAAGCTTTGCTCATTCACCTGCCCCTCACCTCCCGCTGTGAGGCCCAGTTCCAGAGGTTAGGGCCCCCTGAACTAAACTATTCCTGATAACCATAGAGAGAAAGGTGTTTTGTGCCCAAATAACTAATAAGCTAATAAGGAAAAATATGTTAACCTGCTATTTTTACTGAATTACATTTACTGCTAAAATTAACAAGCACAAAAGAAAATGCTTCCTAAATATTCAGTCTTTCTATAATCAGTCATAAAAAGCTAAATTTTATGAGTATTTGTTTTAAATTTGCTTCCCAGAGTCCCATATTCTAGTGAGTTGTTCTATCATTTGATTTGTGTCATTTTGTTGTTATGCTTCTCATAGAGATTATTCCTGTGTTTTGATTACTTCTCCTATGTTTGTTTTGGCAAGTCCAAGACAGTTCTTTGAAAGCTTCCCTGAATTTGGTGCTTAATATGCCATTTGAAGAAATACCTCCCCACAAATAATTTATTTATTATCACCAATGTTTTGTTATTTTACCCATCACTTTAATTGTAAGTGTGTCACCAGGTAATTAATTACAAAAGTCAAAGCCAGCAGAGTGCACCGTACACAGTAGGCACTCAAAAAGTGTTTAGGAGAGTGAAACGTTAACTAATGTAGTACATCTGCAATAGAAAAAGAATTTGAAGGTGTGAGTCTCCAGACTGCGTCCCGGCCTTTCATACTTTTATTTTAAAGATGAAACGTTTTATAAACATTAGTTTGCTAATCCTGAGTTTCTTTCTCATCAAGACGACAAGGTGAAAATTCTAAGATTATGTTTCCCAATCTATAGCACAGAAGGGGAAACACTTGAAAGCTAGTTTTTTGAAAGATCAAAACTTCCTATTTTAATAGAGTAAAATGAAAATTATAAATTTTTCTACATGCATGCTAAGTTTCACAAATAAAATTTTTTTTAATATGCTTCCCTTGACCACAGCTTAAATAATTGCCCTCTTTTTTTTTTTTTTTTTTAATTTATTTGGCTGCTCCAGGTCTTAGTTGCAGCATGTGGGATCTTTAGTTGCGGCATGCGTGTGGGATCTAGTTCCCTGACCACGGATTGGACCAAGGTCCCCTGCATTGGGAGCACAGAGTCTTAACCGCTGGACCACCAGGGAAGTCCCTGCCCTTTTTTTTCAAGTAACTAATATATACATAGGTACAGGGGGAAAAAAAAACAGATGAAAAGTAGAAAATGCTATATAAACAATATTGTTAAGATTATCTAAAAATGAAGTATTGAGGTCATTCAACACAATCTACTCAACATGGTAACTTTCTGAGATGCATCTCTTGGTCTCACCTACTATATTACACTGTATGTGAGATCAAATACTACAGCTGGAGGAATTCCCAAGGTCACACTTCCTTAACAGGTGACTGAGAAGCACAAAATGAGGTCACCTGCCCTGGGTTAGCCAGTTAAGAGGCAAAGCTGGGACCAGGATACTCAGTAATAGAAAGGAAGACACAGGTGCTGCTAGTGAGCCTGTCTCCTAATTCCAATAGTGGGAGCAGTTTCAAGTTAGACACTGAAATGAAAATACTCTGCATTTAAATGGGGGGGAAAACCCATTCACTGAGGGAAAAAAACAGCTAGAAAAACTTTCTTTGACCATGTTTCGCCCCCTCTCTCCACACAATATAGACAAAAGTACTTGAACATGCATATAAATATGCACTAGAGGCTCACTACAGATATCCGTCTGAGTCTCAATGTTATTTGAATTTTCCATTGCCTACGACTGAAGCTCACATGCCATAGGTCACAGAAAGTCATCTAAAGCCTCTCTCTGCCATGCAAGACATTTATACCTAAGGCACAGAGTGGAAGCATCCCTTCGGAGTTAGTCCTTTCTTCCCTTTCCTCTACTTGTGCATAACAGTGGTCTGGGAATGTCAGGAAGTACACAGAAGCCATGAGAGAGGCAAGCAGGGAACCTCAGACTTGGTATGGAAAAGCCAGAAAGGCTTTAGGAGGAAATGCTTGAGATGGACATAAAAGATAAGGAGAATTTCCAGTTCAGTATGTATTAAGGGCAGGGCTTGGAAAGGGGGGAGATTGTGTGTTTCTATTAATACTGCAGAGAAAAAGGGACCATAAATCCCACATTCCTGGGATTGCCCGGGACCATAAATATCCACATTCTACTCAATTAAGCAAATATTCAGTATATTATATATATATATATATATATATATATATATATATATATATATATATACACACACACACACACACACATGTTTATCATATAGTAGATAAGGGATAAAAAGATAAGCTAGACTTGACATCCTGCTCTTCATCTTTGCATTTTAGCAACTGAGATATAAACAATGGGCTGAAGTTGTATGAGAGTTAAAATCTGATATTTTAAATAACTTTGTTGTAATCCCCAAATTCATATATACTGTTAATATTATTGTCAGGGTGATGCCAACTCATTGCAAATAAATTTCATGACAAACTGCTCCATTGCTAAGTCCCCAAAGTGAAATACTCTCAGATGGGACATTCTCCTAACTTTTTGTAATAACTCCTTATCTTGAAAAACACTTTCAAAGAAATGTTAGTATTTTACCACTCCATAGGAATCAGTAACAAGGCGAGAGATTCTCCCAAGAATATTCCAACAGTCCTTGAAAAACTAAGACTGTCACAAAACCTGAGCATCTGGCAACTCTGCCACCATGAAGTATCCATATGGAAGAGACCAAAATGTGTCAAAGTACCCAAAATGATTTTGGATAGCGTAGAAGATAGAATAAATAATTCAGTATCGTCAACACTTTCAACAGCAGGTAGTGGATATGCTACCTGCTTCTATAATGTGCCAGAATGTAACATAAGTGTGTGAGGCTGTGTGTGTATGTGTGTGTGAGAAAAAGGCAGGAAGGATATGAGTATACATGCAGCAAAAAACTATTTTTATATAGAAATATTTCTTAGGTAGTTTTCTGTGTAGGGACATCAGATATCTGTAAGTACAGGTTTATAGATACATAGAAGAAAAAAATGGAGTCCATGAAAACTTATTTTTAAGATAAACATAGCAACAAATATATTACTTCAGAGTCAATGAAAATAAATGCATTAGCAACATTATGGTTGAAATTGTATGTGCAAAAAAAGTCAGAAAATCCAAAATTATGGTTCCCTCAGCAACCATAACTGTGTCCTCATGCATATATGAGTATTTTGCATTACTGTAATGATGATACATTTCAGCCTTAATATCAGTTTATGCAATGTGACTGAATTAGGATTCTTTTGGGAACTATAACTTTGAATTTCTGGACTTTTGTGAATGTAAAATCTTAACCATAAAATTACATTAATATAAGGTGGGGTTTCTGCATTTTATTTTCTGGCATTTAAAAAAACAATAAAGACTGAATGGTTGACAACAGTAAAGTAGTAAAAGATTGGTTGATTTGTAATAATACAAAAAGGATTTGATGCATAGCCTAAGACCTTAAAATAGGGATATGCAAACTACAAACAAAAAGAAATGTCCCTCTGAAGATTAATCAAAGACAAGAACAGGCAAGACATCTTTCCAAAAGTGAGTTAATTTACTTTTTCCATAAAATGTTAGTTTCTAATTAGAAGGTACTTTCATTCAATTATATTTCAACATGGCTATAAATACCAATGCCTGAAATAATTCTCTCACTACATATTGCTGCATCTTATCAAGAAAAAAATAGTATTAAAATGGCCCCTCGCATTTTCAAGAGTGAAGCTGGTGGGAGCCACTTTTCCTTCTTGCATGTGTAACACGGCAGAACATAACCTATAAGATGAAATTATATATTACTGTCACCAACTACTTTTTGACCATGAGACTGAGGCTGATTCAAAATATGGTTCACAAAGAAACAGATACACAATGATTAAGTTAAGCTTAAGAACAAAGTAATTATTTTACATAATACTGAAGTATTATACAACCAGGGAGTAGCTGGGAAATGAATTAAAGAACAGTGACATACATAGTGGGTTCAGGAGAGAAGAGTCAAAATCACATTTGTTCAGGGAAAAGTTACAAACACTTTCATGGAGGTGGTATTTTTCAACTGGCCTCACAGAATCAGTAGTTTTACAACAAAATGAAGACATTCCAGACAGATAGAGGAGGCTGTGGAAAGATCAGGAGCAAAAGTGGTCAATACTCTGTTGGAGAACAAAGAGTTTGGCTGAAGAGGAGGCTCATGGAGGAGCTACAAAAGGAAAAACTGCAAATGCAGATTAAATATATATTGTAGAGGATCTTGAAGGCAAGGCTGACAAGTCTTAACTGCAATGTACAGGCGGAGGGGTGGGGGGAGACTGAAGTTCATGTGCAAGAAGGCTATGTTTTTAGGAGACGAGAAACAAAAAGCAAAAAATAAAAATAAAACAAAACCAAGAAACAAACATAAACACTACAGCAACAGGATAGAGGACATAGTAGGAGAAGTAAAGACTGAAGGCGGGGGACCAGTTATAAGATTATTATAATAATCCAGACAAGTTGCAATGAAGGCCTGAAGAAATGTGATAACAGTAAGGCCTAAAAGGAGAAGAAGGGATTAAAAGCTGCTTTCAAGATTTTGAGATATGGTGACTGTTGGAAAGATTGTGCCATTCATAAAATACAAACTCAAGGGTTATGTCTGATGTAAGGAAAAGGAATGACTGAGTACTGTTAGTAAATCTTAAGTTTAAGGTATCAAGTTCCATACAAACAAGCATTCCTGCAAAAAAAAAAAACAGAAGGTAGAAATATGATCCTGAAGATACTGATTACAGCAAGATAAACGATACTATTCTTTATACCTGTGCAATTTACAAACTTGTGCCTCCACTCTTTTTATCCTCATAGGGTTGGGAAGGTTAAGGGCATTTTGTTGTACAAATAAGAAAACTGAGGCTCAGCAAGGATGACTTCTAAACCTCACACAGGTACAAAGTGGCAAAGTCAGGCTGGAGACACAGATTTTGGAATCTTTAGTATGGAAGTTATTTTGAAATTATAAATAAGATCATCAAAAAAATGTAGAGATAAAAGATAAATGAGTTGTGTGCAGAACCACAGGAAAAAGCTAAGATTACAGAGCAGCAATTGTTCAGGAGCCTAAGACATGACCAGGATGCCTGGTAAAGGGTTCCAGGGCATGGCACTCAACAGGTACTCAATAAACCTCTATCACACCAACAGCTAAAGAGGAGACAGCACTAAACAGGGTCTTTCTATCTGTGCTAGATGCAAGCAGTAGTTCCCAAACTTTTTTAAAGCAACCACTTTTCTCAAAGGAATTCCTACACAAAACTATGGTATGTAATATACATAAAACCACTCTTGAGTAAAGCAAGAACGGATGGTCTGGAACGTCACTTAACTTGAACTCTTTTCCCTATCTTTCACAACCCTTCTTTGCATGTATATAGCACGTATACCCCTAAGACAAACCCATGCTACCTAGAGAAACTACTGGAAATCCTCTTAGTTATAAGGGTGATGTAATTTAGGACCTCTGAGCATGGTATGGAAGAACTACAGGGAACACTTAGTCTGAACAGATCAAACTGGTATCAAGTACCAGCCTGTCTAGACTTGATTCTTAACTAGACTCTCCATTGCCTTGTTCTTCCATTAGCTGAGATCCTTCGTTACTTCTTTCAGAGATTTCTCCATGGTCAACAGCTTTCTTTGATTATTAGCGACATCATCAGATCACTTGGACATCACAATTGTATACCATGGAAACGGCACACTTCATAGAGTCAACTGCCTGTAACTGCCTTGCTCCAGTAACCTGTTGCAGAACCTGCCCACTTGCTGCATCTTGTAACTGGCCATGCCACATGATTCCACATATAAGTCAGGATAAGAATGGCAAAATGTCAGGAGATTGAAATTAAAGAAGAGAATACTCAAATGTGATATCTTGGAGGAAAGGAGTTGCATATTGTAATCATGTTACTGATATGGCCAATTATATGTATGACAAAGAAGGAAGAGATCTAACTGTCCCTAGAGTTGAAAAAAATGAAAGAATTATTGTACCTTTTTTAATAGCAGACTTGCAATGTTGTTCCATTTTTATATAAATTGTAAATGAAAAATTCAGTCTAATTGGAGAGCAAAAACACTAATCATTATAAAAAACATCCAGCCCATCCAAATAGTAAAAACAGTAATCATTATAAGATTTTATTATGGCAGTATCTTTATACAAATATGAAGTAATATATAAAGAAAATCACACACTGATTCTTGGATAATTTATTCAAGGAGTAAGTTATGAAAATTCATCAATAAGAATAAACAAGGCAACTCAAAGGCAGCTCACCATAGATTCTCTTTATGCGACTCCAATTTTAATTTAGTCTGTATTGATGGATTCTTTTATTTCATGTGTTATAGTCATGTTAAATCTAGACACAACATGCAATGCACCTAGAGCCTACACAGTACAAAGACGTCTGGACATGACATAGACAGTTGTTCCTTTTTGCTTCAAGTGATAAATAGTTCAGCTGGAAAAGGATCTGAAGAGATTTAACAAAAATCAGCAAATAATTTTTTTTCCCATATGCATTAAAATTCTTCTTTTACTCTCTTGATTTTATACAGTAATTTGTCTTTGGGGAAACCATGCTGACATTGTCCTGGGTGGTCTAAGGCCTCTGCAACAGAGACCAACATGGAAAGAGAAGAGAGACAGGCAGAGGCCTGGTCCCAGGACAGAGCACATACCAAGGGCAAGGGAACCACCTGTAGCACCTGGCATCTGAGAAGATGGTGGGCCAGTCAGAGGAACTTGGTCCAAAGGGCATACTTGGGCAAGACATAATTTGAATTCAATGAATAAAGCAGAAGAATAAAGATTCCAAGGAGAAGTCTCAATCAGAATTCAGGAGGCAACACTGGAAAATCCTGTACAGGTGTCAGACACAAAGTCTAACTGGGAATAGATAGGGGATGAAAGTGGCATGAAGTAAGAAAGGGGTCACAAAGGTCCAGAAGGAGCCTACAGGATGAAGGGGAGTATCTGAAGAGAAAGGAGCCTACAGGATGAAGGGGAGTATCTGAAGAGAAGGGGGGTACTACAGAGAGGAAGCCTGGCCAAGTCATCTAAAACTGGCAATTGAAGGATGAGGAGAGATGAAGGGAAAGCAATGAAGTGAGGGCCCAGGGGCTGATCCCATGGCAACCAGCAGTAGAGGGATTTGCGGGGTGGAGGGTCAGCTGAGAGAAAGCAGGAATATAAACAGCTGTGCAAATGAATCCAAGGTCTGGGATGGATAGAACTAACTCCAAGTCACATCAGTGGGTCTGAAGCTAAAGATGTATATGCTGACTCAGGCAAGAATGGCTCAGGTACCATGCAAGATTCAGCCTGCAGGTAGGGGGCATCAGTGGACCTGGCTGAGGAAAGCCAAGGCTTGGAACGGAGATAAGGGTGAGGAGAATAACACAAAAATGTTTCTGAATTATAATATGCAAACTTGGTATAGACTACAAAGCAACCCCAGAATATCCAAAAGACAAATTAGTACTCTATTTTTACCCAAAAAAAAGGATCTTCAATAATATTAAAGAGTAAAATTAAAACTTCCTAAAGCACAAAATAATAAATATGCTATTATTACAATAATGTAAGACTAGATACACAGGGAAAGACTATAAGGAAATAAGACTATAGGGTATAAGAGCTGCTGGGTTTACGGATTTTCATATTTTATCTCCAAATGTTCTATCATGCGATTATATATTACTTTTATAATTAAAAAATGAAAAGTATTAATAATAAAACTTTTAATAGCATGAATGCCTGGTACCTTTTGAATTATTTGATTAAAATAATTTCCATTTACATTTCTTGGGTAAAGAGCAAAGTATATACCTATGCTGTTACACATTGAGTTCTTTATAAAATCTCCTAAAATTGGTAATCTCTACATCTAATTTGTACATCACTATAAGATACAATTAACCTAAAGAGATAATTTAAGTTTTTTACTTAAAAAAAATTTTTTTTAATATAATGAATATGTGTAATATCACCTTTACACAACAGTAGGGAAAATTAGGTCAAAAGCATCATTGTGGTGTGTTACAAAGCAAATTATTTGGGAAACAGTGCCAGAGACTGCATTTTTTAAGGGGCAAGAATCATGTCATCTCCATACTTTGTAGAACTCCACAATGCATACATATACTGTTTACCAGTTGCATTCACTATCATTTACACTAGGATTGTGGTTAAGAGCAGGGACTCTGAAAGCAGGCCACCTGAGTGTACCACTGACTCTTCAGGTAGACTACCTGGGTCTACCATGGGATCTAAGGGCAGACTACCTGAACCCACCTACCATGGGCTATGAGGGCAGTCTACCTGGTCTACCATGGAATCTAAGGGTAATCTACCTGGATCTACCGTAACTCTGAGGGCAGACTACCTGCTCCACCAACTAGTAGCTATGTGATCTCGGGCAAGTTGGCTTGCCCTCTGTTTGCCTCAGTTTCCTCATGTGTTAAAGGTGGCTGATAACAGTATTCCTCTTACAGGGTGGTATGAGGATATGTGTAAAGTGCTTAGACCAGCAATTGGCACACTGTAAGCACTACATAAGTACTGGAAACTATTTACCATTATTATTAATCAATTCTGTTTTGGGAATGAAATTCCAATTAAATGATGAATTGAAGTTCAAAATACTACAGTATTGGTCAGTTTCTGTATTCATCATTCTATAGTTTATACTCTCTTGTTTTTTGTTTTTATAAGATGTCATTTACCAAAACTATTATTGGAAAACTCTCCTACAAATGAATAGCATTAGACTTAATTACTCCTGATCTTTAGGCAATAATCATTTTCCAGGGCCACTCTAGTTAAGTAAGTCCTACACTTCCTAGAATCTACTGAAAGAACACTTTGTCAGTCTTCCTTCCAAACACAGTGTGTGATGATCCAATTTGGTTAAATTTTGTATTGTTGGCGATTGTAAACTCATCTGGGAGTAATTTTTCTCCCGAGATGACTTGTACTTGAGCTGAGAGAGGAAAAATTAAATTCTTTTTATTGCCAAAATCATTATATGGACTGCCTTTGCCTTTGAAGTCTCTTGCAATGAATTCAGTGTCCTGCATACACTAGACACCCAATTCTAAGAACTCCAATTAAATGGTCTATGAAGTTAATTCAAATTATATTTTGATATGCTACTTTGATGATAGGATTAAAATCTGGGGGGAAAATAAAGTTTTTAAAAGATGCTGGGTATGTTCGTTCTTCAATTTTTTAAAGTATGTTTCAGGTGAATTCAAAGTTAAGCAAATTAAACAAGGTTAAGTAGAGTTCTTCCACGCCCTGGTTCTTGGGTTGTTTGCTCAATATATACTTAGTATATTCATATTGATTATGAACATGATGCTGATACTAAAGAGAATGTCCATTCTTAGAGTTTCAGTGTCACTTACATGGTAATGGCTCCCAGACTTGGGTTTCAAACTCAGACTTCTCACCTAACCTTCAGATATTCAGCCATCTGTTGGAAATCTGTGTGTGGAAAGCCCATCGGCACATAAAATTCAAAAGGTCCAAAACAGAACTCATCATCTAATCCAATAAATATGTTCTTTTTGTTGTATTTATTGTTATAGCTGAAGGCACAACCATCCACCACACCAGAAACCTGAGTCATTCCTTCCTTTCACTCACTCTCCCTAAATTTCCATAAATAACCTATTAATGAATCCTGTCCATTTTATTTCCTGAATATTTCTCAAATCTGTACCTTCAGTTTCATCCTTATTCTTTTACATAGTGAAGCCTGTTTACTGCCAAATCTACCTAATTCCTATTTCCAAGCCTGACTTCCCAAGTTCATCCTACACCTAGCTACAAGAGCCATATATCGAGAATGCAAAATCCAGCCAAGTAACTCCCCTGTATAAAACTCAAGTCCCTTAAATTAGTATGTGAAATGTCAACCTGCACTGATCTCCACCTAGATCTACAAGCTCCTCTCCTGTCCCAATCTCACACTTAGAGCTTCAAGAAGAATGAAATTACTAAGGTTCCTTACACACACACTATGGTTCCTTGTGTCTTTACTTATTGTGACCCAATTTGCATTGTATGACACTATCTCATGTTCCCTTGCTCAAATCAACCCACTACTTCTTTAGCATAACCTAAGAATCAACTGTCATCATCCCTCCAAGAAGGCTTCCTAAATCCTTCTGCTAACACCTGACTTGGATTTTGTACTCCTCTTGAGTGTTCCCATATCTTTGCATTTACCGAACAAGAACATAATTTTTTTATTATCTGTCTTTGACTAATCAACCAAGATCTTGAAGGCGAGACTTTATTTCATTCTCCCGTCTTTGTACCCCTGGTTCCTGGTTGTTACTAATTAATATGCTGATCGTGTGTGTATGTGTGTGTGTGCACGCACGTGTGTGTATATATATATATATATATATATATATGTAAATATATATTAAATCTTTGCTTTGGTCACATTATCATATATCAAAATTTTGATATGAACAAAATGAATATAAATTAATAAAAGTGAACCTACAGTACTTTATTATGACAGTATTTGCTTGATAAACAGAAGAGAAAAACCTATAATTTTTCTGTTATTTCCTCTTCTATCCATTTATGTTAAAGTCAAACATGATTTTACCTTCTATTTATTTATTTATTTATTATTTATTTATTTATTTTTGGCTGCATCGGGTCTTAGTTGTGGTATGTGGGATCTTTGTTGAGGCATGCGGGATCTTTCGTTGCGTCACACGGGCTTCTCTCCAGTTGTGGCATGCAGGTTTTCTCTCTCTAGTTGTGGCACACAGGCTTCAGGGCACGTGGGCTCTGTAGCTGTGGTGCGCAGGTTCCAGAGCACGTGGGCTCTGTAGTTTACGGCACACGGGCTCCCTAGTTGAGGCGCGCAAGCTCAGTATTTGTGGCACGCGGGCTTAGTTGTCCCGCGGCATGTGGGATCTTAGTTCCCTGACCAGGGATCGAACTCATGCCCCCTGCATTGTAAGGAGGATTCTTTACCACTGGACCACCAGGGAAGTCTCTTAACTTCTATTTGCATAGTGATTCTAATATTCTTCAGACCCGGCAAGTGGTTTCCTAGTTCTTGCATATCAGAACCAAGTGCCCTGCCATTCTCTTCACCCTGTAGCCTGTGCTTTGGCCACAACAGACTCCTCACCACTGCCCTGAGCCCACATGTCTGTGCCTCTGCCTCTGCATGAAAAACCATTCCCTCCTATTTTCCTACCAAACACATCCTCCGTAAACTTCAGGCCTCCTGCCCTGGGCACTTTGAGTCATTCTACCAAGATTTTATTTTCATAAATCTTTGTACATATCTCTGGCACTGCATTCATTCCCTTTGTGTTTCCCAGTCTCTGCAGTAAGCACTCCTTCCCTTTTCCTGTAACATAGATGTTCGATAAGGATTAATTTAATGTATTCTAGATTAATTCATCCCTATTCCTATTCCCATCCATTAGAACTATTGAACATGCTCTCCTCTTTAAACAAATATTCCCTATGAAAACACCATCATCCTTATAGCTTTATGAATGATCTTCAAACGCAGGTCCCCAGCTTTCACAGATCACCTGAACTCTAGTCCTCTATTTCCAGTGACCCACAAAAAATGCAAGCTTGCTATTAATTTCAACTCAGTATATTAATATTGGGCTAACTCATCCCTTTCTTCCCCCATCATTTCTTGCTTCTCAACTTTACTCATTCTTCCAAGAGCACAGAATTATGCTAGATCCCTAGGGTAGGGCTGAAGGCATATTTGATTATTCTCCTACTCCTAACTCTTATAACAAAGTATCACCAAGCTGTGCTAATTTTTACTATAAATAAAGATGCTAAATTTTGCCTCTTCTCCCACCCTCCAACACTGGGTTTTTATCAGCTCAGACCACAAAAACTGAGTACCCTCTTAAATGATTTCCCTGTCTTCAACTCCTTTCTAACATATTGCCTCCATGTTAATTTTACCAAAACACACTGTGACTAACTCAATCTGCCAAACCCTTTGAAAAACTACCTGGCTCTAAAGAAAATGAGACCAAGAGACCAATTTAGGTTATTTTAAAGCAAAACATTAGGTAATTCTAATCCTCAAAATCTTCTAAATTAAAGCCTGATTAATGGGTAGAACCCTGGGTTTCTTGGATTTCAGTCTACTACTTATTTCATCATTTAAACCGATGGAGTTACTTTCTGAGAAAAGTCTCAGCCCTGCCAGCAGATCCTTCTGCAGCTCAAAAATATAAGCCAGATTTTTACTTTTATAACACAACACCATCTTTGGCAACTACAAAATTAGGAACCATAGCATATGGATCTTCTTTCAGTCAATACAGAATACCAATTCCTCAGATATGTGCTAATGACCTGAAGATTATTTGCTCTAATACATACTAAAATATTTATAGATGAAATGATATAATATGCAAGATTTGCTTCAAAATAATCCAGTGTGGGGGAAGGGAGAATAAAGTAGGAGAGGGTCACAGATGAGATAAGATTTATCATGAGTTGATAATTCTGAAGCTTAGTGATGGGTACTTAGAGATTTATGATACTGCTATCCCTACATTTATGTTTGAAATTTTTCAATTTCAAATAGAAAGTTAAAATAAATTTGAAATCAAATGTTATAAAATATTATCAATATTTACCATGGATAGTGGAACTATGGATGCTTATTTTCTTCTGTATCTCTAAATATTCTTTTTAGTTTTCTAAAATGAACAAGAATTACTTTCAGAAAGTTATAAAATGCTAAAATTTTTAAAAAAACTATGCTTTCTACATCAGTTAGGCCTCTTTTTACTCAACTAATATTTGAAAGGGAATGTTAGTTATTCATTCCTTACAATCACTGAAACTTTATCATTTTATCAAGTGAAAGAACCGTTAAGCTATGTACCTCCACTGTTTTATTCTGGTACTCAGTAGGACTATCTTTATAAGAAAAAATTATTAGCCTATTCTCACTTTTTACTGAGGGATGTTCCATGAACCAACATAATAGAAAACATACCAACATTTTTTAAAGAAATACTGCAAAAAATGTCCGTTACTACATTCAATGTCCCTTATAATAAAGATCTACTTAACAGAGTCCACTTAGGACTATGGGTTTTAACATGAGCTACACATTAGAATCAACTGAGAGATTTTTAAAATCCTGATGTCCAAGCCACACCCAATACCTACTAAATTAGAATCAGAGGAGGTGGGATCCAGGCATCAGTACTTTTTAGTGTTCCTAAAGGATTCTGAGAGCAGCCAAGGTTGAGGAATATTGTTTTTAAACTATATAAATTAGTGATATATTTTTAATTTTTTATTATGCAAATTTTCAAGCACATACAAAAATAGACAGCATAATAAGCCTCATGTATCCAACACAACTTCAACAGCTATCAATATTTTTGCCAAGGTTGGTTCAACTCTCCCTCTCACTTTATTTTTATTTATTTTTTGCTGGAATATTTTAAAGCAAATGTCAGACATAAGATCATTTCATCTTTCAGCACTTCAGTTTGCAAACATTGTTTCTTATGATTAACTGACTTAATTCCTTTTTATTAGACAACGAGAGGTTTTGACGAGCTTAGTTTTTTGTTCAAATGGATTAAGTTTCCTTAAATTAGAATATCTAAAATATCCATGTTTCCTCTATCCCTGCTGTAACTTGGATTTTTTATTTTTGCTTTTGCTTTAATAGTTTTCAGTTATATTGTACACGTGCATTTTAATGAAAAACAGACCTTTCATTGCAGGGGTTTTATGTATCCTCATATTACTGTCCTCTCAAGAATATATACACTATCTACTCTGCCTATTATACCATGTCAAATCCCTCAGTTTGACTTCATTAATAATGTATATTTTTCCTAATTATAAAAGTAATATATAGTCATTATAGGATGATTTGGAAAATATACAAATAGAAAAAGAAAACAACATCACTTAAATTTCTACAACCTATATCTAACAATGTTTTATGTTTTGCACATTTTATCCCAGGGTTTTTTCCTAAATGCGTAAACACATTTTACAAAATTGAGATTGTACTATACGGATCATTTTCACAATATAATTTTTACTTAACATTCTCATGAGTATATTCCAAGTCTTTAAATCTTTAAAAAATAATATTTAAGGATTATGGAATTAATACTCCACTATATGGATGTACTATAATTTAATAAACTGTTCCTTATTATTGGACAGTTGGATTACTTTCCAATGATCATACATAATTATTTGTTGATAATTCTAACCATCCTTTTGTCAAAAACAGTGAAGGGTCTGAGACTTTGCCCTACTTGCAAGTTAACAAGTTAGCCTACCACGGTCTCCCGGATGCTGGCAGCAAGCATGACACCCCTGGGTCGGACAAGGACTTATTACTTGGGACAACAGTGAGCAAGCATGAGCTTCTCGTTCACATCAGTTCTCCTTGGCCCCCAAGGCCCACCAGGATGATGTGGAGTGGCCTACACAGATGATGCATAGGCAGTGGGTTTGCATCATAGCTAAGAAACCCTGAGCTTAGGAAACCCAAATCTTGCATAATGAGCTACAAGGAAACTTGCCCAAACTTTGTTCTATAGGGAGATATTATCTTTACTATACTTGGACAATAAATAAACCAGCTATCTGATCAGAAGGGAAATACTATCTCTATATTACAATGCTATTTTGCTACAAACCTCCTTGAAAAGATAGTCCAGGACAAAAAGGCATTTAATGTCTCTGCTTGCAAACCATATGAAATGTGAGAGACCCATGGAGAACTGTCTCCCAACATTCTTTAGGACAAATATGTAGAGGGCAATGACTTCAAATTCTTTTTTTTTTTTTTATTGAAGTATAGTTGATTTACAATATCATGGTAATTTCAGGTGTACAGCACAGTGATTCAGATATATATATATATATATATATATATATATATATATATATATATATATATATTCCTTTTCAGATTCTTTTCCCTTTTATTACAAAATATTGAGTATAGTTCCCTGTGCTATGCAGTAGGTCCTTGTTGGTTATCTACTTTATATATAGTAGTGTGTATATGTTAATCTCAAACTCCTAATTTATCCCTCCCCCCAACCCCCTTTTCCCTTTGGTAACAATGTTTGTTTTCTATGTCTGTGAGTCTCTTTCTATTTTAGAAATAAGTTCATTTATATCTTTTTTCTTTTAAGATTCCACTTACAAGCGATATCATATGATATTTATCTTTGTTTGGCTTACTTCACTTAGTGAAATTCTTGATACAATACAGTACTGGGTTGGCCAAAAAGTTCGGCCGGAAAAACCCAAACGAACTTTTCGGCCAACCCAATACTATAAAATTATTTTCTAGAAAGACTGAACCACTTTATACTCACATCAATAAGATATGAACGCCTCTGCCTCCCTTTCAAAAGCTTCCATGATTTCAACCTTCCTTAACTTCTCCTATCCTGCTCTTCCCATAAAATACATCACGCTAATTAGAAGCAGAACAGCATAGTGATTAAGAGAGATTCTGAGGCCGAAAAGCTGAGTTTAAATGGCAGTACCACTATTTACTAGCTATGAAAACTGGAATGAGCCACTTAACAAATTTGTGTCTCAGTTTCTTCAACTCAATTATCTTCAAGGTGAAGATAATCATCACCTTATTAATTATTAATACAGTTGTGAAATGTGTTAATACACTGAGAGCACTTAGAACAGTGTCCAGAAAGTAGTAAATACTATCTAAGTGTACGCTATGATTATTATGTCTGGCTGCTCTTCCATGTCCATCCCAGTCCTACCCACCCTTCAAAGTAGAGTCAGATACCAATGCCTCCACAAAAACAAATGACCTCCTGCTCTGAATTCCCAATTGTACTCCATATCTCTGAACCTTTTCATTAATATTAGGTACAGAGGTCTGGGTTGACCAGGTGTCTTGTTTTTAATGCTTCATGACTTTCAGGTTAATGACAGTACTAAAAGACTTCTAGCATTTACAAAGATCTCTAACCTTCTCAATCCTACCACCAACAAAATAATGCAGCCCAAACTCTGATTACTGCAAATGAAATTCTTTATGTATCAATTATGCAAAAAACTGAAGGGTTTTTTTTTGTTTTTTTTTTTTTTAGGCAGTAAATCAATAACATTCTTTGGGTTTATAGGCAGTCAATTAAAACAGTGCTGAACATATCAGTATTTGGGTGAAATATCTTTTAACAAAATGTTTCCTGTACTATACATCAAGATAGTAGAAATCATAGATACTCAAACCACTAGAGCAATATTGGAATTCACCATGATAAAGGTGGCCCCAAATTGATCCAGGAATAAAATTAATAAAGTGGGAGACCAAATGATTTGGGGAATAGAGCCATTAGACTGGAACAAAAACCAGATCACAGATACCAAAAACTTGCAATTTCTTAATATAAAAGCATGTGCTTCAAGATAGTATCTTCATTACAGTAGGCGTTTTGAAAACCAGAACTATACCTATTTTTTTTTAAGTTTTTTTTTGTTTGTTTGTTTTTTAAATTAATTAATTAATTAATATTTATTTTTGGCTGTGTTGGGACTTCCTTTCTGTGCGAGGGCTTTCTCCAGTTGCGGAGAGCGGGGGCCACTCTTCATCGCGGTGTGCGGGCCTCTCACCGTCGCGGCCTCTCCCGTTGTGGAGCACAGGCTCCAGACGCGCAGGCTCAGTAGTTGTGGCTCACGGGCTTAGTAGCTCCGCGGCATGTGGGATCTTCCCAGACCTGGGCTCGAACCCGTGTCCCCTGCATTGGCAGGCAGATTCTTAACCACTGCGCCACCAGGGAAGCCCTATACCTATTTTTGACAGAAAGTTAAAAATGATATTATGATTCTAAAAATATATCTTAAAATTGTATGTGTCCCCAGAGTTTTCAAAGTATTTTCACATGTACAGTGTAAATTAAAGATTATAAAAACCTTATCAGAAAAAAAGCACAAGTATTATTTTTTTTTTCCACTAGCACTTTAGGAAACTAGAGTTGAGACCCTCAGTCAAAAAATTAAAATATTTTTGATATAAAACATAGTTGTATTTAGAAATACATACATTTTGAAAATCATGCTAAATATTATTTTAAATAATTTAAATTACTTAAAGTCAATTTAAAATTATTTTATTTTAATAATTTAAATTATTACTATTTAAATAGTTTAAATATTTTAACATACTATTCTAGATTAAATATGAAACACTCAAGTTATTGTCTAGTTAAAGGACTTCTTAAGAAGCTCAAATTAGAAAACTCGTTGCCCCTTTAAAAAGTTACCTTATGGGGCTTCCCTGGTGGCGCAGTGGTTGAGAATTTGCCTGCTAATGCAGAGGACATGGGTTCGAGCCCTGGTCTGGGAAGATCCCACATGCCACGGAGTGACTAGGCCCGTGAGCCACAATTGCTGAGCCTGCGCGTCTGGAGCCTGTGCTCCACAACAAGAGAGGCCGCGATATAGTGAGAGGCCCACGCACCGCGATAAAGAGTGGCCCCCACTTGCCGCAACTAGAGAAAGCCCTCGCACAGAAACGAAGACCCAACACAGCCATAAGTAAAATAAATAAATTAAAAAAAAAAAAAAGTTACCTTATGAAGGAAAAGAGTAGAAGATAAAATTATTCAAAAGAACTAAGATATGTATTTTGACTTTACTGCCACCACCTACCAGTAAAGTAGGGATGCACAAATATAGACACACATCACCCCAGATCTGGGGGAAACAATAGATAGATATATGCTCCTCACCTAAGATTATGGCCCTGGTGGAATCAAAAATTCAATGACGGTAGTGCTGGAAGAGGGGTATCTAATGTGACAAATGACGCCAAATGAAGTTTCTTACTTGCTTCTCTTTCTCTTCTCAATTCTTTCTTCTCTCTTTCAGGTAAAACCCTTTATTTTACTCTTGGATATTTTAGTTGTTTATTGTTTATTTCTTAAAAATGTATTAGTTTCAGGTATACAACATAATGATTCAATAGATTGCAAAATGATCACCAAAATAAGTCTAGTTAACATCCATCACCACACTTAACTACAATTCTTTTTTCTTCTTATGACAAGATCTTTTGAGACCTAATCTCTTACCAACTTTCAAATACACAATACAGTATTACTAACTATAGTCACAAAGCTGTACATTATATCCCCAGGACTTGTTTTATTTTGACCATCTCTGTTACCTTTGTTTTTGAGCGATATTTTCACTGGGTATAGAATTCTCATTCGATAGTTTCTGGTTTTCCTTCAGTGCTTTGAAGATGTTGCTCCACTGTCTTCTCCTTGAGATGTTCCCAATGAGAAATCTACTATAGTGTTTAATTTTGTTCTTCTGATGTAACTCGATATTGTTGGTTTTTTAATCTGGCTGCTTTTAAGATATTCTTGTAAACACTAGTGTGGAGAACAGACTCTAAAGTGATCCCCATGATCCACCTCCTTGTATGTATGCCTTGTGTAATCCCTCCCTTTGAGTGCAGGCAGGACCAGCTACTTGCCTCTAAACAACAGAATTCAGCAAAGGTGACAGGATATATGTGAGTATGCTACATAAGATTGTATCATCTTGCCTTTCAAGAAGACTCTCCTTTTCAGGATGTGAGGATATAAGCAGCCATGTTAGGACAGTCCACATGGCAAGGGAATGAGGGTGGCCTCTCAGAAACAGCCAGCGAGAAACTGAAACTCTTATTCCAACAGCTCACAAGAAAGTGAATACTACCAACAACCATGTGAGTTTGGAAGCAGATCCTTCTCCAGCTGAGCCTCAGTTGAGACCACAGCCCTGACCGAATCATGAGGTTTTCCAGTTTGGTTGTTGGGAACGGGCACTATTTCTGGCCTTTTGTGAGCAATGGGCATTATTCCTTGTAGTTTTTTCGTATGGTTCTTAGTTTGACCTTGAGAGTTTCCTAACATGCATGTGCCAATTTGCACTCAGATGAATGATCAACTGGGACCCTCTACAGATCTCCAGGATTCTCTCTTTGAGCAGCTCTATTTCAGCATTGTTTTTATCTAACCAGACTCTTACCTCTATCTCCTCAATGCCAGGGGTCCTACCAGTCTCTCCCTGAATTCCTCCTCCTTGCATCAGGGACAAGAAGCTCTTCCAAGGCAAACAAGCTTGGGTAATCATAGAGCCCACCTCATTTCACTGCCCACTCTCAGGGGTCACTGTCCTTTGTTGATTGATGTCCAGTGTCTTGAATGGTTTCATATATATTTTGTCCATTTTTTGTTTGTTTCCAATGGAAAAGTAAATCTCGTTACTGTTATTTCATATTGGTTGAAAGCAGAAGTCTTCCAGTAAGTGCATTTAACCGCAGAACTAAAACCAAAACCAATGTGGGAACTAAGGTGGCAAAACAGAGCATAAAAGGTATTTACTCTGACCATGTAGTCATAGAAATAGTCCAACTGTAGAAGAAAAATAAAAGAAATTTGAGAGCTAGATCCACCTCTTGCCTTAACCATAATAGCTGTTAGTGTTCAGATACTTTTGAAAGCTTATAAATCAAACATAAGAAGTATATGCATACTTAAAAAGTATATTGGTAAAAAAAATGTTAAAATCAGATGGTAGAGAAAGAGCAATGGACAAAAAAGTGGGGACACAACTTTATTATTATTCATTATGAAGAACTAATAGATACTATCTCAAGAATTAGAGAACTCAGGGTGTCATATAATGTTATATCTATGAAAGTAGACAATAAGGAAAAAATGTAAACCTTCCTAAACATCAAAAGAACTACACACATACACACAATTTTGTAGGGGAAAAAAACGTCTTTTTTAAAAAAAATACCTCAGAGGAAGTACAGTTGACCCTTGAACAATGCAGGAGTTAATCTGTGCATAACTTATAGTCGGACCTCCATATCTTAGGTTCTTCCACATCCTCAGATTCAACCAAACAAGGACCATGTAGTGCTGTAGAATTTACTATTGAAAAATATCCTCATATAAGTTGACTTGCACAGTTCAAACCCATGTTGTTCAAGGGTCAATTGTAGAGAATCTAAAAAACAAAACAAACAGACAAAACTCAGATTTCCATAAGAGAAATAGAGAACGTTGCTCCTCCCGAAAATCCACCACTATCACCACCACCACCACCACCCCACCCCAAAATAAGGCACTAAACTCGCATGGTTTCACAGGGGAATTCTACCAAAATTTTAAAGATTAGATAAGTCTATTTCTTTTTAAACTAGTATTAATAGGGGGTGGAGGAACTTCCAAATTATTTTATTTTTATGAAGTGGGTGTAAAAAACAGGTGAAGCTCACTTAAAATAGGTGCCAAAATCTGAAATAAAATACTAGCAAACTAAATCCAGCAAGAAATGAAAACAGAGTAAAACATCATGAACATGTGATCCTCTTTCCAAAAATATAGACATGGTTCAGTATTAGTAAATCAATAAGATCCATCATTTTAATACTTTAAAAAGAAAAAAAAAATCACATAATCATGAATAGGCATTTAACCAAATTTAACAACTATTCATGATTTTTTAAATTCAATAAAATTTTTGTTCTTAAAATAAGAATCCAGGCTTCCCTGGTGGTGCAGTGGTTGAGAATCCGCCTGCCAATGCAGGGGATACGGGTTCGAGTCCTGGTCTGGGAAGATCCCACATGCCGCGGAGCGACTAGGCCCGTGAGCCACAATTGCTGAGCCTGCGCGTCTGGAGCCTGTGCTCCGCAACGAGAGGCCGCGACAGTGAGAGGCCCGCGCACCGCACCGCGATGAAGAGTGGCCCCCGCTTGCCGCAACGAGAGAAAGCCCTTGCACAGAAACGAAGACCCAACACAGCCATAAATAAATAAATAAATAAATAAAATTAAAAAAAAAAAAGAGTAAAACCTTTAAAAAAAAATAAAATAAAATAAGAATCCATGATTTTTTTTTACTATAATAAAATATGTTCAGTTCAACTCAAAAGCCAGCATCATACTTAAGAAGAAACATTAAAGTCAGCAACAAGATAAAAACTCACTATTGCCACTGTTATTTAGCATTGTACTGCAGGAACTAGCCAATAAAATTAGACAAGAAAAAAAAAAAATGAAAGGTATAAAAACTGGAAAGAAGTAGGTAAATTTATCAGTATTTGTGGATAAGATTAGAACGTTCAAGACCATTAACCAAAAAGCTATTTATTACAGTTAGAGAATTTAGTAAGCTTACAGAGTACAGAATTAATGTTTATAAAATTATTAAAATATATGTAAACATATATAACAAGCATTAAAAGAAAATACTGCATAAATAGCAGCATATACATACATAGATAAAATTTCCTAGGAATAAATTTAAGAAACATGCAAAACCTCTATGAAGAAAATGTTAAAGTATTACTGAAGGTATCCCAGGAATGACTTGAATGAATGGTAAATTGTATCACCACCTTGGAGAGGAAGAGTCAACATTACATAGACATCAATTTTCTTTGAGTTTGCTTATCTTGGTGACAATTAAAAAGGTTGTTTTTGTTTATTTTCAACTACACAAACAGATTCTAACTTTCCTAGATAAAGACAATGAAGAAACAATAGCCAAGAAAACTCAGGGATGGGGAGAGGGGATGATCAGTTGGAGATGGAAACTAACCCTACCAGACATTAAAAAATATTTTAAAATCTCAAAAATATAAAGTCTAACATTGGTTCAAACATAGACACAGCCAATGGAAAAAAAGACATAGTCCAGATATACACAGACTACATACAAGGAGTTAGCATGATGCTAAAGGTAGCCTCTCAAAACAGAGATGAACAACCCAATAAATGGTGTTGAGTCAATTTGGTAACCATTTGGAGAAAAAATAAACTGGGATCCAGACCAGGAGGCAACAGGACAAACTTCAAAGGATCCAAACGTTTCAATGTAAAAAATGTAACCAGAGAAGTACTAACTAGTTGAATGTACCCTAGGAAATGACTTCCCCATAGGTCACAGCTTGCTATCCCATGGAAATATGTGAGCCACAAATGCAAGAGATAAATGTAATTTAAAAATTTCTAATAGCCAATAAGATTTTCTAGTAGCCCTTGAAAAGATGAAAATAAATTAGATGAAATCAATTTTAATAATATATTTTAATTCAAGATATCTAAAATATTATCAATATATAAATACAAAATTATGAAAAATTTTGCTTTATTTGAAACTAAACATTTTAAATTCCATGTGTATTTTACAGTTATAATCATATCTCAATTCAGACTAGCCGCATTTCACAGACTCAATAGCCACATGTGGCTACCATACCAACTGGCAGGTCCTAAGAAGTGCAGACTAAGTCCCACAAAGTAGGGAACACTGTTTAGCTCAGTTCACCCAGTACCTGCACAGTGCCCGGCATATATTTTTGTGAGAGAGAAAAGAGAAAGAGGAAGGAATAAAAATGGATCTTATTTGAGAAACAAAGGCATTGGTATAGTAAGGGTGAAAAAAAGCATTTAGAAGTCTTGGGTTCAAGTCTTGACTCTGAAATTTCCTAATAGGTAACTTGGGCAAATCATAACTTTTCTGAACTTGATCTGTAAAAGAAGATTTTTCATGCTTACCTAGTGTTTAGGAGTTGCTATGAGGATCAAACGAGATCATGAAGACATATGTAAATTGTGAGGCACTTTATAAATGTTATATTGTTACTAAGTTAAAAAGCTCTGTCTCTATGATCACTGTTTCCAGAGAACACTAGCTTAATGCTTTTGATCACTGTCGCCCATCTATCTCCTACCATGGACATGCAGGTTAAAATTATGCAGCATGTTGGTCCATGTTCTATCCCTGGAACACCATTATTTTGATTTGTTAATCTGTGTTCAGCTCCACATTTCAGCTGTCTGCAAATAGAAGCCTCTCTCCTTTAACTTGACAAAAAGAGGCTCCCCTGAGGTATCTCAGACACTTGTATCCTGTTGGGCTCCCTTTGGTTTGCAGCATCTACCCTACAGAATAACCCTAGTCATCCTCTGATATAGGACAGGAACTGGTTACAACAGAAGCCAGAAAAGGAAAGAGACCTGAAATCCTAAGATGCTCCTCACAGAGATATGGAGAGAGAATGGGGTTGGATACTAGAGATGAGTCCACTGAAGGTGGAAGAGTCAACAAGGAGCAGGAAGTTGGATCCAAGCTTGCCACATTTTCCATAATGACTCACATCATATCAGAAGGCTAGTATTCCATTCACATCTCTCCCTGTTCCCTAACTGGTGACTTCTGGCTGCATGGTAAAAAGAAGGAAGAGTCAGAGGAACACATTATCTCCCTACAGTTTCCCTCATTAATTGTCATCAAAGCTGGCATTTTGAGTAAGTGAATTAGAAAAACAGGGATACTTAAATACACTCAGTCTTTCAGATTACCCTCAACCAGCCGGAGAGCCTGAACTAAAAGTCTCCCGGATTAAGGTCACTTTGACAGCAAAAGTACCTGTGTAGCTTCTGGGTGAAACAATCCTTTCATTTTCAGGTAATACAGAATATTCCTTTGTTGACAGTGGAATAGAAAGAGCTTAAGCCAGAAAACCTGGGTTCTTCTCCTGCCTGCCACTTAAATGTAGCCTAAATTTGCACAAATAACTTAATCTCTATCAGTACATTTCTATATATGTTAATTGAATATAATTATGCTTTGCTTACACAATTGTTTGGGGAATATTCACTGCCACTTTACTTAAGCTTTCCTATTACACAGAATGGTTATGGGAGGCTAGTATGTTATTATTATAGTGATCTCTGGCATGGCTTATAAATAAACCACTGATGAGGAAATTTAGAAGATACTGAAGTAGTATTACTGTGAAAGAACTGTATTATAAAACACATGTGATTTTATTGTAGAGTTGCATGCATGCTACTAGCACATTCGATGCCAAACCTCCAAATATTTTCATGTTTAATCTTGATTTTCTAATGTGGTTTAGGTATCTTTTTCTACACCAGGTGCATGAGGCAATGAAGATGAACGTTCCTAAAGGTAGCTAATAGTAGAAAGCCATCCCATTACTCCATGAGTATATGAGCACAGGGTGTGTTAGGACACCTGGCCGACCTCAAAGGTGAATTAGTCCTGATACAAAAATAGATTAGAGAAAGGCCTAAGACCACTAGACAAGAATCACCTACAGAATTCAGGGAGCATAGTTAGGCAACAGCCACTTAGTTTTCCACACCTATTGCTTGGAAAGGGGCTAAATTTTAATGCATAAGGGTCCCAGTACTGTTTCCACAACTCGCACACAGGTTTCTTCCTGGATTAAACTCATAAGAAGGATTTAGTGTTTAAGTTTCCTGTGAAGGGGGTCTTTGTTCCCACTGAGTTCTAAGAATAATTTTAAAGAGAGCAGAAAAGAATGATATGCAATTTTGTAGTTCTTTGTTGTAAAGTGGGGTCCCTATGTTTCTTCAGAAAAATAATTTTTTTAACTGTTCTCACTCACAAGAACGGAAGCATTCCCAGTGTCTGACTAGAAGAACATAAAGTTAGGAATATTGCTCAGTGGGTTTATTCCTGTGAAGATGAAAACATACAATGGAACAAAGAGAAAAAAGATAATCTTAAGGCCACAGATAACTGACCATATCTAAGTCAGAATTCCTTAAGGGAAGCCAAAAATGCACTGGAAGCTCACTGTTTGTTTCTTTTTTTTTACTTTTTTTTTTCCCCCTTCAGTTAGAAGATATGCAATTTGACTGATGGTATTTTTTCCACGCTGGTGACATTTTAAATGGAAACCAAGATTTTTGGGGGTGGTTGTAATAGCTTGATGAAATCTTTAATGTGTGCCAAAATGTTTCATTAATGTAAGTCAGCCAAATAATCCTCTTGCCTTGTAAAAATATTTCTTTTTAAAAAATGCTTTCTGAACTGTTAAAAAATTAGAGTACTTAGAGTTTAGCTACAAATATATGGGTTATATTGACTAACGTTGTACCCGTATTTCCTCAAAGCAAACAGTAGAGAGGATATAATTTTGATAATGTTAGATATGAAGTTCTCAACTTTTTTAAATCAAATAATTACTACTTTTAAATTCAGATGGCTATTAAAAATCTGGGATTCAACCAAGTTGCTATGTTTCTTACTTGAAACAACTGCTTGGCCTTGTGAAAAGCCAGGTGGTTGCTGCCTTTAGGTTTGTGGTATTTAGGTCTTGGTGGCCAATGACCAGTATGGATTCTCTTTCACTCTGCATATAGTTTTTTTCTAGTTGAAATGAAGAGTCAGTTCATGTTTGATTGGTGATAACAATAAAGACATGTGGTATTTAAAAGTAGGAAAACTGCCTTTCAGTCAACAGAAAATTACATACTTAACATTAAAGCAGAAAAGTATAGTGATGCACTGGAGGTGAAAAATGGGGGAACCTTAACTAAATTACAGGGAAATTTCCATAACAGATTCACTAGTAATGTTGTTTTAATAATGATTTCCTGTCATGAACTATATTTATCATATACCACCTCCCTGACATGACACTATTTAATGTTTTTGAGAGCCATGTTTTAATCAGATTAAACTCAAGGAAACCGATAGGTATCTGTCTGGTCTTAGCTTTAGCTTCTGCTTCTTATTTAGTCACAAGGCTATTATTGCTGGAATCTTTATAAACACATTTGCCGGGATTGACACAAGAGTGCAGCTTATGTTGTGAGGTCACAAAAATGTGTGCCGGTGGTTTTCATGATCTCTGCACAGAGTGCATTACAGAATTGTTTAATAAATTAAAGACAAGTGATGCAAAATGTGTTCCTTTCCCCCATGGGATTAAGCATCTAAAAATACAACTTATTTTTAGATTCAGAAAATAGTTTCTTAGGAACTAAGTAACCAAGAAGAATGTTCAAAGAAAGGTTGGTACACTATTATTCATTATTCAAGTATATTTACATAAAACTAAAATCTCCAACAATAAGCTCAATGTTCTAAAAACTAATTTACCAAATAAGCGGTAATAACTTTGATAATTTATATAACAGCTATGACATTACTTAAGATGCAACATTCCAATATTATCAGTGAACACATCAAGTTGAATACTTGAAAGAGCTCTGGAGGGCAAAGTTTTCCTCCTTCAAATTCAGGCTCTTCGAAAACAGTGCTCCCTGGTTCAAGATTTCCCATGGCAGATAATCTAGTAACAATCCAATAGTGCCAAACTGAGCATTAGATAAGGATGAAGTCATATATCAAAGTAAGATTAGTGTTAAAAGTGGAAATTAACAAAGAAAGTATAAAAGAGAATTAAAAAGGTAGTACAGACTGACCTTTAACACTACAATCATCATCACATGAAAATGTTTTTAGGCTTAGATGACTGCATAATACATGCAACATATAAAACCACTTTATGTTAGATATAATAATACATTATTTTTTCATCCACATAATTTGCATACCTTTTCTTAAACAAATATGCAGTAACTTCCTCAGTAAGTACCTGTGGCTTTGAAGCTTCCTCTGTAGAATATCTTAAAACTGCTGTACAGCATGCATGACAGACACTGATTAGCTGGTAAGATATAATCTAGTGAACTGGTACTAAACTAAAAACTATAGAGTAGCGTCCACAGATAGTTATCAGGTACTTTTTTATGACGAATACATTATGTAGGAAAAGAGAATATCCTTCAATTGTCTGTATATAAGAAAGGGAAATCTTTGAGACTATTATTAATTAATGATTAACAGGATTACTGCTGAAGTTTTTCTTGTAGGTATTAATAACACCATAACTGAGTGTAAGAAGTCTAAGAAAAATTAAAGTCAGTGCTATTATTGAGATGCTTTTTAATATCTCTGTCGTTATATATAGTTTCAGTCTGCATTATTTTTGCTTAATATTGATAAAATATTTCATGAACAATTTACAGGTTGGGTTTCAGGTGAGCAGAATAAACACACTATTTATAAGCACAAGATATACTTTTAAACCAACTTTTAAAATTTCACTGGATCTTTCAACATGTTTGAAATGCTTACAAGATATTCATCTATTTGTGGCATCATATAGGTCTGTCTCCCCATCTGTCTATGTTTTTCATGAAGACTAGTATCTGGTACATGTGGTTTTTTTTTTTTTTTTTTTCCTTCCCCACTTTAGTAGCTATTCATTGGCCCACTACTATGCCATTTCTGTAATAGTTGTCCGACAGCATTTATTGATCATTTTTTAAATAAAATACAAGCTTTCTTTTACAGGACAAGGGGACAAGTAATCAATGCCTTTAATTTAATTTTGACTAAATTTATCTCTGTATGGTTAGAAAATTAATGTCATCAAAATCTATTATTGTCACAATAAATAATTACATTGGCAGCATGATGTAATACTAAGATCTAAAACACTTAATTTTCTAAGAGTAACATATATATGGTTATTCATCACAGCACTTCAGCCCTATCTTCCCAAAAGTAACCTTCTTATATTCCATGGCCAGATTTGCTAAGAAATTCACATCTTGCATGTATGGACATCTTGAGGAATCCTTTTTTAACAGGAAATCCTGGCAACACCCCTTCCCCTCCCCACTCCACTTGGTAGCCTGACTCCAGCACAAGCTCATCTGGTTCGACTAAAATCATTGCATTATTTGGCAGTGGTTTCTTCATACGTGGCGCTTGGAGCTCATTGAAGCTCAAACAGTACAGGAAATGCAAATCATGCAAACCACCCTCATGATGGCGACGTATAGCAGCGTGATTGAGCGGCAGTACGCACGACTCGTGGGCTGACCACATGAAAGGAGCCATTTAAAGACCAGATGAGCAAAAGCTGGGATAAGTTAGAGAGTATGTGTGAGTTTAAAAGCTGGCAGAATAGCATCCTTATTTAAAATAGAAGGGTTTTTTTTATTATTATTTTTTATTAATAACACCTGCCCAAGTTCTTCACATTGAAGGAAGTTTACAGAGGTAGAGTGAGTATACTGCCCTAAGTAGTCCAATCTTTCTTTTTTTAAATCCCAGGTATGGTAGAAGAGTGGAGTACTTTCCATCAATTTTTCACAGGATTTTCTACAGTTGTTAACAATTATTGGAAATGTTTTCTTTCACTGAACTTTAAAAAAAAAGATAATTTCGCAATGCCCCACATTATCTGCTCATAATTCCTAGCGTCAGTTTAATTGCCACATGTTAATAAAATTAGTTCTTCCAACAAAAAATAAGGAACTATAATTCTCAGGAATTCTTCAACAAAAGCCTTAGGAGCAATACAGAATTTGCTATTAAGAGAATATTTAAACAAGGCTAATATGGTAATTAGAACAGAAAAATGGCTACAGGAAGTTCTTTTCTTTTTTGGAACTGATTGTTTTTTAGATGTTTCTAATTTACCACCAAGTAAAGAAAATGTGACTATTAAGAGAATAAATGCAATAACTTAAAATAATTAAAAGAAACATTCAATTTTTTATGTTTGTTTAGCATTTTAAATTATTTTCCAAAGCCCTTTAAGTAGGCTATGTCATTTGCATACAGACTTAAAAGCACCAAGAATTCCATTAAAGCACTGGCTCCCTTAACCCCTTATACCTATAGCTACAAGCTTAAATAAGGGAATAAATAAGTTAGAAGTTTAAATAAAGTGGGGAAAAAGGCCAGTGCCTCTGGTCTAGGAATCAGAAAACCTAAGTATAAATAGCCATATGATACTGAACTAATCACTCTCTGAAACTTAAATTTCTCATATTCAAGAATGACGCTATCACCAGCCTTCCTGACAGCTTCAGAGTTTCATTTGAAAGATGGGGTGATACAGTATGTGAGAAAATTGTACAGCGCTAAACAAACATAAAGAAGTACTCTACGGACTTTCCTGGTGGTGCAGTGGTTAAGAATCCGCCTGCCATTGCAGGGGACACAGGTTCGATCCCTGGTCCATGAAGATCCCACATGCCATAGAGCAACTAAGCCCGTGCGCCACAACTACTGAGCCTGCACTCTAGAGCCCGCGAGCCACAACTACCGAAGTCTGCACACCAAGAGCCCATGCTCCGTAACAAGAGAAGCCACCACAATGCGAAGCCGGAGCACCGCAACAAAGAGGAGCCCCCGCTCGCCGCAACTAGAGAAAGCCCGCGCACAGCAACAAAGACCCAACGCAGCCAAAAATAAATAAAATAAATTAATTTTTTAACATCTTTATTGGAGTATAATTGCTTTACATTGTTGTGTTAGTTGCTGCTGTATAACAAAGTGAATCAGCTATACGTATACATATATCCCCATATCCCCTCCCTCTTGCATCTCCCTCCCACCCCTCTAGGTGGTCACAAAGCACCAAGCTGATCTCCCTGTGCTATGCGGCTGCTTCCCACTAGCAATTAAAATTTAAAAAAAAAGAAGTACTCTACTATTTATGAGGCACTCACATTGTGCCAGGTACTATGTTGGGCTCCTACATACATTATCTCATTTGGTTTAATTTCATCTTCACAATACCACTTCATTATTATTCGTGCCATTTTAAGAGATAAGAAAATTGAGGCTCACAAAAGTTAAGCAATTTCCCAGAAATGGTACGGCTAATAAACGGCAACACTGAGGGTAAATATATTAGGCCATACATGGTTCTGTATTGATGATCATAATCATCCACTGGGGGTCCGCATAACTCTTGATTAGTTGTTATTTTAAAGAGAAAATCAATGCTGACACCCTACAAAGTAGAATCAAGTAATGCAGAATTTCTCTAACTTTTCCATCAGACACACAGCTAGATACTTGGTATTTCGAATTGGCTCATATTATTCCATCATGTCCACTTCTTCCTTAATTTATCCAAAACATAGCAATGGCTACCCTGTTTGACAACCAGAAAGAGTGCTAATAACCATTCTCCCCTGAAGTCTCCAGAGCCACTGCCTTGAAATTTTAAACACTGGTTGGTGTTAAGAAATTCTGACTGGGTGCAACAAGAATAGGCAGCTTTAAAGACTTTCTGATTGCCAACTGAACTGTCTTCCTTTCCAAGCCAAGGAAAGCCACTTGTATGTACAGCCACTAATAAGCAAGACTTAATTATTTGTTTTTTGTTTTCAGAGAGTTTGTAAAAGCCCATGGGAGAAAAGAGGTTAGATTATATTTTAATATTTAAAATAAAGTAAAACAAAAACCTATGAGCTTATAATTGCTTATATTTGTCAAAAGAGAAGACTGTAGACAAAAGAAAGATGTTGGTGGAAAAGAGCATATAGTTATCTACAAGTTGAAGGTAGGCAGCATAATTTTGCCAGAGCAACCAATAAAGGAGAAAAGTCAGTCAGAGAACCTATTCAACAGGGTATTCAGATCAGTTGAGACAGGATGCTCATTCACAGCTAGAAAATCCATCAACTGCCCTAATCCATGCCAAAACCCAGAAGAGGATGAATCAATAAAGCTGGGAAGAGTGCTGAGTTATTCCTTCTACCCTCAGCTCTTAGAAGGCATCAAGGATCCTACTGAAGAAACAAAACCTTGATGCATCTATAGGAAGTTTGATGTATGAATATTATGTTGTAATCTGAAGATCAGAAATTTAAGAGACACCATTTACATCATGTCCTGTTTCATAGGGAACAACTATTCAAGATATAAAAACCAGGCACTGACGAGCCATAGGTTCAAGGATTTCAGAGATTGTGATGGTAGAGGGTAGAAGTCTCTCCTTGTAAAATAAATTTAAAGTTGCATTCTGAGGAGGAAGCACTGAAGTGGACTGAGTCAAGAAGCAAAGTACGGAAACAAGTGGATCTGAAAAAAAATGGAGTTTCCAGGTAAGCCCAAACTAGTAAGTGGATCTGCGTGGGTTTTGCTTTCATTTTGTTTTGAACGAGGAGGGCAGAGTTCATTCCTCTTCAAATGCCCCAAGACAATTCTTAACAATCCCACTGTCAGAGTTTCCAGCTGGAAGACAAACCTGAATCTGCATCTCTTGTTTGAGCCTGTTTTTCTCCATTTGCCTTCAGTAGCAAGAGAATATTACTGATTCATTAAATCATCCCTTACCTTTGCCTCTAAATTATTTCCAATTCTTCCAGTATTTATTTTCCAGCCTGTTACTGATTTTCATCAGGAACAGGACTATCAATGAAAACAGAGGACTATTTTCATTGATAGTCCTCTAGGTGCTATCAAATTTGCCACATTAGATTCACATTATAGAATTCAATACTAAACACTCAGGACCCACCCAGAAATGTCATCACCTACCCCTTGTTTTCGAAAGCTCACTTAACCTTTCCAGACCTCTGTTTCCTCAGCTGTAAAATGACAGCAGTTTGATTAGAAGAGCTTTAAAGTCTTTACTATGTTAATAACTGTCATATTATCTCAATGTCAGGCGTTAATATCTAAAAACACTAATTAGTAAGAAAAAAAGTAGTACCACAAAAGACTCTATAATGGGAGGCAAATAATTAACATTTTGCCCATAGTACCCCGTGGACAACTACCTATGTGATTATAGTTAAGTCACTGAAGCTTTTTTGTTGCTTTTACCAACAAACTGAAGATAATACATCACACTTTGTTATGGAGGGAATGGACCATATGATCTCTTACTGCAATGGTTCCAGAATGAATGACTATATTATGGCTTATTATATGTACATGATGGTACCAGGCAGTCCTTTATTTAACAAAAATTTAATAAAAGCCTAGACTGTAACAGGCACCATATGACATAGTGAATTCAAGGATGCTGGTGTAGTGGGTTGAACTGTGTTGTCCAAAAAGATATTCAAGTCCTAACCCCTGGTATTCAGGTTAAGATGAGGTCATACTAGATTAGTACGGGCTCTATAGCCAATGACTTCTGTCCTTATAAAAAGGGGAAGGGACACAAAGAGATATACACAGGGAAGAAGGTCATGTGACAACAGAGGCAAAGATTGGAGTGACGCACCTACAAGCCAAGAAATGCCCAAGATTGCAGGAAGCCACCAGAAGCTAGGCAGAGGCAAGAAAGGATTCTTCCCTAGACCTTTCAGAGGAAGCAAGTCTTGCCAACACTGATTTTGGACTTCTAGCCTCAACAACTGTGACAGAATAAATTCTGTTGTTACAGAAACCTTAAGAAATTAATATAGTTGGTCACATCAGTACAATAAGAGATAGCCAGGCAAATAAAAAAAGTTATTAAAAGAATTCCAAGAAATATGTTATTTTAGTGAAACCAAAGGACTGGCAACACCTAATATTTTTTAAAAATTTAAGCTTTCATGACATTGAAAAGTAGTGCTTTTGAACAGGATAAACTACAGGCTACTATCATAACCATTTCTAATTTACTAATTTGATTTTTGAAAATAGACAAACCATTTTACTTCTGAACATGTCAGTTTCCTTTCCTAGAAAGTGAGATTTGACATATATATTAATCTACCACACAAGAGGGAAAAGAAAATTAATGACATTATGCTGAATACTTTTGTAAATGGTAAATGTCATAATTATACATACATGTACACACAGAGATAGGAAGAAAGAAAGGTAGATGATTTAGGGGTAGGTAAGGTATGGATATGTACGGAGGGTTATAAACTTCATGACACTGCAAGAATTATTACATCCTGTCTCTGTCCCAACTACAGACCAAGCATAATCAACTATTCAAAAAAACAAAAATTATCTGACTATTTAAATCGCTCAAGTAGTGAAAATAAAAAAAAATGTAAAACAGCAGCATTCCTAAAAAAAATTTTTATGCTCTGATTAAAAAATAATTAAAATTACTAATACAAAACAACAATCTGTCCAGTTAGTTTTCTTTAATTAGCAAGAACATTTAACCTCTTCAATAAGCTTTTATGTGGACAGAATGTTTCATACTACTATAATTATCCCTTAAAAGTAACAAAACAAAAAGAAAGGAAATACCCAGCAAGTGAAACAAAGCTAAGAGAGTTACTGAGTTATATTTATACTTAAAATCTTGAACTGGTGAAGATAAAGTATAATAGATAATACTATTATTTGTACTAAGCCCAGACAGTATATTTTAGACCAGCATTCCCAACCCCGGTTGCACTTTAGAAAGACTTGCAGGATATTTAAATATAAATGTTGATGCCCAGGGCCCCTCTATAGACAGGGCTGCCCCCGCATGGCAGTGCAGGCTTTGTTCTCACAACTCCAGAGGGCACTATTTATACACTGCAATGCAACCTATAAGATGTAGGAATAAAAAGTTAAGTGAGTACAAAGCATTAAAGATACTAAGTGAGCCACTAAATCAACACCAACTAATCATTTCTCAAATAAGAAGCACCAGACTTCAGCTCTCTGGGCAAAAAGGAAGCTTCTACTGGGCAGCCATTTAGTACATAGCATCCTGAGCATGCTCTGGGCCCTGGGAAATTGCTTTCTCTCCTCTTTATCACATAAGAGGGTCCTGTTTTACAGCAAATATAGTATTTTAAGGTTAAGAAATATTTAATGATATTGAGGAATTACTTAGGATTTATTAGGGTGATAATGGTATCACCCTACAGTGATGTTTTATTTTTAAGAGATTTTATCATTTAGAGATACACAATGAAATATGTAGGCCTATAAATGGAATGTCAGGAATTTGCTTCAATAAAATGTGGAGTGGGAGACTTCCCTGGTGGTCCGAGTGGTTACAACTCTGTGCTTCCAATGCAGGGGACATGGGTTCGATCCCTGGTCGGGGAACTAAGATCCCACATGCTGTGCAGCTGAGCCAAAAAAAAAAAAAAAAAAAAAAAAAAAAAAAAAAATGGAGTGGGAAAGAGCTAGGCGGAGTTCAGATAGAACCAGATTGGCCGTTTATTTATAATTGTTAAAGGGTAAATAGGTTCATTATCTATTCCCTCTACTTTTGTATATGTTTAAATTTTTCCATAATGTGGCCACTCATTCAAATCAAAAATAGGAAATGCAATGTGCCTATAGTAAGCAAATTATCTTGACCAAAATGGAGAGTATACTTAAGATGGATAGTATCATCACAAGGAAAGGACCAGGCAATCATTCCTTAACAATATGAGTAAGAATTTGTTTGTTGGAAAAATAACTGGCAGTCAAACAAAAGGTTTACAACAAGACATAGGACAGTGCTATAATTTAAAAGTAGTGGAAAGCAGAAATGACATCAGGCTACGAAATAATAAGTAATTAGAGTGACCTAAAAGAGGTCAAGAAGGTTTCTGCCCCTCAAGCTGAGGTCAAAATTAATGCCAAGAAAGAGAGAGTGGTTAAAGGAATCAAAAGCAAGAAAGGGCTGAGAGAAGTAGCGGGGAAAAAAGATATTAAATTTGCCACTGAGAATGCCATTGATAACAATCCTAATTTACTCCAGTTAAGTGATAAATAGATGATTATAAAAGGCAGAAAACACAGAAATATAGTACAGTTGACTCTTGAACAACACGAGTTTGAACTGCACGGGCCAGCTTATGAGTGAATTATTTTTCAATAAATATGTACAAAAATAAGTAATACTCGATCCTCGGTTAGCTGAATCCTTGGATGTGGAATTGCAGATATGGAGGGCCAACTGTGAAGTTATCTCAGATTTTCAAGTTGCAGGGGGTAACCCCAAGTTGTTAAGGGTCAACTGCATATTGAACTGAATTGAAAGATATTCAGGGTTTTCTTTGACAAGAAAGACATTTACTAGAGAGCAATGGACAAGAGGATGGTCAAATTGATGACATTTCCAAAAACTAGACAATGATAAAAGTAAAGTTTTCAGTGATGTGGAAGGAATATGGTAAATAATTAAAATACAAAGAGGAAGAGTTAGGAGGGTAGCCTTCTATGGAATGGCTGAAAATGCTCAAAAGGGCTACAAAGGTCAAGCAATACTACCTGAGAAAAACAGTGATAAACTATTTCTAGAAAGTAAACCATGTAAACTGGCATCACTGCCAAGTCAACAGGTAAACCTCCAGGGATTATAAATCAGTATTGTTCCTCCACTGTTCTCTTCTGTCATCATAATCTGTACACTTCCAAAAAGGTCCTGGGTTTTAACAGCTTATAGGAAGTTCATGTCTAATGAAACCTTTTTTCCTCATTGCATTTGTATTCCCCCAACTTAAGTTTTTCTGCTAATAAACTAAATACCAGTAACCATTTTCTGCATATTGCCACTGTACCCTGGTAAAAGGAAAGTCTCAGTATTTCCATTTTATAGCTTCTACTTATCACTTTAAGTTCTGCCTCATGTGCTTCAAACTCATTACAGCTACATCTTTTGCTACTTGAAAAAGAATCCAAAAGAGAAAAGTGAAAACCACTAAAACAGCCACCTTCTCCACTGTACTAAACAGGTAATTATATAACAAGCATGAAGTATTTCAACTAAAGTAAAGCACTGTACTCATAAAACATTTTAAAAAGTATTGAGCAGCTACTACATGCAGGGCAGTATAACGGGTAGAGCAAGGAAGAAAGAAGAAAAAGAAAATAGGATGTATAACCTTGCAAAGCATGTAATGCAACTGCTAAATAATGTCTTATATGCTACAAATCCAGCTAGCATTGTTTTTCTATGTATCTCTTATCCGTAAATAAATACAACTGGAATATTGCACATAGCAAAGATTATATATCTTATGAATTTTATTGATATTTCTTAGTATTATTTATTCATTCATCCAACAAATATTTACTGAACACTAAGAGAATTAGACCTTGGGAATAGTTGTGAAAAAAGACAAAGCCTCTGCCCTCAGGGAACTTAAAAATAATAATAAAATATTTCCTGTGAAAATTTACGATGACCTTTGCTTATAAAACTTCAAGAAATGGGCAATATTAAATATCATAAGATACCAAAATAACCCTAACATATTTGCTTTTGAATTTCAGCTGCTCAAAAATCCATGAGTTAATTAAGTTACTTTACAAATTTTTTTGTTTTTCCTCTCATCCACTGATCCACTCACAGAATGACCACTTCCTCGCTATTATTAATTCTGTCCAAGTGTAACTGAACAGGTAACACTGCTCAGCAGTGACAAAAAGTAAAACATTATTAATAGCTATTCAGAATTGTTTGTTACTTAATGAGCTGCTCTGTAAAATACTGAAGGTGAAGGGCAAAAGAAATGGATGAAAGAAGATTTAGAATGGTCTGGAAGGGGGTAAGTGGGGAGCAGGATTTGAGTAGTTAAGAGTGTTTAGCTTTGCTTAACTCTTTACAGGTATAAGAAATAACCTAAATAGAATGTCTAAAAAAGGGAAGGAAATCAAATGAGCAGGTTAGGTCTCTCTCTCTGCAACAAGCTGGGCAAACTATTTCTCCAATTCACCTGCAGTGTATTTTATCTTCAGCCCCAATTAGCAAAGGTAGAAGTGTATTCAGGGGTTTTTGAAAGAAATAAAGAAAGCCTATTTCTACAGAAAAAAAAAAAAAAGCAAAACTAATATACATAAGGTCTCTTCAAAAATTTTACCTACTAATGAAAAGCTTTCAAGCACATTTATAACAAGTTTTAAAGATATATTCCAGGTAAATAATCTGCACTAATGTGGTGGCCAGTGACCTGAAATGGCCATTTCTATTGTGAACAAGAAAAGAAACTTAGTATGTTTACTAAAATTCATATCAACTCGAAGAAAATATATTTGAACATTTATTTCCGTTTAACAAATATTTTTGGCAGTCAGGATTTTCAGCTGTTATTCTTTCATTAAAATTAAAGTGAGACATTTCTGCATGTTCAGACATTCACATAATTCTTTTCTTCCGGGTTTAAACAAAGAGATGATACTGTACATGTGAAATAACTACTTTGTGTTAGAAAATTACAGTCATTTTATCATAGGTATGAAGTGCTGCTTTTCTTTAAAAAAAAAAAAATAGCAACAGGTATTGTCAAAACGTTCAGATCCATGAGACAAATGTACACCTTTTTTTCTCTTTAATACATTATTTAGTCTTTACTAGATAAGGGTGCAATTTAGCCACCCTCCATTTTACCTTTTTCATAAACACAGCATTTTTTTACACACTTTCAAATCAAGTACCTAGGAAAGTACCTTACAAAACAGGAGTCATTACACAAATGTTAGTTGAAGAAAATGAATAAACTGTGAATTATTAATTTACTTTTTCTAATTACAGAAATATAAATATGACCACTATTTTAATTCCTTATTACTACCCACTATTTATTATTATTTATTAAATTATTTGTTAAATAATAAAATAATTATTTAATGATTGCTGTTTAACTATAACTCAAAATTGATATCAGAACTGAAATAAGTTAAACAGAAACCAAAAATCTGTGAATGACATCCACACTATCATTTCTTCTGATCACTATGAACCACATGTACTGAAGAACAAACGTAGCAGCATATTGTAGCTGTGGGCCAAACACTCTTTAAACATCATTTTTTTATTTAAGTATTAATTCCATGCCATCTCTTCTATTTACATTTTAAAAGAGATAAACTAAAGGCTAGAAATTAATAACCTAAAAATAAAAATCTCAGAGCAAATGAGTTACACAGAAGAAGGGCACAAATTCTAACTTCACGATAGCATCTTACTCTTCGGTTTACAAAATATTCTTCGAACATTATTATCTCATTTGATCCTCATAACAAACCCTGAAGATAAATGGGCAGGGTATTATTTTGTTTTTTCACCATTTCGCAGATGAAGATACAAAAGAATGGTGATCTGCCCTTAGAGGCTGAGTGGCTAAACTGGGCCTTGAATCAGCCCCTCTGACTTCTAGTCCAGTGATCTCTCCTGCGCCCTCACAACTACTATGTAACAATATGTCTAATAGGTACAAAGAGAAAATCAAAACCCATCATATGTTCCTAGGGATGCCCAAACACTGAAGGAATTCACATTGTGTGGCTAATATCTGTAAGTCAGGATTAGTCAATATCTATGTGTCTAATCTGTGGTTTGGAGCTGCAAACAAATACCACATTAGTCAGCAAGACAAAATAAGTGAGAGAACAATTGACACTCCATGTCTATGAAAAAAGAAGTCATTCTTGGTTTGATGTGCTTACCAGCTGAAAAAAAAAAAAAAAAACTGTATGACAAATTGAAAAGTAAAACAGAAATGAAAATGAATGCTGATGAGTTCAAACTGAATATTCTAAATTGCAAATGTGGAAATACTGATTCAAATGGCACCATGTCATTAAACTCTGTTAGAAGGAAGGCTTCAGGTGACTCACACAAATTTGGAGAGAAGGGATTTCCCTGTCACCGCCCCCCCATTTTAAAATGTAAAACAAAAATACCAAACAAAACCAGGCTGCAATATTACTTTAGAGATTTTCTACAATTTTTCTAAAACCTAAGACATACCAAGCTTATAACTACTGATGCTCATCTAAAGCCTAAATCCTTAATAACAGAAATACTAACTTTTTTGCTGTAATATAGAACAGGTCATAACAGAATGTAAATATCCTGAATCCTCCAAGTTTTGATATAATCAATATCTTAAGGGTTTATCACCAAAACTGACAATATGCATTAGAAATCCTAGAACATAATAGTTTCTGGGGCCAGAGCAGGCTGAAGGATGCAATAGCCAAAAAGAAAACCCTGTTCATCAAAACTTTCTTTTTCAGTAATTCTAAAAGGCTGGTGCTCACCACAACTCCTCTCAGATTTAGACATCTAATTAGAAACTGCATTTTTAATACTAGTTAATACATGTAAAACATATGCATGTTGAACACATTAAAGGACAAAAGTTTTCTGGGAGCTTTTTTCCATGGATTAAAAAATAAAGAAAACTCAACACTGTTCAAGTGGACCACTACCATCAGCCAGCATTTTATCTAAAATAAAACTGATTGAAAGAAGGCAAATATAAAGATCATGTTTCCAGAAGCCTGAATGTTTTTCAGGTACTTCAAATCTAAAACTGCCACTGTTTCTCCTTGTGTGAATATGTATGTGTGTCTTCTTTTTTCTACTCCCAGTTCTAGATACCAAAATCAGACAAAAAAAAAAAGATTACTCACATAAACTCTACTTACATACTAAACACTCAATACTCCAATTTCAGAGCCAACAGACCTCGATTCTTAACCTCTGCTTCTCTTAGTTCTCTTACATTTTTCAAAAAATACTGCAAATAAAATATGAATGTCATTAAATATTTTTGAACACTTAGAAAAATAAAAATACTACTACTACGAAAATGATTGCATAGTCCTCCTAATCACTCTTTATGAGCCCCTGAGTCATAATCTCTTCGTTTCCACCAATTCCAAGAGTCAAGGATTCCTAAACCTTTGTAATAATGGCACTGTGCTATTATTTGAATTCCTGGCAGCAATCTTCTTATAAAATGGTATAGAAAAGTATTTTTTCAATAAGAGCGAGTTGATGTTTTTCTGTTTTAAAAATCTCCTTTGAGAAAATTGAAGACACTAAGCAATGCTATAAAATGAAAGCTAAGAATCACTACCTCTGAATGAGAAACTCTACAATACAAATGCTACATACACACAGACACACACAATATACAAGTAACATATGCCTTTAATATAACTGGATTTCATGAAATTTTTTTCATTTTATTTAAGCTTATGATTGAGTCAAAAAAAAAAACCAAAAAAAACCAGTGACAAAAACTAGTTCACATTCTTAGCCACTTTCATTTTCTGAAAATCACCAAAACAGTTCATATACAAATAAATATCTGTATCAACACTGGATACACAGTGAAACAAACCATGGGCTAAAAATCCCCTATACTTCAGCTCTATTACTATAGGGAAAGACAGGTTACCAAGTGTAGGCAATTTCCCTAGAAACATATTAGTATCTGATGGCTTTAGAAAGGCTGATTCAAGTGAACATTGTGCAAAGAGTACTGGAAAAAAAATAATAAAAGGAATAGAACTATATCCAAGAGAAGAAACTCAGTTCCTAAAGTACACTACCTTATTTACTTTTTTATCATTTGTGTCTGGCACACAGTATGTGTTCTTCAAACATACGCCTTACCAGTCCAGACCACTGAGGAAGAGGCTGGCTTTTCTGAACTGAATACTAAGTAGAGTGGCAACCACAAACTTCACTCATTAATTTTTACTTTGGGATCTAGCATAAAATAAGAACTCTAGAGATGCACTTAATACCTGACTTTTCCCTTTTTTTGAGGGGGGAGTGCTAAGTTTGAGAAGTTAATACCAAGTAATGAATCACTTATTGATTACGTGTATGTTTGGGTAATATGTACATATACACACATATATACGTATACATAATATATATTATAAATTTTATTTACACAGAGAAAAGAGGCAGTGTTACATTAATTCTTTAAAGAAAAGGAAGTTTTGCTACAGTGAAGTATGTGGAGTAACTTAAAATGCTGCCAAAGTAAACCCACTGATCCAATTTAATGAGTGAATATGAATGATTTACAATTGGCATAGCTATTTTTAAAATAATTATAACTACTAAAGTAGTTTAACTGTGATCTCTCTGCTTTTGCCTAAATTAATTTGTATACCAAATTCTTTTTTCATAGACAGGATAAGGGTAACTTTCAATTCGGCTCCTAGACAAATTTTATAACTAATGAAATGCAAACAACATAAATTTCATTCATATTGCTAATTCGTTTACCATCTACAATTCCTACTATCATTATTCTCATTCAGAATCTCACTATTTCTATATTAGATGTTAAGAATCCAATGGCCACCTCTACCCTCATCCATGGTCTCCAGCCTGTATTGCTGTAATACTTGTCCTGTGCAGTTTTCCTTGCCTCACTCCCATGTTTGACTGCAATACTCACCGTGTTTTACCTGCAAAACATTGTTCAAATAATAGCAGTGCAATTTCAAATAACAGCAGTGCAATTTTCCTTTTGCTCTCTTGCACTCGGCTCACAAGGTTTGGATGAGGTCGACCCTAAAGTGGCCATGTGACCCTGGACTGGCCAATTATGACATTAGATGACTTTTGTCACAGTAATAAGTTCAAAGACCATAAGATTTAAAAAAAAAAGTGCTTTCACTCAATCTGGGACTTTGGCTACAACTGCCAAGAGTGGTACACTCTTTCAGATAGGGTAACTAAGCTGGTGAGATATAGACTTAGCTCTGGGAGAGATCCATTTGGAGAGAACCAAACCAGAGGAAAGCAGAGTCAAGAAAACATGAGGCCTAATTACTGGATCCAACTTTGCCTGGAGTCAACCACTCTAGGACTTTCAGTTATATGAGCCAATACATTTTCCCTTATGTTTAACTGATTTTGAATTGGGGTCTATCATGTGCAACTAATAGGGTCCTGAGTAATAGAGCCGTCAAAGGATACTCATAACCTAAAGCAAAAGCTCCCTAAATTCTTAACCTTGAATTCAAGAATGTTCATGAACTAGACAAAATCTGCCTTATCCTCCCAACCTGATGTCTCACAACTCCTCCTAACTCAGAATATGTTCGTGCTAAACCAAGATTTTAGAGATTTCCAAACATTTCCCAATTTTCCTGCATTAATACCTTTGTTCACAACACTTTCTTCTTCTACATCACTCTTCCACTTCACCTCTATCTATTAAAATCTCTAACATCTTCTCAGGAGGTCTACCTCAGAATTTCCTGAATGAGGATTAAACTCCTCCTCTGTACTTCTTTAGTGAATGCTACCCTCTTTGCAGTCCTGACTCTTCTGTGTGAGGTCTATAGTAACATATTCAGTATTTAGTGTACGTGTCTTATGTTCCATGCCCTATAGAGACAGATAGCTAACACAAACGTCAAGCACCTTCTCTTTGAAAAGGCAGATATAATCATGACATTCTGAGGCTGGAACAGAAGATCCAAACAAATAAGTCATATCAGAACAAGTTAAAAGATATAAGCACTACTGGAAAGAATTATTGCTCAAAAGTCTCTTAACTCTAAAAATAAAAGTAAAATATTCAAGAAGATACACAAACAAGGAAATAATTTCTGTATTAAATGAAGCAGTGGTTGATAACAAAGTTGAATGAGAGACAGAACAAATTTGTCTTTTGTGTTAGAGTTCTTTAAATCTTGATCTTGATTTTAATTCCTTAAGACATCATAGAACTCAGCAGAAGAAACCAAAACCTTTAGTTACAGATGAAAAAAATAAGACTCTAAGGTTAAAAAAAATGACTTTTCCAAGGCCAAACAATTAATTGATGGCAGAGTTGGGATTAGAACCCAGAACTGCTGATTCCCCTACTACAGTATATTGTTTCTTTCCAACATGAGTGATTTATATTCTTTTAATAAACTCTTTTAAGTATATGTACATTTAAATATATTTTATTGAAGAGTACCTCAAGATGCATTCTTGGACAGAGTCTAAACTAGAGGCTACAAACACAAAGGCCTAAATGGACCAGTTAAGTAACATAAATACAGAAGCAGGTCAGTATAAAACAATGGCAACTAGCTGTATTTGTGACCAAAACAAAGAATGTCTGTCTTAAAAGCAGTAAAAATTAAAAATGCTTAAATAATTGCAGCGGCCAAGCTAAATACTTCTTCGGGACAAATTCTAATCTCTCATTTATCCTATAGCTTCCACACCATATATTAAAAGGCCACTCTTCATGGGTGGCTATTGCCAAATCTAAAAAGCCTTAAATATAATCATGTGAAATTTTACAAAATATCTCACACATATGTTAGATTCTACAAGGTTTCCTGAACTAAGAAACAATTTTTTTCCAGAAACATTTTTATACAGGGGAAATTCCAGAAAAATATATTTTCTATTATCAAAATTTACATAATGAATGATGACTGATATCATAGTATGATTAATACAACCCATAAAAATAAGTGAGTAAGTGTATAAGGAATTGTTTAGTTTAATCCCATAATTCTGAGGCCCTTAAATGTCTCTAAGCAGTTTCTGTGCAGAAGAGACGATATCCCTGGACACATGATACAAGTAGTGCTGAGAGCTGAAAAAAAATACGCAAATTAGCAAAGTCAATTACAACCATATTTTGTTTGTATTTTCAAACCCACAGATATGAAATGAAAGCATTCATTCAACCATATTTACTCAACAGCTACTATCTGCTAGGAAGCAAATTAAGTACTGGAGATAAAAGTGGTAAACAAGACAAGTATGGCCCTTGTCATCACGGAACTTACAGAATAATGAAAAAAGAAAAAAAAAATCAAATAAAGTAATTACAAATTATATGCAATGTAATTAATATACATTAATTTAGGATGCTGAAATCGAGGGCTTGTTTTAGATAGGCTGATCAGGGAAGGCCTCTCTGAGAAGGTGAAGGATGGGAAGAAGTAAAGCAAAGGTGTGGGGAGGGGACATGAGTTAGTGTTACCAGCTGAAGGAGCAGCAAGGAGCAGCAGCACCTGAGGCAGGAAAGAGCTTGACATTTCAGAGTAAGTGAACAAGGCCAATGCCCCTACTACAGCAGACTAGTGAGACGCCAGGGATCAGAGGTGAGGTTGCAGAGGGAGGCAGGGCCCCATGAGCCCTAGGTGTAATCTGGATTTTTACATAGGCAAGGTGAAGTCACTGATGGTTTTTAATCAGGGATTATTTAATCCAAATTACTAGTATAACAATTGGATATACAGGCATTAAATTGTCTTTCAATCAACAGAGTTTACTAAATGCTTACTGAGTGTCAGCACTGGACGTCCACGTTTGTCACGTCTGCCTTTACATCACCAGTGCTAGCATAGGCACTGGCTCTGGACATGAAAGTTCTTGATACATACTGATGAAGGGGAAAAAACGGAAACAAGCTTAGAAAAGAAGCAAAAGACAACTACTCTGGGGGCCGTTTGGTCAAACCATCCCACCCTCCAGCCCTCTCTCAACTACATGTATTCAATCACCAGGAATTTCTCCTCAAAAGGGAGTGTTAAATTTTGATGATCAGCATGAGATGGTGAACAAAGAGAAACATAGGAAAGACTGTTTACAGGAAAAAATTTACTAAAGTATAGGATTATGTTCTTCAGAAAGACAGAAGAATAAAAGGGACATGTATGCTCTTTTGTAAGCACAAGACCTGATTCAGCTCCTGCCTTCCGCCTGCAGTTATCTTTGTGGGCTGGCCGGTCAGGAGGCCAGCAGGTCCATCATGTGAAAGAACCACAGAGTATAAACAAAGAAGAGATGAACAAGAATTGGCCATTTAATAAACAGGACAGTGTGTCCAAAGATGGCTAGGAGGCCAAATCTGATCCCAAGGAAATAGGCGAGCGTGAAAGCTTCCCTAAGAGGGGAGGCTTAAGAGAAGGGAAGGGTACCCAGAGTATCTGCACCACAGCTTTAGAAGCCCTGAATACAGGATGTCAGACACTCAGACCTGTGCACACCCTATACAGCTCCCAAAGCAAACATATTTCATTGACTAAGACCTTAATAAAAGCAGAAACACTTTCTCAAATAAACAAACAAATGTTGGGAGTGGAAGTGCAATGAAAATACCTAAAAACAACTAGATTAGAAGCACTCTAAGATCAGACTCACAGTTTCAATTGTTATGTGAAAAATAAGCATGTGACTTCTAAAAGCAAAATTATGAAGGTCCTTACTCTACAGCCAAAGCATTTTTATACAATAGTATGATTCTGCATCCATTTAAGGGTGTTTGGGGTTTTTTTGCTCTTTCCATTTCCTTCATTAAAAATAATGATTTTCTCTCCTCTGTAAAAGTGTAATAAACATCCAGTTTGTCTTTTAAAATACAGTTGTCAAATTTCAAAGGTTAAATATATGGGAGATTTATCATATAGGTCTTTAAGGTACAGAGTCTGTTTAAAATAATATCTTATATCCTGATGCACTGTTACCTGGGGGCTGTATAGAATCTTAAATGTGAAATTTTATTTTATTTTTAAAATATGCTAGACGGAATATTAAAAACATGCACTTGAAGTTCCACTGTTGTGCTTAGCTCCTTGGAAGCAGTGGGTTCACAGTGCTTGCTACTAACTATACAAACACTTTTGAATTAGCAGTTGATGGTGAGAATAAACTACGAACTCCATAACATGAAAAAAATTTTTTTCTTGCTATTGGAATACTTCTTGACAGCACTGAAAAAGAAACACAAAGAAAAGTGGAAAAGATAAAGTCTGGAAACCCTCCTTTAGGATGCTTGTGAGACAGTTTCCAGTTTTGCAATGAAGGATGCGTTAGAGTAATTTAAAAGTTAGTCATTCATGTGCATGTGCATGTCTTTGTATATGAGAGAGAAGAGACTGAGAGGAAAGAGAGACAGGCAGAGAGAGACAGAGAAACAGAGACCGACTGAATGGTTAGTTATTTGGTGTGAGGTATTATACTATTTCTGTGGCGTTGGGGTCAGCTACATTTTCAACATAAAAGTCCAGATGGTTTTATACTGTCAATCAGAGGAGAGTTCACTGAGATGTAATATTGTGAACAAAGCCCTAAGCACTGTACAAATACTGGAAAGCTTCTGTGTGCACTGCCTAGACACAAGAGCAGATCAGGAGAAAAACAAACCAAGAGAGAATCCCACAATTAGGCAGTATAGGATGGGGAAGCTGGCCGGCTGGGCAACGGTGACAAGGAAACTTTCGGCCAGTTCTCATAAATGGAAGAGTCACATATGGGTCAGACTATGGGATGCTGCATCGCACCTAATGACAATATTATTTACGCAGTGTCAGGACATCATCCAAACCCCAAGAAGTGTACGCAACTGGTAATGATATAAGGGCAGTGAGCTGGGCAGTACTGGAATGCTGTCCCTAGCCAAGTTCATAAACCAAGTAGAGAACTTCACAGTATAGCAGTCTGAGGATAATTTGGGAATGGCAGGCATTGAGCACCCCAAACAAGAATGTTATTTTCATTCATGAGTTTACCCGATGATTTTAAAAAAGCATCACGTGTAGCATTTTATTCGGATTTAAAGAAAAACCTCAAGAGGAAAATTCAAATGACATGTGACTTCTATCGCTGAAAGTTAAAGAGAAATGTGCTAAGAAAAAATGAAAAAATCACATTCACAAACCTAGAAAGACTCTTGGTTCCCAGACATCAGCCTCCCATAAGTTTCAAGAACTATATCCCTTCTCAAGACCCCAAGAGGCACCACCACCCACTTCTAATAGAGAAATCTAGTAATATATTTTTTCATCAAGAGGTACTCAGGCTTAATTTACTTAATTAACCTACTTCAGCAAGCTAATGAGATAGCATAATGGTTAAGAGCATGGGCTTAAAAAGAACGAACAGTGTATGGCCTTTGCAAGTGGCCAGACTTGAGCTCAAATCACGTATCTACCACTAACGAGCTGTGTAACCCAGTGCAAGTAACCTGACTCTAAGCCTGAGATTCTACCTCTGCTAAACCAGGAAAACAATATCTAGCTTCCAGGACTGTAGAATGTCTACTACATGGTAAATGTTCAATATGTTAGCTATTATTACTATTACTTAAATCCACCAAATCTTACCTTGGTTATAGAGATGCAAAATGACTGCCCTTTGTATGCCTAACAATACTTCACTTACCTACAAATTCTTGACAAGTCATCATTTATATTCCAAACTATGATGCACACTAATATAAAGGTGTCTTCATGATTAAGATGGTATTAAATTATTCAGAAAGGTATATTTTAATAAAATGATGTTTTATTACTAAAGTATTATTATATTATTCAGAAAGTTATATTTTTAACAAGAGGTAACAATTCAAAACAAGATATAATTGCCAAGCAAAGTAACTGAATTATTAATTTATAAAAGAATTGTTCGAGAAACCACCACCTTCCTTATTAATTTACCTATATTCACTAGTTTAGCCATATCTTTATTCACAAAGGCTAGCTAAAAACATCAAACATACATAGGTAGTTCATATCAGTTAAAAATGTTCACTCTCCCATAGAAAGGTATGTTCAATGTTTCACAGCAAATAGTTCAATTAAGAACAAAAATCAATCAATCAATCAATCAATCAATCACAGTTTCCCTGAAAGAGAATCTGCTTAATGAAAAGACACAGTCAAGGTACCATTTAAGAAGATGGCAAATCATAATAGAATTATCAACAATCAAATATCACCTTAAGCTTGAATTTCACTTTATACATTACTTGACCCAACTGAACTTTCATTCAATTTATTTTCTATCCAACTATTTGCTTTCCTTGCCCCTCCTTAGACATTTAAAGAAAAAAAAAAAAAGGTCAGGGGTTGGGAGTAGGGAAGGGAGATATCATAATGATAATCAACACCAATTAGGACTAGTATGGCTACAAGAAACAGAAAACCTAAAAAACTAGACACTTGATCTCATGTAACACAAGTCTGGAAAGAGACAGAGAAGCACTGGTGTAAACCAACCTGCACGAGGACCCAGCCTGTGTCTATTAATGGCGAGATTTTTAGTTAATGTAACAACAACTTTAATGATTATAGTAACATTCAGATTTTCTATTTCATTTTGAGTGAGGTGTTAGAAGTTATGTTCTTCTAAGAAATTATCCATATTGTCTAAGTTTGCAAATGTATTAACATAAAATTATTAACAGTATTTCCTCCTTTTTATTGATTTGTGTCATATCAGTGGTTATATTTTTTTCACTCCAAACATGAATTGTGCCTTAAAAAAATAAATAAAGCATGCCTGGATTTATATCTGTTTTATTATTTCAAAATCACTAATTTTAGTTTGTTCATCTCCATTTTATATATATATATATATATATATATATATATATATATATATATATATATATATGCTTTCAATTTCACTATTTTTTACTCTTTTTATTGTTTCCTTCCCAGTACTACTCCTAGGTTAAAGTAAGAGGAGCCCTGCCCTGGGCCACAAGCTTTAGAAGGCACTGCATATCACAATTTAAAAAAATAATAATAAAAATAAATTTATTAAAGATGATGTGGGGGGCTTCCCTGGTGGCGCAGTGGTTGAGAATCTGCCTGCCAATGCAGGGGACACGGGTTCGAGCCCTGGTCTGGGAAGATCCCACATGCCGCGGAGCACCTGGGCCCGTGAGCCACAATTACTGAGCCTGCGCGTCTGGAGCCTGTGCTCCGCAACAAGAGAGGCCGCGATGGTGAAAGGCCCACGCACCACGATGAGGAGTGGCCCCCGCTTGCCACAACTGGAGAAAGCCCTCGCACAGAAACGAAGACCCAACACAGCCAAAAATAAATAAATAAATAAATAAATTTTAAAAAAGAAAAAAAAAACCATTACAGAATTGAAAAGCCTATACCAGGAGTCAATATATCTTTGACCTTTAAAAAAAAAAAAAAAAAAAGATGATGTGGCTGCGACTGTCCATTTAGATGCGACCCACATTGTGATACGCAGTATGTTCACTATGACTCAGTTCTATTTTTTAGTGTCCGTTATAATTTCTTCTGTGACCCATGAATTATTTAGAATTATGCTTTTATTTCCTGACTTACAGGGTTTTTGAGGAATCTCTGTTAATGATTTCTCTCCTGTTCACACTTCACAATGATTTCATCTGAGGGGCGAAGATCACTGGCAGAGGGCTACTGGGGCCTGCTGCCTGCACTGGCAGAGCAGCTACTCCCCCGGGCAAAGGGCTGCAGAGACTGACATCAGGAAGCTGGCCAGGGCACACAACAAGAGAAAGGTGGGAGGGATATGGGTGGGGCACCAACAACCTCTGCTACACTAATCCCCAGGCAAGTATCTTCATTCATTTCTAATGCACTCTTCCATTGTTTCGTTCTTGTAACCTCCTTTCTTGGCGCCAAAGATAGCACTAATAACACTCTGGCACCTTACTTTTGGTCACTTGTCTTGGAGAGATTCCAATAAGAGGACACAGAAAGCTTCCTAATTCAGGTTAATGCTGCACAGTATTTCATTTCAAGGACGTAACATAACTCAGTTAACCAGTCCCCTTTATGAAAACTACACAGCCACAGCTTCAAAGCAAGGTGACCACTCTAATTTCCAAATCCCTCTCCAGATCTTCTCTTACTCTGCTCGGCTATGAACTTAAAACGAAATTTATTACGTTTTACAAAACACAGCTAGGTGTTTTAGGGACAGAGGGTTTTCAGGGTACTAGGCAGCTACAGCATTCCAGCCTTTCATCAGCCATTTATGGCAGCGCAGGTGTTTTGTCCTCATCTTGTCATCTGCTAGTTGCAGACATCATAACCACAGTCAAATGCAGAGAAGGGGAGATGGCTCTCTCTTTTTATAAGTAAAAACACGAAATTAAAAAATTTAAAAAAACTTAGTTGGAAGAACCCCCAGAAGTCATCTACTTAAACTGAGTTTGCCAGAATCCGGCACTAGCTTCGAGGAAAACTGGGAAAATCTGTCAGAGAATGCAATCATCATGACCGACTTAAGTCCATCAAGCTTCACTCCCAGGGGCTGGGTACTTAGCCACGCCAAAGAAAACTAATTCTGTTAACAAGGAAGGAGGGCTGTTAGGTGCACAATGATCAGTATCTGCCACAATGCCTCAGATGGAATGAAAATATAACTGTAAGCATCTGAGAGTGAAAAACATGATTTTAAGTAAGAGTGATTCTTTCAGTTCAGTGAAGATACTGCAGACAGAAAAAAGAACGAAATATCTTTGATGCCTACTCTAGGTATATTTTAAGAAAGTAGAAATGCTTGATGCTGGGACAAATGACTCATACATTTCAGAACATGAAATTTGAGGCCCATCCTCAGAAACATTTTTCTGCATTTTGTGAAGTTTCCAGAAGGCAAGGCTTTAATAAAGCCTAATATTTACCAAACTACTTTTGAGAAAAAAAAAATTGTGGAGCTTTTGTAATCTATAATAAAAAATTAAACAGCTCTAAATGTGAATCATGATGTATTCTTTTCACTGTCAAGATAAAGCAGAATCAAGCTGATTAATTAGGCTGGAGCATTTATTCTTTTAGTAATAAAATATTACCCAGATAACGAGCTTATAAAAACAATGACTATGTGTACAGATGTTGAAAAAAAATAACCTGTGTACCTACATTCAAGGTCTTTCTTATCAGACACATTCCTACTAGTTCAGAGTAGTTTTTGCATAGTATGCAATATTGGTGCTTAATCATTTTATCTTTATGAATTTTGGTGATTTCATTTGACAAATGTATAAATAGAGTAAGTAAATAGAAATCAAGAACTTTTCATATCTTTAAAAGTCTCCACAGAGATCAGATTTATCTGGTGTAACAAAACGTCATTCTTGAACTTCTATCTAGGGTTGAGTGAGCATATTTTTTAACTTCATATATAAGTTTTCAAGCTGCTGCTGTTTTTTCTAAAAGTATTCAGAAAGGTTATTTGGTAAAGAGTAGATAAGTTATCGTTAGTCAAATATAACTGTAAGTTAGACTGGTGAGGTATATGTTTTAGTGAAGTCTGATTAGATTAATAAGTACCATTAACTGCAGCTTAAATGGCTGAGTTTGAAAGATCACAGATACCACTGTTAGGACCTGGAGGTTATGGCTATCAGAGAGTAAAACTTTATATTTTATGACACCATCTTTCAGAAATCTACCTCCCAAATAAGATTGCTTCAAAAAGCAATGTGATGTTTTACCTCAAATGCTTCAGACCTCAAAGGGAGTGGGGAAGCCACGGGCACAGAAGTGTTTGTTTGCATGCTATCCACACACATATATTTGTGATACAAAAATTCCATTCCAAAACACCGCGTAATCAAAATGAAATCTAACAGCAGATACAGAAATGGTTTGTTTCAATGCTCAAATCATTGTAGAAATGTATTATATCATTTGGTATGTATGAATGTATTATATCAAATGGTAATGTTAAATGAAAATGTGCCATAAAGCCAACTGGATTACTTGACCTTAAGTAATATAATGCAATTGGTGCTGAGAAAACACAATTAAATGAGATGTGAAAGCAACTATAAACAATCAATTTTAGCACAGCAACAGTGCCAAAATCCTGTTTAGCACTGTTTCAAGGCAACGACTCACTTGTCGTTGCCTTGAAAACTTTTATATTGATACATGCACTGAAATTTCTAATACTACTAGTGAATCCACAATATTCACTTGGTGATTATCAGAATATAAAACATTAAATTATGTAAGGAAAAATACACTTTAGATTAGAAAAATACAAAATTCTCAATATGCCCCCAAACAGCTTTTACCTTTATAATCCCAACCAACATGACTTGAGTGCTCACTGCTGTTCCATCTGACAATCTGAGTTCTCAGAGGCGATGCATGGTGTTTATACACCAAATGGGCTATTTTCTGAATCCCCCAAATTACTACTAAGAACAGCAACCTACATGTAAATCTCAAGCTGCTCTCTCCCTTGTCTCTGCCCCACCTTACAAGCAGCAGCAGGTGGATATGGCTGCTGACGCCAAGGTGAGCACCGCAGCTTGCAACGTGCCCTTTCTCTAACAACCTAGCTGCTCGAACGCCATTCATTCTCAGTCTGGCCCTCCCGACTCCTGCCACCACCAATGCAGTCCTACACGGAAGGGCCCAAAATGGTAAGAACATCGGATATGTAAACCACTATTTACATATAGTAGGATAATCTTCCACTATTTAACCATCAGGAGACATATGGCAGTAAGGATATTCAGGAGGATTCCATTCTACTGTTTCCTTAAAATGGAATCAGTAGTTCCCATCCATCTTTTCAGTGTGTCTCGTAAGCCCTTCTAATAGGTCCCCCTAGTTCCCACTTCCTAACAATTCAAAATTCGAAACTGAGGCCTGTGTCCCCAGAATCTATTCATCCTTCCAGACAAAGCAAAGTTGACCAACTCTACAAAGCGATCTCCAATTTGTCACAGTCAATATCAACTTCTCCCCTTTTCATACTCTCATGACACTTTAAAAACTACTCATCTCTGAATAGTCTTTAAAGCCTGTAAGGGCACAGGCCTTGGTCATATCCATCTTTCCAACATTAGCTCCTAGTACAGAGCAGACACCCTAAAACAGCATACTCACTAAAAGAGGCATGGGAGGTTATGGAAGCAAAAAACAAATGTGCACAAGATCAACTCTCATCTCAGGCCAAAAAATGTCATCATACACCCACACGTGCATGTGATAAAAGCACAAGACAAATGAGAAAAGCCATGCAGGCTCTAAATGAAGCCACTTTCCTACCGACCAGGTGTCCTCAGAGTATAAATGTACTCGGCTGCTCTGCTGTCACTAAAGTAATAGCTACTGTAGTCATTCTGACCAATTCCATAGTTGGAGGAAATCTCACAGAGGCCAACAGGGAAGCAACCTCCTTAGAACAAGTACATTTAAAACAGGCTGGAGACGCAGCCTGGGCTCTAATTACCTGTAATGCTCACTGGTGGGAATATTCTGAGAGAAGTACAAAGCCGACGTCCGTGCTCTCCAGTGCCATTTCTTTGCAGGAAGGGTATAAAGGACACAGTATTCTAACTCTTCTTGAAGCAGATCCACCAGCTGTTTATGGGATCCTCCATAGAATGCCTCAATGATGAGAATACTCATTGGCCCTTTCAAATCTTCACAGATTCTAGATATTAAGCAAAAAAAATTTTGTATAAATATTTTCAAATAAATATGTTAAAATATTATACCCAGAAAGCAAATAAAGTCGTTTACAGACAAATTACTTTTTTTAAATAGGCTTGTCCCGCTTTTTTAAACAGTATATAACACTTGAGGTTTGTACTTTGGAATCAATATTTTTATACCATTCATGTTAATAAGAGGAAATTAAGATGCTTTATTTTTCTGATTTCTGTTTTCTTCATGTCTTAAGATTACTTCCACAATGACTCAGTTTTTTCTCCTACCCAGGAAGTTTAAAGTTCTCTCCTGCTGTGATCACTCACTTCCTGGCTGGAACGGCTGTGACCCTGACTCAGTAACCTCAGCACTGGCTTGGCCTAGAGCTCTATCTAGACTTGGACAGTCACTGAACTCATGTCCTAACTAACACTTCCACTCCAAGAGCCCTTCATTTGTATGGGCCTCTCCAGTTCAGGAATTCTCTGATTCTGGAACTCTCATATTAATCCATTTTTAAATTCATCAGCTACCAATGCCTCCAACGAATCCATATTTAGAAGACAGCACACTCATATTCAAATCTCAATTCTCTAGTGTTAAAAATCTTTAGGATACAATTTCTTGAGACGCTTGACCGCTTCCTCAGTATTGTCAATATCCCACCCCCAAAGGAAGACCGAAAAAGTAGGGTAAAGCTATATGCTTGTGGACCAGCAAAGTTTCTACAACCTTACTTTAAACAACAAATGCATTAAGAGCGATAAAGTAACATTACTATTAAAGATGTGGTAAAATTTTCACCACAGAGAATTGGCTGTCAAGCAACTTTTTACTTTAATAACATCACTTTTGTTAAAGTGCTCAGTGAGATAAAAATATATGTATGAATGTAAAAACTTTTATATATTTCAAATTATATGCTATTTCCTGTAAGAAGTAAAGAAGAAATATCACTTGGTACATAACAACTACATTGTTTAAAAATATTCCAGATGTTTGAATTCTCCTTTATGACTTAAGTAAACACCACTCATTAAGCAAGCATATTGCTTTCCTTAATAATGGTGTTCCACAAAATTATTAGTCTCAAAAACTCAGTGATGCTCCTAACTAAGAAAACTGTGCTTTACCTTGCTCAGTCAAAGCAATGCCTGCTTAAATTGCCTTTCAAAGCAAAACGTCTCAAACGGTTCTCCAAGAAATGACTGAAGTGAAAAAAGCTTATTTCTTGATGTCTTAAATCTTCCAATGAGCATTTTTGGGGAAAAGATACAAACACATATTTCACTTATCTGTAAAATAGGAAGCAGTGCTCCTTGGGTGGAAAAGGTGTGAGTCCTGGGGTCAGGGAGATACAGGTTTGAAGCTCAGCTCTGTCATGTCCTAGCTGTAGGACCTTGGACAAGTTACCTAACATTGTAGGACTTAGTCTCACCTTCTCTAAAATGGGGATAACAGTGCTAACCTCAGAGGTGTGCTGTGAAGATAAAATTGAAGCATAGCAGCTGACAAACAGAAATAATGTATTTTGCCCCTCCCATTATTAGGATAAACCACCTTTACTTAAGGAGTAAAGATAGAATCCTCCAGCATTTTAAAATCAGTTCTTTTCAATCACAGCTCCCTATTCACCAAGGAAAGGTGGGAAAAGTAGATATACACATGCATTTGAAAGGCAGTGGGTGTTACCCATTCCTCATCAGCAGCTTGTATTTCAAATACAAATTTGAGAGTACTGCAGATTTTGTGGGCAAGAAGTAAGGTCAGAGACTGCGCTATGCAGCTCGATTTTTTCAGGCTGGCTGGTGACTTCAACTTTATAATGCTGTATTCAGTAAGTTAACAAACAGCCTCCAGGTTTAACAAAATGCTAGCCAGTAACCCTGCAAGTGAAGGAAACTTCTAGAAAGCAAATGAGAAACTAGTGAAAGGCAATTTTGAAAATTATACCAAAGGTTTCAAGAAAAAATAAAAGCAGTTTAACACTAATTTGCTTACTGCATCACATGACAGATATCTGCTATCTTGCTTTATTTCCTCTGACCTAACCACACTAAGGTGTATATGCTGTGCATATGCTTAAAAGGTCTCTAAAAGGTTCTTATAAAAATGACCTGAGATATTTCCCCAAGTGATGGAATGTGATATAAACCACTCTAGAGAATATTCCACTCATATACAACCTCAAAGAAAGCAGCATTAATATTTGGAAAAAAACAAGCTTTCTGATTCTTCATTACTCTGCCCTTTTCCATGATTAATCTAGAGCACGTACCATGCCCTAAGTTAACAGATGTTTCTTATGGGTCTGAATCATGAGTTATCTACAAGCTATCAGCCACAGTGGAGGCAGTACGTGTAGGTGCTGCAGTAGATTCAAGACACTCACTAAGCAGAACTGAACACCAAGCGTGTGGGAGGTTGAAAAATAGAAAAGCGGAAAAAAGATTATAGTTATAGTAGATTTCCACCCCTTTAATAGCTCAGTAAGAAGAGTGAAATGTACAGGTTTGAACTAGCCTTTACTTGAGCATTCTTCTAGTGGCCAACGGGTGTGCCTGCATTTGGGGTATTTTTCTAGGGAAAGTAACTATGTCCTACCATCTCTGAAAACTATACTTAGTGGCTTTGATTCATGGAAATTTGTTCTGCTTGTTTTGTGGAGACAGACATATCCTGGCAGTTCCCCCATTTACTTCTACTGCAAATTTTGCAGCAAGAAGAAATTATGTTCTTCCCCTATAGTCTTCTTTAAGCACAACCTAGAAGAAAGATGATTCCCACTAGGTGCAAGCAAAAGAGGGGAACCTGATTTTTAAATATAAGATTCAAACCAAATGTCATTACAGCACATTAAAGAACTGCTCAAATACTTTCACCGTGCTTGATTGAGCTTTGTTTTAGAAAACACTGCTGGAAATATATGAGCAGGAGTCAGGGGAAAAAAAAAAAAAAGACACTGTGTTAAAAAGGATTTTTGCTGTTACGCTGGAATTTCCTGAAAGATAAAGGGAGTACACCATTTGCCCATTTTAGCAGTAATCCCAGAAAACTGAAGATGGTCACCCGACATAATAGATGCTCATGAGCATGCCAGGTAAATACAGACATTTTGCACCACTAGCAATGGCTACTGGAGAGTGAGTGGTTTGGAGCAGCATTAACAGGGCCTCAACACTGAAAGTCCTCACTCCAGGGTCTCCTCCATGGTAGGAAGCTGCGGCCAGGTGTTTGCCAAAAGATGCTGGGTGAGCCTACATGCAGCCAAATGTCTTACATAGGTGCCTGAATTTATGAATCTGTTAAGGCATTAGCACATGTACCACCACAGACCTCAAGCCCTGAAACAATTAAACGGAGTAAGTATATTAGAATTAGGGGTATGGCATTTTAAAAGGAAGAAACAAACAAACAAACAAAACTTCCCACATTGGAGAATAAACACCAAACAGAAAGCCCACGTCCTTTCTACATGACACTAGAATGATATTTTATGAGTAAATGGCCAATCCATTCATACTCCCTAAAAGAGCATAAAAAATGTTTCAGATAAATTTTTATCAGCTTTTAAGTTTTTCTGCTTAAACAACTAAGCTTCAGTTTTAAAAAACCTCATTTCTTCAGCATTCTTTATTCCCCAGTGACACCAGATGAATGAGAACCTGCTACACTATTAAAGCTTTATGAAAGTTTAATTCATTATCAATACTATGATTTAATGATACGTGGTTAAATGCTAAACATTAATTTAGCAATATCAAAAGAGTCAAAGTGATAGCTAGGACATAGGAATGTTAAACCACTTCAAGTTCTATTTAAGATTACCAGAGGTCAAAATGATCTATTGGAGAATTATCTGCCTTCCAAAAATGTACATTTACAATTAAAAGGGAATAGAAGGTGAAAAATCACAATAGTATTTCATATAAATATTTTGACCAAAATGAAAAGGTGCCATTAGAGTCATCTCAATTAAAAACAAAAAATGCATTATTGATAAGATCACCAAGAACAAAAGTAGTCTGAAACCAACTGTGAATATTTTTAAATTTATATTAAAACTTTTGTCATCGTACCTGCATTTATTTTAAGGTTGACCCAGTTTCTTTATTCCTTGAGCCATGATCATTTTCAAGGTGAACTACATTTTTGTCTACCTCCTCTAACAGTTACAACTGCTGTGGTAGTTCAGTTTTTTGGTTTTTTTTTTAAACAGTATAGCTAAAGGAAATTTGCCATATGCCACTGATTTATTGAAAAAGATGTGCTAAGTATAAATATCTCATGTGGATTTTTAAAAACTAAAGCTAAGTCACATTAGAAACCCATAATTAGCCCCCATATATGATGTCAATGCAGTTACCTATAATATTCAAATAATTTTCCAACCAAATACCAAGTAATAATTTTAAATTAGAGGACGTGTTGTATTAATATATTCCACAGACACCTTACTGCTACTAGTTGTAGGAAGGTACGGTTTCAGTGATGATGGTTTTAACGATTTTAATCCCACACACATGAGAAATTGATTCCATAGGCTAATCCACACATGGCTTGATACCTTAAACTTCAATCAATTGCTGAAAATATATTTTCTATTTGCCTATATACAGTACTTGGAAAGTTGAGCTTGGCAGAGCAAAAATAGAAAGCTTAAACACAAAAAGGTGTAAATTGAGGAAAGTAGAATTTGAGTAGGATTTCCCAATAGGTCATCAGAGGTTTACCTAGTATTTCCTAACTGACCCTTTCCCCTCTTCCCTTCTGAACCTCCAACCACCAGCTCCAACACACTCAGGTTCTACTTAAAAAGCAGCCAATAACCCAGCAGAGTAAAATAGGGCAGTACTGAGAAAAGTTCGTATTACCTTCCAGCCCACTCACTTATTTTAATGATTCATCAGGGAAACCCCAGTTGTTCAAATATACCTGAAATCTCATTAAGCAAAAAAAAAAAAAACAAGCATGAAAAGATTTCTGCTTTGAAACATATTGTCATTGATTCCCCTAACAGAACCTATTAAGGGTAAATGTGTAGTAAAAATATATTTTGCTGAAAAAGTTTCTTCAAAGTACTATAATACACTCTATTATGACATGGGGGGAAAAGAGACAAGGATAAACAGATCCTATGAAAAAGTTATTATAAAAAATGTCATAAAAATCATGCATAGCAAATACATCCTAACCCCTAAAGCTTCAGTGTAATCTCTGAAGACTGATAAATAATCTAACATTGAATGCAGTGCAATAAACTTGCAATCCTAAAACTACAGGCATTCACAATATTATACACAAATAAAGAAAGTCTGACCAATAGTAAGGCATGAAATTGGATTCCTGAGCATTAATTTGAATTGAAGATAACATACAACAGAAACTGATCATTATTCCATTTGATTATGGGGCATACAACCTAACATTTATGATAACTTGTATACTACTGTGTACTTAAATAGCAACATTTTTTTTTAATCTTGGGTTCATACTGAAAAAGATGTAGCACTCTAATATTCTATTCCCCCACAAGGCTATGGATATTCTAATTTCATCAACTCTGACTTTTATTTCCTGCTGTGATAACTAAGAAGTGAGGACTTATGCACCAAAACCAAGATTTGGTAAGAAGACTTATATGCCACACTGTTTGTGAGACAATTTAAAGCTATTTTCAAATGTGCTGTTCCAAATATATGATTTGCAATGATCTTTTAACACATGCTCTTTTTAAAATTACAGTCATATATGCATATACGGCTATTTAATTTTCCCTGACAAATATTTTCATTCTTTCTCGATTTGGGATTTAACTTTCTGCTTAAAAATATCCATCACTTATGCCATGACTTGAATTAACACAAAGTCTTGGTTATAACAATCAGTATCAAATGCAAATTTGACAAATACCTACATGTACCGACAGTATGACATCATTCACTTGTTTTCAAATATGCATAATTTCCACAAACAACTAGATATATATATGTATATACATATAAAACAAATTCATTACCTTACATTTTGTAAAGTAATATTCCACATTAATAGCAAAATTATAACTGTGAAAAATTTTTCTGTTAGTGTACTGGTTTAATTCCACAGACAAATAAAATATTAACCCTCGGGCTTCCCTGGTGGCGCAGTGGTTGAGAGTCTGCCTGCCAATGCAGGGGACACGGGTTCGAGCCCTGGTCTGGGAAGATCCCACATGCCGCGGAGCAACTAGGCCCGTGAGCCAAAACAACTGAGCCTGAGCGTCTGGAGCATGTGTTCCGCAACAAGAGAGGCTGTGATAGTGAGAGGCCCGCGCACTGCAATGAAGAGTGGCCCCCGCTTGCCGCAACTGGAGAAAGCCCTTGCACAGAAACGAAGACCCAACACAGCCATAAATAAATAAATAAATAAATAAAATTAAAAAAAAAAAAAAATTAACCCTCTTTCAATTTGTCATTGCTATCAATTTCATGAATAATTTTAAACTATAAAAGTAGCAATGAATTAGTTCTACTGAATACTAAAAATATTTTCAATTTGCTGACATTTTAAAATGTGGCAGTGTATTTATGAATCAATCGGAGATTTTATACCAGAAAATTATCTCACCACTCATTTGAACTATTGCATTACCCTTTTAACTAGGTCTCCATGCTACCATGCAATCCAGTTCCCATCACACCATTCTCCATAATCCAGCTACAAATAATCTTACAAAATGCAAATCTGATCATGAAGTGACATGCTCAAAAACCTTCCATATCTCCATCACCTAAGGACAAAACCCAAGGCGCTACACATGGCAGTTAAGACCTTCCTTTTCTGGTCTCTTCCTTTCTTTTCACTACAGCCTTGTTTCCCCTTCTCTGACTTCAATCCTCTTCCCCCACTTCCCCAGGATCATCAAAGCAATACCAAGTACTCACACTCACATGGCTATTTTACACTTCTGTGACTTCACACCTTTATCTCTTTTCTGTCAGCCTTTTCTTCAAGTTCACCTGATGAAATTTTCTTAAAATTTCTGCATGTGAATCACCAACTCCAAGAAGTCTTTCCCAGAACTCCTCTTAAACATAACTTCTTTTCTACTCTGTGCAGTAGCATTTTACTTGTTTCACTCTATTTCCATGTTCTGCTTCCCTATGGGACTGTAAAAAATTTGGAGGATGTGGATCATGTCATTATTTTCCTGGGGGTTATCCCAGGATCTGCTATATAGTGGATGTTACTAAGTTTTTTTGTAGAGTTGAACTGAAGATCAGGAGGAAATGGGAAGTTGATTCTGCCCTTAAAGAAGTAACATTGTTTTCACCTGAACACAGGTCCTGAGCAAACCAGTGTCAGGCAGCACTATACTTGCTACTAGTGATTTCCCATTATTCCTGAAGCCTAAACTAAATCAAGCAGCTAGTATATCTGAACACATTTTATACTCTCTTTCAAATACTTATTCTTTTTTCTTAATGTTCACTGAATTTATTGAAATGAATAAATTATTTTCATGTAGATGAGTGTTTGTCTTAACCTACTAATGCAACAGAAGTAACAGTGATTAAAGAAGTGGGAGAAACACCATAAGCAACTGAATTCTAGACCAAAGCAAGTTTCACGGCCTAAGAGAATATCTGTGCGATCCATGAATTTTGAAAATCACCTACCGTTTTTTATTCTGTTTGATCTATCGTCATCCTAGTTTAATACTAAAAGTGGAAGTAGGATGAGAAACCAATTCCCTCACCATCAATCTGGAGATCCCATTCCACATTTAGTAATTAGGCTTTTATTCAACAGGGAAGGAAAAAAGGCATTTTTAAATACTTTCTGCCAACAATTATGCATTTTATAAAAGTTTGACAAGATGAATAATGTATTTGTTTCTCAAGATGGCATTTCTCCAAGCTTTCCACCTTCCTGAAATGGGCTGCAAATCAGCTCAGTGGGAGAAAATAGGGCTATCTGACCCATTCGGATATGGACCCCTAAGTGGAGAAGCCAGGGTGAATCGCAGAATCATAGATGGAAGGAAGGCTGGTGCCACTGTTCGATCACTTCTCTTTTATAGAAGAAGAAATAGAGACTATTGGCATCAAAGAATAAGTGACACAGCAAGGGTTTAAACCCAGGCTTTCTAACCCCATATTCACATATCTTTCCATTATACTTCATTCCAGGCACCTGATATGACCTAAGTAAAAGGTGCCTCCATTTCCTAGTCTTTGTAGTTTTTGGATTGAATATCAATATTTAATAATTATTACTACGTAATGGTATATATTGCAGTATAAATGTATATGCATGTGGAATGTAAATGCCAGTATAAGATGATAGATATATTTATTGCATATTACATTTAAAAAGAACTCCCAATAGTTTGTAAATCTAGGACATCGGTGGTATAAGTCACACAAAACTGAATACCAAATGGTTAGGATCACAAAACTCAAACTTTTGTGACTTCTTCCTGAGTCCTGTATAATCATCCCTCCCCTCACCTCACAACCCTTATCCTTCATCCCCCAGCTCTAGATTGGCAATTTTTTGATAGGATAATAGGATGGACAAAAGACAATATCCAAGATTCATATAGCAAGAAAGGCGTAGAGTGGGAGGGGAGGAGGTCAGCCATAGGGCTATATTCAGTCTATCATAATTAGCTACAGTCACCATCAAACAAAGTCCGGGTCCCCTTGATGTTAACAATCTGTAGTACTTCTCAGTACTTACCCCTTGTAGACTATATTTACATGAGTGATTACATAATACCCATTTCCTCCCCTGGATATTAAGTTCCATGAGGAAACTGACCAGGTCTGCTTGATTATCACTATACCCCCAGCACATAGCAAACAGAAGGTGTTCAACAAATGTGCATTGAGTCTATAAACACATAAAACCCTTTAGCAATTCCCTCGACAATTCCTTCCTAATTCATCCAAGACCTTTATTATTATCAACCAAAAATAATCACCCCTTACTACCACTAATTACTATTTACTCTCATGGACAGAACTTAATGCACACTTTCTATCACCATCTAAATATAACAGGTGGCATCTTATTGTATTCAAAATGACACACCTCATTCTAAGGAAAACAGTTCTGCCAACAGTCCTGCTGAGGTGTTTGGAAATCATGTTTCATACCATGGGCAACTACCTGCTCTGACCTGACTGGACTCTGTTAAGAATATTTAACCAAAGGACAGTCAAGTCTATAACCTGGAAGGATTCAACTGGTTTAATCATTAGACTGACATTTTTTATTAGACAGAAGCATTATCTTGCTACCCTACATGGACTTCTATGCCAAATTTTAACTCAGACCTAGTTTGTGCAAGGTAATTATAAATATATACACCAAACAAATTTAAAACAAAATGACTAACAGATTCTTAACTACCCTGGCACTAGTGCATCTCACTCAAACATCTTTTAAGAACTTAATACGTATTAACTAAAAAAAAATTGTTGAGAAGTTTCCCTCTCCAAGTGGGAGGCACATGTCACATTTTCAGTTAATTCTGAAACAGAGATAGCAGGGTTACGCTAACACACAAGCAGTCTCAATGTCCTATTTGAAGTGCAGCAAACCAAGCAAACATGGGTGGCATTCCCTTGATGAGTTGAAATAAATGTCACCAAGTATAACGTTCTGGATTTACTCACTTCCAGTGAAAAATAAAAAGGACATAATCTCACAACTCAATCTGTTTATCAGTGAAGGAAATCAACTTAAAAGAAATGCAAAATCAGGGGGCAAAAGAGTATCAGGTAAACAGTTGGGAGAAGAAAAAGAAATTTCCATAGAGGAGTAGAGAGCCAGAAATAGAAATCCTTAGTACTGATGTTAGATACCTTTAGTATTTTAAAATTCATTTTATATCAGTGAAAGTCACCCTGCAGTAACATATTTTTTAAATGGTGTTAGGAAGTATGACGTGAAGCCAGTATCAGAATCTGTCCTTTAAGATCTAAATCAATAAAACCATAAAGATGTATCAATTAAAATATTTAGTGTCACTTCTCTCATCTCCAAAGTTCCACATGAATATAGAAATTTATTAGAAGTAGCATTAGTTCAAAGTGTGTTTTCTTCTATTTATTTACTGTAACAGGTCTTTTTCTAGTTGCCATATATTTTTCAAGCATCTTCTGATTTGCCAATAGTCTAAGACATTTATTGGTGGTTTAAGAAGTCATCTCTAGATAGAGTCTAGGGATTGTTACTGATAAATTTTAAAAAGCCCAGAAACCCAGTTTAGACAAGGACTGAGTAAATCTGGGGCTAATAGATGTGTTAATGAGAGCTGTATCACTATTTTTAAATATCACAAGGGGCATATCATTAGCTACTCACTATTATAAGAGAAAAAGTCAGTCTGATAATAATAGACTGGGATTTTAATATCCTGAAGATATTTAGGAATGAGCCTATTGAGTAATGTAAAGGCATTACACAGACAAGGGTATATAATTTCTAGAAGGTCTACTCTTCTCCATAGTTTTGCACAGGCTTGCCCATATCATCTGACACACAAGTTTCCACTAAAAGAAGATAAGAGGCAATAGCTCAAAGTTCCCTGATTGGAGCAAGAACTATGACTTTTATCTATCTAGCGGCCTTGCTTGTCACTATTATCTCTTTATCAAATGGTTTTTCAAGGAGACATTCCAATAATACAAATATTTGGTCTAATGAGGCAGACCCTACAGCACAGAGTATTCTTTGCAAACTACCCAAAACCGCACTCTGCATCCTCACTATCTCTTAAGGAAGTAATTTCACAGTTTGCAAACAGTGTGTTCAAACAGAGTAAGGTTGCTTAGGAGTTAATTAATTCCCCCTTGCATCTCTACTGGCATATATGTGTTCCATATCTGGGACCGTAAGTCTCTCTACTGGATTAATTAGCATTCAAAGTTAACAAACAGCCTGAATCACTGTTGAGAGAGATAATAACTTAAACTCCTAAAACTAGGTATATAATATCCTGTATTTCATATAATGGTCATTCAACTGATTTTAGTAGAACTGAATGAAGTAAAGAAATACTTTGCTTCCACTTATCCCTCTTGCTCAATGCTCTAATGTCCCTTTTCCTGCCTTGTTTCTAAACTTTACTTGCAAGAACTAAATTTAAAATATCAGATAAACTCCTTCAGATTGTTCAGAGTAAATGCCTGCCGGGCGCAATGTGTTACCTCTCCTGGGAGCACCTGTACATGACAAAGGAGAGACAGGTGATGGTGAAATTTCAGCCCTCTGCAAAGTACAGTTGATCCTTGAAGAACAAGAGGAAGAGGGAGGTTAATCCATGGATAATTTATAGTAATTTCCTTCCAATGTGCAAATCCAACCCACCACAGACCCTAGAGTACTGTAGTATTTACTACTGAAAACTATCCTGGTATATGTAGACCCATGCAATTCAAACCTGAGCTGTTCAAGGGTTAATTGTAGATGAGAATAGTTGTGAATTAAAAGGACACTTCTCAAGTCCTGAAAACACAGCCTGAAGGCTGCTACCTACTCTACTAATGCATAAGGCTAGATCTGCTTGAAAGTATTAAAATGTCCTATCACATTTGAACATAATACAAAAGGTTTGAAAACTGTGCCTATCTTTTGATTCAACAATAACACTTCCAACAATTAACTCTGGAACTTGTCAAGAATCTTTCTTAAAGTCTCTGCCCCAAATTGAAAACAATCAAAATATCCAAAAAAAAAAAAAAAGGATTTCTTATGATCAAATGATTAATGATCAAAAATCATAATGAAGACTGTTTACTGGCATGGGAAAATGTCTCTACTATTGTGTGACTGCATGAAATGAATATATTAAAATATATGATGGAATGACTAGATAAACATGAGAGAGTGCACATGCACACAGGTAGATATAAATAATAATTTATGGTAGAATTATGAGCGATTTTGTTTTTCTCTTTGTACTTCATTTTATTCTTCAAGTTATCTTCACTGAATATGTTTCAACTTAAAAGAAACTATAAATTTTTCTTAACTTTAGGGAAGGAGGCCAAATCATTTGAAATAACAAACTACTTCCCAATTACTGAAGGCTTCCTCCCCTTCAGGAGATTGCAAGTGGTTTTCAAATTATTTTAACTGTTATTGCTATAAGGAAACTTATTAAAAAATAATCATCAAGGGTTAAACTAATGCAGCTAGGGTTAGTCACAAACACTATAATTTGATTTTGCAAATACTGCTTGCCTAATGCATGAAATAAAAGTAATACTCAATTAATTTAAAAATGTACTCGAATTATTAAATAATTATAAACAGATCAAGATCTTTATTTACTATATATAAGAAATCTGGAGCTGTACTTTGACAGAGCGTGTTAAGAACTAAAATATTATTTTGGTACTTATGGTTTTGAATAGGAACATGGGTAAGTATAGCACAAACTCAAAGTTTTAAAGTTCAAGTAAAATGGCAAAATTAACTGGAGCCGTAAATAATTAGGTATGCGTCTTGAAATAAGGGGAAATATTTAATTAAGGTGAATAAAATTGAAAGAACTTCTAGTTTCACACGTAATTTCCAAAGTGTCTGTATTAAGAAAGAAGAAAAATGTTATTGCATTATCATCCATATGTGTTACACGTTTGAAAAAAGAAAGAGACTCATTGGCTATCCAACTACTAGAGACACAGTCCTGCAACATTAAAAGACTGTCTCCTCTCATAACCACTCAGATCATTCCTGTATTTAGATACATGCAGTAGATGAATGGATACTCAATAAATATTAACTGGATACTTGATAAAGTTAAATTTTATGGCATGTGAATTATATCTCAATAAAGCTGTTATTTTTAATTAATTAATTAATTAATATTAACTCAATAGCAACTTAGGCTTAGTAGAGAAATATTTTTAAATGGAGCCTCCAAGTTCTAGTACTTTTTACAATTTAAACACCATGTTTCATTTTCAAGTAATAAGAAATAACTCTATTATTCCTGGAATTGTTTTCCAATGTAACTGTTTCATCATATTTCATTTTTAAAATCATCTATACTGAAAAACTTCACTTACAAATGTAGAAAGAAAACAACCTACCACTAAAAGTATACAAGTAATTAAAAACTAACTTCCAGAAAACACAAAAATACTAATAAAAATATGAAACATGTAAATGAAAAATTAGAGACAAGCTTATCATTCCATCTATTTTTAAAGGGAAACTAAGAATACACCTATCAATATATAACTTTCCATATTTTAAAACGAGCACGAACTTGATATGAAGAAGAAATCCTAATCCTAGGAAAGAGCCATGTGGCATTTTTTAACTTTTATTACCAATTTGTTGACTCTCTGTCCCAGAGCAGATCACCTCCAACATTAGTACTCTGACCTTACAGAAAAGTGACATAAAGTTTATGGTGAGAAAAAATGAGTTTCTATGGGTCTCCAAAAGGGAATTCTTATGACACTAAAAGCCATATAATAATATTGATTTGAGGGTTTCCCTGGTGGCGCAGTGGTTAAGAATCCGCCTGCCAATGCAGGGGACACAGGTTCGAGCCCTGGTCCGGGAAAATCCCACATACTGCGTAGTAACTATGCCCGTGCGCCACAACTACTGAGCCTGCGCTCTAGAGCCCGTGCTCCGCAACAAGAGAAGCCACCGCAATGAGAAGCCCGCGCACCACAACGAAGAGTAGCCCCCGCTCTCCGCAACTAGAGAAAGCCCGCGCACAGCAACGAAGACCCAATGCAGCCAAAAATAAATAAATTTTTAAAGAATAATAATAATATTGATTTGATAACCAACTTTTTTACGGCCAAATTACAAACTTCAGATTTCTGGAAAAATATCCAAGTGAATTTGCAGTAAAATACAATAAAAGAGAAGGCTGAGCTCATGATAAGCAGTCTAGATTGCTTTGTAAACTTTAAATACACATATAAAATAATTTTTTTAATCAGGTCTTTTTTAAAGTTTTCAGTATCTCAAGACTGACCTTTTTTACTTTGGGACTGACTGACGCTTTTCCAGACATTTATCCAAAGTCAGTCATAAGCTCACACCTTTCTGAGAAGATAGAAACAAGGATTATTTTCTTGTAAAACCATCCTCAAAAATCAATTAGAATATTCAAAATATTCCATTCTCACAAATGAAAATAAGTTGCTTGCTGAAATGACAGTCTTCCATTTCACTGCCTTAAAAATTAAGCTGGCATGGATAATAAAAGTGTTTTCTAACTGGATATGCTTGGCATTCAAATATTTTTAAAACAAATACTAATCCATAATTAGATTTCACAGGCACAATCTATAAAAAATAGAATTTGTCTTTATTTTTCTGAGAGCAATATTAATGATTTGATATCATAAAAGTTGTAACAATACCATTGCTTGCATAAAACAATAAACAAACCCGCAAATGAATGTTTATTTTCCTTTTCAGTCTAGTTTTTACCATTCATTCATTTAGCAAATATCTATCGTGCCTACTACGTGCCCATCATTGTTCCAGGTACTTGGGGATAAACTGAGCAACAAAACAAACGTTCCTGTTATCATAAGAAATTTCTTTCTAATTGGAGTAAAACGACAATCATCAAGTAAATGTACATCAGATGGTGGCACGTACTATAAAGAAAAATAACACAGGGTAATAGAGAATAAGGGCTGCTGAGGACTGGGGTTGGGGAAGGGCAGGATTTTATATGGAGTTGACTGAGGACGCTTCACTGATGATGAGATGACATCTAAACAGAAACCAGAAGAAGAGAGGGAGGAGGCTCTGCAGACCTGGATCTAAAGCCTTCCAGGCAACAGGCACAGCAAGATACTGAGATGGAATATGCTTGGCATGTGCAGAGAGCAGGAAGGTCTGTGTGACGGCAAAGCATAAACGAATTTGCTTTATTCAACAAGCATTTATTGAATGATTACATTCTGAAAATTAGGCTAAGTGTTTTGTGATATTAAAATGACCCAAATATAGTTTCTGGCCTCAAGCCTGGATATAACTACAATACAGAGTGAAAAATGTTATTAACCAGTTGAACTGGTTCTCAAAGAGGGACCAATAGCAAGTTCTACTTCAAGAAGATGAACCGAGAGCCTAGGAAGTACAGCAGCCAAAATCCCAATTACAAAGAAGAACTGAAGAAATGTGCAGATACTCTTCATTCATTCAAGTCTTTTCTCCTTTTGCTTTCTTCTATTGTAGAATTCAGGCTAAAATACTTAGTCTCCACAGTCTTCCAAAATGACATAGTGGAAAGAAGGCTCAAAATTGGAAAGCGCCCACTACTGGGAGCCAGGACACTGCTGCACAACTCTGAACAAATCAACAACCTGCAGGGCTTTTAGCTGACCCACCCCAATCCTCTGGTATCAGGCCCTCCCCTCCCAAGCCCTTCTGCCCTCAGCCTCCCTTATCATCCTCAACCTCAACTGCATTTAATCTGTCTTCCATTCTTCCTCTGAAATTTACAGGTACCTTAGTGTCCATCCTCTCAAAAACATATGATTATTTCTACCTAAGAAAGAAAATTACTTAACAAGAAACAAGACCTCTTACAATTTGGTCCCAAGTTCCTTTTTAGCCTCAATTCCTATCACTGCCACAAGCCTACCATTACTCCAAACACAACAGACTCCTTGCCATTTATCAAACATTCCATATACATTCCCACCATCAAGCACTGCTAGTGCTACTTCTTCTTTCTGGAATCCTTTCACCTTTACTACCTGTCAAATTCCTACATATATACAGTTCAAGACTCCACTGAAATCCCATTTCATCCATGAAGGTTTAAGTCAACTGCTTACCCATATTCACCCTATCAGAAGTACTTACTCCTTCCTCTGTAGTAACACCAACTTGGCTTACACCCCAATAAGAGCAGCTACCACAATCCTACTTATACTATCATTGTACAGTATATGTGTGTGTCTTTCCAACCAGATTTTGTTTCTGTGGCAGCAGAGTTTGTGTACAATTCATATTTATATCTATGCATAATCCAGCAAAGTACTTTGTATGCCAGGCATTCAATTAATGTGTTTCAAATTCTCGTCAATAGACTACAAGAAACCCTCACAAAAGGCGAGGGGGCAAAAGAGGTATTCCTGAATTGAAGATTATAGCAGCATTATAAAGTGAACTGTCCAGCAATCAGCTATTCAAATAAGTTCTAAATCATTGCAAGTATCATTGAATGAGGACAAAGACAACAAAAAGTAAACCATGAGTGCTTATTGGGCAGCATAAAATTAAAGAGGAATGGGGAAATGCAAAACCTAAAGTTACCTATATTAGGAAGCATTACCAAGGGATACTCAAACAACTCATTTAACAAATATTTACTAAGTGCCTACTTTAGGCCAGACACTCTATTAATTGCTGAGAATACAAAGGTGAAAATAGTGAGAAAAGGCTGAACTTTTACAAGCAATATTTTTAAGTGCAAAGTGTTGGCCTATAAATTATTACTTCCTGAAGTATGACCAGAACAGCATCTTAAGGACCAAGAGACTGACTATGGATACCCAATTCCAAATCTAGAAAACTATCTTGCCTAAATTGTGATTATGTAGGCACTCTCTCCCAGGACTGCTTCTGAATGTTAAAAGGGCCTCCTTTATTTTCAGTGACTATAAACTGCTCAGATAGAAAATTTGAGTTCCAGATACTTGAATACATTCCCTGCTCTGAGATAAGTTCTATCAATGCACAGGTTGTTTTAGTAATTAAGGTGCCAACAACCCTGCCATCGTGAATGAAAAGGGAGGAATTTATTAAAATAGTGCTATATAGGGGATGTTGTATGGGAGATAGTGGATCGTTGTTTGCTTTGTCCTCTGAGGTCAAAATAAAAGAAACAGAATGAAAATACAACAAAAGGGATTTAGGTTAGACATAGGAGGAGTTGTGAAGCACTGATTCACACTACCAAGTTATACCCTGAGCCATTTGTTCTGCAGATTTTGAAAAAAGACATAGTCTGCTTTCTTCTTAGTTTAGGGCAAAGCAAGCAGATGTAAAGATGACTTCTTAGGGTTTCTTTCAGACATGTTTTTCTATCGTATGTAACCATTTGCATGCGCAGTGGAAAAATATGAAGCTATCACTCTAAGAATATAGCCAAAATGCCACCTAGGATAAATTCTGATTTAGTGTGCTCTTAGCCATAAGGCTTCCAAGGGTCTAATAACTCCTCCTTATAAATCAACATCAATAATATAAATTATCAAATGACTTATTTGCCTCATTAATAAATTCAAATTGCTTATTTCTTCAAAAACTGAAATCTTAATATATGAGAACTACAAAATATCCTCGTTTAAACAATAATCTATTCATGGAGTTAAAAAGAAATTATATTTTTTAATTTACCCATGGAATAACTTGCTCCAACAAAAGTATTGGTACTAAGTCATTTTGAGGATTTTTTTATAACCCTTGTAACTGAATATCTTCTACTCAAAACGACTTTGACATCTTTACATTGATGTCCCCTTAGCAATAATGAACAATTTTGTAAAATTTAGTCCACAACCCTCACAAATTAAAAATATGACTGTGCCCTTTACATATATAAATGATTTATACCCATTATATTAACAAATATATTTCTTAGTGCTTATTCATTCATTTAACAAGTGTTTTATTGAGGGTCTATCTAGGCACTGTGCTGAGTGTAGTAGGGACACCAAGCCAAGATGACCTAATTAGAGTTTCTGTCCTCAGTCACAGAAACATAACCTCACAATACCAAAACACATGTACTGGATGTCAAAAGGGAACAAACATCAAGTTGCTTTTTTTTTTTTTTTTTTAACAAATTTATTTATGGCTGAGTTGGGTTTCTGTTGCTGCACGCGGGCCCTCTCTAGTTGCGGCGAGCGGGGGCCGCTTTTCGCTGTGGTGCGGTGGCTTCTCCCGCTGCGGAGCACGGGCTCTAGGTGTGCGGGCTTCAGTAACTGTAGCTAGCGGGCTCTAGAGCGCAGCCTCAGTAGTTGTGGCGCATGGGCTTAGCTGCTCTGCGGCATGTGGGATCTTCCCTGACCAGGGATCGAACCCGTGTCCCCTGCATTGGCAGGAGGATTCTTAACCACTGCACCACCAGGGAACCTCAGCAAGTTGCTTTTGATAAATGGAATACTTATAAATGGAATGGAATATTTCCTGCCATATCAATAAACAAAGGATACCACAGTCATCAACGATTGCAAACCTCCAATGTGAGCTGGTGAGCACTGAGGAGACTCAGGGCTGAAAAGAATACCTGCCATCTAGCAGCCATCAGACTGTGGCCACTCCCTGTAGTGAGCCCTAAGGAAACTCAGGATGTGAAAATACAGGATACTGGCCCCAGATAGCTGAGGTGCATATCAAAGGAATGATTTCAGTGAGCCCAGATTCTTGAATCTTCCCGTACATAGAAAAGCGCTAAAGTCCTTGAGATACCTGGTTTTCTTTAATTAACAGTATTCTTTTGACGTTCCCAACTACCCGCCCTTTTGTTGCAAAACTCCTATATATCCTGGCTCCTCCCTTCACCTCCTTGGAGCAGTTTCTCAGAGTTATCTGAAATGCTGTCTCCCGGGCTGCAGTCCTCATTTTGTCCCAAATAAAACTTAACTCGCAACGCTCATGTTGTGCATTTTTTTAAGTCAACACTTTCTACAACAAGTACCCCGGAAGTTCAAAGGTCCAAGCAACTAACTATACAAAAAGAACTAAGGAAGTATGGCAGATAACTTCAGGATGGATCACTTGACACTCATTCCAATTCTCCTTCTCCCTGCCTTCCTCCAAAATAAAGGCTAGAAAGCTAAATAATTTTTATCTCATTCTAGAGGTAGTTAGGTGACACACTTTTGGCCCCTGAGATGTAGGCAGAAGTCCCCAGGAGCGGGCCTCTCTTTCTAAAGAGAAAGAGAAAGTTCTCCATGAAAACTAGGCTTCTGGGCTCCCTTTACTTTTCTTCCTGCTTCAAAGTAAACACAATTTCTATAGGTACAAAAGTCATCTGTGGAATAAGAAGCAAGCATTATGTGCTAAGGATGATGGAGAAGGATAATGTTACCTGGACCCCTGATGGCATCAGTTACCTGTGAACTAACTGCCTCCCGACTTCTTACGCCAGGAGACAAATAAAACCCTTACTCATTTAAGTCACAGTCAGTAAGATTTTCTACCACTTGGAGCCAGAGGCATTTTTACCATTAAAAGAAAGCTACAACAAAGAGGAGATGTTTGAGTTGGACTATGGCTCCTTCTTCCTTAATTCAGCTGTTATCTAGTCCTTTCTAGCTAGAGGAATTAAAAACAATTTTGAATTTTCATGTCCACAGTTTTACTATAATTTTCTGTAATCCAGATTACTTAAATAAACATGTTCTAACTCTTCCACAGAAATACATTTGTTGCATAGTCATTACAAGATTTTTATTTCTTTTCCTAACTGAAACCTTCAATCCCCCAAACCTATAAAATAACATTTCTTATAGCATGATATAAATCATTCATATATGTAATATACACATACAAGTAAACAGCTGAAGAAAGGGGTAAGAAATGAGAATGAAGAGAGAGAAGGAAAGAGGAACCTAGCTTATTTGAAAGTATAAACTATGTTTTTCAATTTTGTGAGCATCTTAAAACGTATCTTCAGGGCTTCCCTGGTGGCGCAGTGGTTGAGAGTCTGCCTGCCAATGCAGGGGACACGGGTTCGAGCCCTGGTCTGGGAGGATCCCACATGCCGCGGAGCGACTGGGCCCGTGAGCCACGACTACTGAGCCTGCGCGTCTGGAGCCTGTGCTCCGCAACAAGAGAGGCCGCTACAGTGAGAGGCCCGCGCACCGCGATGAAGAGTGGCCCCCGCTCGCCGCAACTAGAGAAAGCCCTCGCGCAGAAACGAAGACCCACAGCCAAAACTAAATTAATTAATTAATTAATTTTTTTAAAGAAGTATCTTCATAATAAAGACCTCAAGATAATGGTATTTTTAAAATAGGAAAGACTCCCCGCAACTTGAAATCAGTGTCTCTGTTTCTGAAAAAATTTCAAACTTGAAAAACACATATCCAACAAGTATTCTTCATCCAATTTATCACTAGCATTATTATATCATTGCCATATCCCACCTATCTCTATTAGCCTCCCTAAGGTAGTAATCTGTCTCTCTACGTAAGTTTCAGTTGGACATATTTTAAATGTGTACTGTTCTTGAGATAGTTTCAATTGTACACTGCTAAAACGATTCATTAATTTCAACCACCATCAACTCCATATGCCACACATACTTTTTTTCTGCCTTTTTTGTTCAAATATATTTCACTGTGGCCATTCAGAGGAAAATTACACATTCCAATAACATTTGAGTTCCTCTCCGTTACCCTTTCAGTGGCTCAGGGTAATGATAGAGTAAAGAATCATGTTCTTCACAGGCTCTCCTTTTTTTTTTTTTTCCCATTTGGTAGAATTTCAGCTTCAAATCTCTTGTGCCAAAAAGCAATGGGTAATGTCTAATGCTCTTCTCTAACAGCAGTACTTTGGAGGGAAGGGGAGAGAAAGTCAGGAGAAATCACTCACATTCTCAGCTTTTAAAGAGTCTTAGCATATGGAATAAACAATCTCTTATCCTATTTTCCTAAAATAGAATTACGGAATCATAATAGGTAAAGGGGCCAGAGGAAAAGGAAAAAGAATTAGAAAATTTTACAAATATCTCTGAGTATGGGTAATGGCTAAAATGATGAAACTATTGATAGTTCTAGCCCTAAATTCCCAGCGAAATCAGTCAAAAAAAAAACCAAACCTATATGTTCATAAAACCTGGGGCTTACATACTCCTTGGCACTGTTTATAGGTAGAGACTTCCTCTGTAAAATAGATAAAAACTACATCTCATCTTCATGAGACTGCAAGAATGGGAGAAATAAGGATACTAAGCATAGTCCGATAACATAAATGCTTCATTTTAAAACCAACATTCAAAGACAATCTACTACAGTCCATATGAACTCAAAAGAAAATTCATAGAATAAGTTTCCTTTGTTTACGTCATCTCAACTTCAATTTCATCTGCAATTATCTCCTTTAAAGCAAATACTTCTAGGGCACTTACATGATAGGAAGTCCTTTTTCTCAGGCCCATTTTTATTTGGTTATCTTTTTAGGTGCACTAAAGATTGAGTTTACAATAAGCTGAACAGACAGCGTACAAAAGGCTTTTAGAACTATACCATATGGTCCAGGGAAGGGAACAATCTGGACGATCCCCATTTCAATCTGCAAGCTTGTCCACCTCTATAACACATTATACTACTGTAATAAAATATTAAGATGGAAACGTAAAAGCAAAACTAGTCTATCTTTAGCATTACCAGGCAACCACACTTCCAAAAATTAACTGATAAACTTAATAAACATTTACTTTAATTTATATTCTGAAATTTTGGTATGCAACACCAGGCATACAAACCTAGGCCACTATTCACTAGAAACAATATTTCGGCAGGGATATGTGTGGGTATTCAACTTATGCTTCAGAAATTAGGAAGAAAAAAAAAAAAAACACTTTTACGGGGGCATATTGGCAGGGGCTGATGTAACAGATGACACATTCTTGGAAATCAAATAAAAGCAATAGGGAAATACCCATTGTTGCCTGCTGAAGGCCTAATCACATGGACACAGCTGGAACCAATGTAGATCATTCATTAATAAAATTGTATTGTAGTAGCCACTTTTTGATGCATTTCAATTACTGCTGTAGCCAAATCTCTGAATTTCTTTGTTCCATGTTAGTAAGATTGTTTGAATGCGAAATATGAGAAGATTTAGAACGGGAAAAAAAAAAAAAACCTGCTCTCATGCTAAAAATGAGACTAGCTCAAAAAGCTAAATGTCACTTTACCTTGCAATCTACTTACTCTATCAGCAGCTTAAAATATGCAGCGTAAACCTGAAAGGGGGATTCATATGGTACTATGGATAAAAAGTGAGCAGTGTGAGATGCCACAGAAAACATATGAAATACTTGTGAAAGTATTCTACAGAATGATAATATAAGATGTTGGGCAGGAGGAATTAAAATGTACCAAAAACTAAGGGGAGAATCAAACAACTGAATTAAAACATACTCTTTCATGTAATACTCTCTAATGACTTTTAACACTGAAGTATGTACTATCCGCCTCAGGGAAGGTCACTCATATTTTTGACCACATAAACTTAGAAATCACTATTTGTCATTATATGTTACCAATATTTGTTATCAAACAGCACCTACCCAGGAGTTAGGTTTAAAATCTGTACTGATATTCAAATGAAATAAAATACTGGCTATAATTATAAACGTGGTACATAATATAATAAAGTCCTGGTTAAAATAATAAATTTGGTATTAATCCAATTTTGCTGGCATCCGTTAATAAATTTATTTTTCCACGTTTCTACAAATATAATGATTAAGTTTCTATATCATAATTTCTGCAAACTGCATAATATCAAACTATAAAGATACAGCAGCCTTGATACGTGTCCTGAATTAAACAAAACTGTAGTATTTATTACTTACAAAAATGAAAAACTCAATAGCATTTATCAAAAACACTGCTCAAACATTATAGGTCTTAAATATATTTCTACTATGCCTCTGTGTACAGTTAGAATAAACAAATAAATAGGACAATTCATGTTTCAATTCCTAAGTCATCGAAAGATATATTCCTACCACAGAAAAGATAAAGGGCTTAATTGCAAATAAAAATTATACCAATGGAGAAAATGTATTTAAAGTCAATAAACAGTATTCAATATACAATTAACATTCAACATACGTGAACATACAGAAGGAAAGAGTTTTTGTCTGTATCATCTTTAACCTCCAATTCTAATATTAAAAAAACCTTGTAAAGCAATTATACTCCAATAAAGATGTTAAAAAAAAACAACCTTGACACAAAGGACTCAAGACAGTCATGCACTTAACTGGACCAAGAGGAAAAAACAATTTCACTGGCATTCCTTCTAAAAAACGTCATCATTCTTAAGCTTAAAATGTTGACCTGGGCTTCCCTGGTGGCACAGTGGTTGAGAATCCGCCTGCCAATGCTGGGGACACGGGTTCGAGCCCTGGTCCGGGAAGATCCCACATGCCGCGGAGCAACTAAGCCCGTGCGCCACAGCTACTGAGCCTGCGCATCTGGAGCCTGTGCTCCTCAACAAGAGAGGCCGCGACGGTGAGAGGCCCGTGCACCGCGATGAGGAGTGGCCCCCGCTCGCCAGAACTAGAGAAAGCCCTCGCACAGAAACGAAGACCCAACACAGCCAAAAATTTAAAAAAAAAAAAAAAAAAAAAAAAGTTGACCTAAAGATTTAATTAATATAACTTAACAAGCACCTCACTCAGATTCATTTTAGCTGCTCTACAGAAAAAGCCACTTAAATACAAGTTAAAAAAAAAAAAAACAGCATTGGAGGGACTCAAGAATCACAGCATTTAATACACATGCATTATACATACAAAATCAATTTGAGTATTTGTTTGTTTTGTTAAAGTAATGAGCCAATATGTTGCTGAACCTGTCTTGAGAATGAGAAAATAACAGGTGAGTTTATTTAATGCATACTTCTGATATACCTGTTTTACAAATCCTTTTAATTATTTTAAAGCATTTTTTAAATTAAAAATCGCTGGGAAAAAAATAAAGAACAACTCTTAGATTGCACAAGTTTGTCTTAATGTATCCATAATAGATATATTTTCCAGCATATATGGCATACAAAAATGTTTCACCTTAATTATTCTAACACAAACCACTGTTTACTTTCTTTTTAGTCACATTTGTTACACATTTACAAAAATACAGGAGTTTTTCCTCCCAAAGTAATTTTCTCATTGCTAGAAATCACTGACAATTTTAAAAATAAAAATCAGTCAAAATAATATCAATCTCCTCCTAAGAAAACAAATTCTGCCTGTTTAACTATTCGTATCTTGATTGTAAAGCACTAATTTTTAAAGTAGATCACATGAAAGTAAATCATTTGTTTTGCTTAATACAACAGAAAAAACATTTACATTTTGAGGAACATTCTACGAAATTTCATAGAATGTTTGCTCATAGTGAAAATCTAGTCTCCTCTTCAAATCATCACTTAAAAATCATAATGCTACATTTCCACATCCCTTGTAATAATAGGTCACTAATTACAATTTAGAAAACATTGGGAAACTTAAAAAATGCTTTTGTGTTTTACCTTGCATTTTGATTTCAAAGGAAAAAATTTTTAATGCACATCCTTGTATTTAATGGAAGCTCACTTGCTTATCTAGCTACACTTATCAGACATTCCAAAAATGAGTATTCAATCTATACAAGATATGAACTGACTCTGAGTCTGACAAAAATAGAAAACAATAGCAAGCTTTTTGGTCTCAACAAAAGATAGCTTGGCAAAAAAATCCATATAATATAAGCAAATATTACTGAAGAGTTTCAATTCAAATAATAAGCTGTGAAGCAAGACAAGATTCCTACCAATCAAAAATACTATGTCAACATGACGAAAGTTAGCAATATTCAGAAGGGTTTTCTGAAAAGTATGGCAAAAATGCAACTGTGAAGGAAATCTCTAGGAGAGCTGGAAAAGGCAAATTTAGCACAAGCTTCTATAAGGAACAATGCCATTTAGTAAATGTGGAAGTTGTGAGGAGAATGATGTCTCTATTTAAGAACAAGTTTTTTTTTTTTCATGATGGTGTTTTACATGAAGAAAGAGGAAGACGAGGGAAAAGAAATGGTATAAGTAGGAAAAACTAAGGCTGCTTGCTTTCCTTCAGTGAGGCTGGGAGGGTCGACCCTCTGCCTTATGAAAACCACTGCCAGAACCAAGCTACACAAAACATTTTGGCTGCCAGCCTAGAACAGTGCCAGGCTGTTTTTTATTTTTGCGCTAGGCTCCCTCAATTGAGACAGTGTGGGATTGTCACTTTGATGCACATAGAGAACAAAGAATAATATAGTACAGAGGGGGGGAATTTATTTTGCCCCTTTAAAGTCAGGTTAGCATTTTGTTTTCTTTGACAGGTCTTGAAAAGACCCAAGAAACAAAAGTTATGCTGAAGAATGGATCAATTGCCTAAAGAAATTAGCGTGAGTACAATATTGTCGACAGTTTAAAAGCCATTTGAGATTAACATTTTTAAAAAATCAGACTTAAAAGGGGTCCAAGTCATATATTTACCTGTTTAAGAGGCCAGAGACCAAGAAGTACATGATACACCATCACATAATCTTGTTTAAAATCTGAGGGTATGAAGGAAGGCCATAAAATCTTGCAAAAAAAGAACTAATAGAAGTATTATAATTTTTAGGTCACTATTCAGAGGCAACTTTCTCAGCTGCTATTGTGAACCTGAGTTCTCCAAAATTAAATAATCTGATTAAAAGATTATAACATTAGAATCTGAATATTTTATGCCTTTTCAGGGAAAGAGGTGATAAACGATCGAAAATGTTTGAAGGATTAAACCACAAATCATCTACGAAGTTGCCACAGACACAAACAGGAAAACCATCTCTTCTATCCTATTCAATTCTGTACTAGAAGCAAAGCTAACACAAATGAGAAAGCCAAGTGTGTGCTGCTGCAAGCTTCAACTAAATCTACTATCTGAATCTGGAGACCGAAAACACCAATAAGCCATTAGCTCCTAGAGGTATGACCTTTTTCTCTCTAACGCACTAGATAAGTAGAGGTAGAGGTCCATTTTCTACAAACCAAATGAAAAGAAAGAATGAACTGTGACAAGCCCAGATCCCATGCTGGCATATTTTACACTAAGCTCAGCATCATCTAGAAGCAGTATGCTTCTCCCTGCCAATCAGAGGGGAAAAAGAAGTTGTGAAAACTACTACAGCGTTGATGAATAGCACCAAAGGTCTACGAGTCCCTTCCTCCTGCACATCTCCACTGAATCAGCTGTTAAAAGAAGACCAACGGCTGTTACAGAAATAGCAAGAACTAAAGCACTTGCCTCAGATGTTACACATAGAGGCATGGAGCATTTACCACCTAAGCCTATCTAATTTCTGACAAAATGATCCCCTACCCAGTTGTGTTCATGGCCACAGATTCTGATCGCAAGTCACGATCAGTGATGGGAAAGGCAACAGGGGAGGGAGAACATGGGGAAGAAGTCCAGAGAGAACAGTGGCCAAACTCCAAACAATATACATGCTTCTCTTACTTAAATTAGTGCCCATGCACAATACTTTGGGACAACAAAACCTGTGATAAAGGTTTCAGGTACAATGATTTGCTCTGGGCGGCAAGGGTAAGTCTGCCATATAATCAATAAAAACCATTATTTTGCTCCTCACTGTTCTCCTTTTGCATTTCCTTTCTTTCCTCTAGGATATACTGCTGATGCTATTACCGCATGGGACACTGACAGTTGTAGGCAAGGCATTCATGTATTGCCAAAGTGGTCCAGAGACTGATGTCTGGCTGGCTTTAATTCAGCAAGGAATATGAGGCAAAAGCAGGAAGCAAAAAGAATGAAAGGTATAGAAGAAGCCAGGGTAGAGCCTGTGTTTTCTGTTTATTAATGATGCAGATGAAATGGGGGGAAATCTAGAAAAAGCAGCCAAGCCAAGTGAATTACAAAGAAAGATTAAAGGAGCTAAATGTGTATAACTTGGCTGACAACCAAAGAACAATATGAGAGCTGTCCACAACTCTCCAAAGTATATACAAAAAAGAAGAGCAGGGAATTTTTATCTACTATTGAAGTGTGAATATATGAAATAATAATGAGATAAAATGAAAATAAAGAAATCTGACTTCAAGTAGCCAAGGAAGTAATCTGGTAAAACTTAAGAAAGGATATGCTTCCTCCTCTTTAGAAATATTTATCATCTACTGACTCACACTGCAGTAAAGAGTAGATAACAGGAAATGACCACATACTGCCAGAGGACTTAATTGACGGAGAAATAAAAATGAAGTCCCATTTGCTTACCTGATGATCCAGATTTACTGATGTCTCTCTTTACATATGTCTGATCTGGCTAATGAAGAGATATCTGTGAAATCACAAAGGACATAGTTAGGTTAGTATCTTCAAATTAAGCCCAATCTGAATTCTGAATCCTGACCTGGACAAGAGTTTACTTAAATGATCTAGTAGTCTGATTCTTTGATATTCTAAGATGGGAGAAGAACCTCTAAGAACAGAAATACTTTGAGTCTTAACTAAGAGCTTTTTTCAGTCTTTCCAAGGATTTCCCAAATTAATTATGACTCAAAAAAATAATAATAATTCAGATTAGAAGTCCTTCACCTTGGTACATGGACAGCCTTCAGGAGTCTATGCACTCCTGAACGATATATGCAAAATGTGTGGGTTTATGTAAATGTATATGTCTCTGGGGAGAACGTCAATAGTTTACGAGATTTGCACAAAGGTCTATAATACAAAAAACTGTGAGGAACCTCTGCTGAGTATAGTCTAAAATCTCAAAGGCAGGTTGGAATGCATATAGATAATCAATCCAGGTTTGGAAAACAATGGAGGTGCACAGACACTTGTAGATCTGGGGTAAACACCTTAAGAACACTACTTTCTGGGAGAACATAACATCAAGTTTAAACTGTTACTTAACTTACACAGCCCTATGTTCTCTGCCTGCCATACACAGTGAAGAGAATGATGGGTGGATATTCTGACTTTCCTGTTCTGTATAAGTTAAAGTCAGAATCCTTAGGTATATCAATACTGACAGGGTCAGAACTAACAGAGCAACCCATCCAAAAAGAATCCTATATGACAAGCAAAAAGGAGGGGCTATCAAAGCAGTAAGAAATGTGGCTCCCAAACAGTTTACATAGCACAAAATCACAGGATTAGCCAAACACATCTCCTAAAATAATTATTCAAAACAGTAATCAGAGTCAGAATAACCTACACCAGAAAAAAAAACAGGTTGGAGAACCTTCCAGACACCAACTGTGAACAAGATGGGAAAGCATTCACAGCCAGAGAGAGGATCTGGAGCTGAGGTGTCACCAAAACAACAACAATAAACAAACACTGAGAAGACATAAATCAAGGAAAGAGAAAAACAAAACAAAAAAACTCGAGATGGCTTATTTCACATAATGACTATAGAGTATATTCTCTCAAAGAAAATACTGTATTTAGACATTCACCTCCTGAGCACCTCCCTGGCATTGCTCTGGTGCTGGGAATTCATCAGTGAACAAGACAAAGACAAGCTCTTGCCCTGCTGGAGCTTAATTTTGGGGAGGAGAGGAAGGAGGATGGGAGACAACTATATCAGCAATATCATTTCAATGTGTGATACGTGAAGTAAAACAAATAAATAAGATGTTGTGACCGAGACATGCAAGAACGGCCTACATCTATCTAGTACATCACAGAGATGTTCACTCCAATCCTCAAAGTTAGTCAGGGTCTTAGAGAATTGAGATGGGGGAGGGACGGTAGGGACAGCTAGTCAAACCTCTTCATTTCAGAGATGAGGACAGGAGAGCTAATCTGCAAGACAAAGAATCACAACCTCATTATTTCCGAACATCAAAATACACACACCTGGACTGAGTTAGGATTTTATGATACACGCTCTGTCTTCAGAAGAGAGGACCGAGAACAGGTACTGAACAGCATTCCTGAAAACCTGGCTGAGGATACTGAATACTTCATACCCTTAATATTTAATAAAGAACCACATTCTATCCAAATTCTTGGCAAGTTCCATTCAATTAAAAGAGTTTTGTTTTTTGCTTCTACAGATAAATCTGATCAATTTCTGCTGTCAAAAAAAGGTTACCCAAGGTCATGTTCTTAGGCCTCAAACCTAGGCAATCTGGCTCCAGGATCCCAAACTCTCATCACTACTTTTTGCAGACTCTACCGAAGTAAAATTTAAAAGAACAAAACAGCCTTAGATGGCTCCCAATATTCTTAAACTTATACACTCAACTAAGACCAGAAAAAGTCAAATTAAATAAAACCAAGTGTGATGAAAATTTAGAAGCAAAACTAGGTGAGTGGAGGAGAGGATAAGAATGAAATAAAGAAGACACAAAAGAGTCATCTGCTCTGAGCCTAAAGCATCCAAATGAGAATTTCTCAGGAATAGGAAAACACTACCATGTGGACATGAAAACTGTATGGGCCTCAGAAATGGGGTATGCCCACTGAGGCCACAGAGGAAAGTCAGGCCTTGATTCATAACCAGGGAAACTTCCAAAGACTTCCATGTAATTCTGCTTCACAAAGGTGTGTGTGTGTGTGTGTGTGTGTGTGTGTGTGTGTGTGTGTGTGTGTATGTATGTGGTATGTTGGGGAGATGGATTGGTTCTTAAAAGAATTTCAATGTTTAAAAAAAACTTACAGACATAATTCCTATCTGAATAGGGCTGTACAGCCTATATTTTTAAATGCAGTTTCACACTTTTTTTAAAAACTTCCAAAATATAAAGCTCACAAGGTAAATATATAAACAAAAACATGGGAAAAAATAAATCAGCATATTGATTATATATGTATACATATGTCTAGAAGGAGGCACAAAAAAACAATAACACTGGTTCATGTGTATAAAGAATGTGAGTGTTAGGGACTGAGGTATAGGAGGAGCGATTTCGTATCCCTCGAAATTATATTTTCAATTTGAACCAAGTAAACAGTGATAATTCAAAAGTTTTAAAAACAGGGAACTCTACTCAATACTCTATAATGATCTATATGGGAAAAGAATCTAAAATAGAGTGGATATATGTATATGTATAACTGATTCACTGTGCTGTACAGCAAAAAGTAACACAACATTGTAAGTCAACTATAATCCAATAAAAAATTTTTAAAACAGAAATAACAAAAGAAAATTTTAAGAATAGTCTTGAAGTTCAAAAATAAAAATAAAATAATACTGAAGAGGAAAAGGGTGTGGAAATCTATCCATATATATATATGTACGCATAGAGGGGTCCTTGCTGGTAGAGGAGTTGGGACTTTAGCCTCAGTGAAACTCTAGATTTCCACCTTCACACATCATCATCAACCCTGCCCTCCACACCTCACAGTACACCACCAGAGATACACAACAAACATGCATACACAGAGGCCATTTTAATTGGTAGATAATGCTGCTCAAATATCCTATCTCTGAGAGCCTAATTGCTTAAAAACATCTAAAAAGACAGACGCACTTTAAAAAAAAGTAAAAAGAATTCTACAAGCTATCAACATAGAAATATATTTCATCCCTTTTTAAATAAAAAGTTGTTTAAGGAAAAAAAAAAAAAAATCTGTCAGAGATTCCAAAAGATCAGTGATGCAAAGTTTCCCCAAAGCTAGAAATCTATGACATTATTTGCTTAACCTATAGTCTCCAACCTAAGAAAGCAACCCTGAGTCCTTTTCTTTTGAATGTGAGCATATTCTATGACATCTGTCATCTCACTGACCAAAAGTGATGCTGCAGACTTCACTGGGCAGCAGAGTGACCCATTCCTTCCTCCTTGGCCAAGAGAAAGTCTTCCACCCAAAGCTGTAAAGCTGTCAGGGATGTAGTAAGCCCTTTTCTTTAAACTTCTAACAGGTCAGAACTTTTCACAAAATCTACCCCCAAAAAAGGCTTATTCACATTAATTTGCTTTGTGTTGCCATCATTTATTGTCTTCATTTTTAATTTAGTGGTATTTTTAGCCAAATGAAACGAAATAACAGTCAGTTTTTCTCAATCTGTCTCAGTTCTACTCTTCATCTTCTGGGACCCAATTCATGTGATCCTTTAACAACTATTTATTTCACACCAAACTAGATATCTCCCTAAAGCTTACCAATCTAGCCTCCAGGCATATTTCTTAAATAAAAGCTGTAGATCTTTGTAAACGTAAAATTTGCATACTAAAGGAACAAATCAACTATCAAAAGACCTAGTACTATATAGCTGTTGCTTACCTCTAAGCAGAGTTTAAAATTCATTTCAATTTATTATTTTTTTAAAGAAACAGCTATTGACTTTCTCCCTTTGCAAAATACTGTGTTTAATGGCCTAGTTAAATTAGAGGTGATAGTGTGAAGCAAGTGTTTTAAATTGGTAAATTCTAAACCTTTTAATAAAAGCACATCAGTCAGAAGTTTTAATAAGACTCAGCAGGACAGAGAAGAATTAACAGTCTGTAGGTATCAAAAAGGGGTGATAGACAATGATAACCTTAATCATTTGCATAGGGATTTATAATTTCATTGCTTAAAGGTTAATGAAATTATGTGGTATTTTGCCTACTCTTTTTTTTTTCTTTTTGCTATTTTTTTTAACATCTTTATTGGAGTATAATTGCTTTACAATGATGTGTTAGTTTCTGCTGTATAACAAAGTGAATCAGCTATACATAAACATATATCCCTATATCTCCTCCCTCTTGTGTCTCCCTCCCACCCTTGCCTACTCTTATCCAGTAATGGATGCCTTGGTTTATATACATTTACTGACTGAATCATGTAACAGAAGAAATGACTGAAATATTACCAATTAATCTGCTGCATTTTTTTAATATACTCCTGGGTGCCCACCTATCATAATCTGTTCTAACCAATAACTGGGTACCCTAAAATAAAAACATAAGGTTTCCAACAGCATCTCTTCTGAGATGAGAAGAACAAACTCATAATTAGAACTCTAAAAGTACAGTAGGTGGCTAAAGTGATTTTTTAATTAGATACATTCCTTTATTTACTTTGTACTTCAAGTCAACTATTGCTAAATAGTTGCTTCTGCCAAATAGTAACATAAAATACAAATTGATGAGTATATTCAAGACACTGGAGGGTGAAACTGGATGGAGAAATTCAAACAATAGACACAAATAATGAGAAGAGTTAAAGTAATAAAGAATTCTAGGTTGGAGCAATTGTTTTCAATCATCACGGGGCAAAAAAAAACACACTACAGTGGCCTTGCCTCACTGAGCACCCAGGAGGTGTTCAAGGCCAGTGCTTTGCTTGGTACCCAGTTCTAATGGAAAACTGCAAAGAGTCTAGCTTTAGGCAGAGTGGCGTTACCTACTCTGGCTGCACAACAGAATCACCTGGAGGGCTAAAAAAAGCTGATACTTAAACCACAGGATCAAAGATTTTGGTTTCATCCATAATTTTTAGAAGCTCCCAGGTGACTTCTTACACGTGCAGCTATGTGAGAAATACTGCTATAGGGCACTGGGTCTCAAAGTGTGGTCCCTGGACAAGCAACGGAAGCAACAGCAGCAGCAGGTGGAAACTTACTGGAAATGCCAATACCCAGGCCCCATCTCAGGCCTACTGAACTAGAAACTCCAGGCTGGGGTCAGGCAATCTGTATTCTGATGAGCCCTTCAGGAAATTCTGATGTACTCTAATGTTTGAAAACCACTGCTTTAGAGTAAGAAGAATCTGGGCTTCCATCATCTCTCCAGAATTTACTGACTGAATGACCACTTGTCAGCTCTCTAAACCTCACTTTCCTCACCTGCAAAATAATAAAGTTAGCTATGATTTGTAAACCTGTATTATGTGCAGAGAATGTGCTAATAAGCACTTTATATACATTAATTAATTTAACACAACAAGCTTACCAGGTAGATATTAATAGCATGTACATCCATTGAACATTACAAAGCGAGGAAGCAGAACTGAAATTTGAACTCAAGTCTTTCAAATTCCAAAATCATTGCTCTTTCCCTGTTCCACAAAATGTGCTGGTCTGCCCTTGCTCCCTCTCTTCCTTCCTCCCTCCCTCCCTCCCTTCCTTCTTTCCTTCCTTCCTTCCTCCCCCTCCCTCCCTCCGTCTTTTCTCCTTCTTTCCTTCACTCCTATCTGTTTCTATTTGTCTGTCTTTCTCACTTTCTCCGGAAATTTATTTTCCTACTACAAAGCTAGAGATTAACTAGCATGCACCAAGTGACTACTGCCATAGGCCAGAAAGAAAAGGATTAAAATTTTAAAAATTTTAAAATCATAGTAATGACATTACTACATGCAGACACACATTTTGCAAAATATAGAAACACATATGATTTAATTCTAAAGTGGTGAGTCAAAAACAGAAGAAACTCAGGAGTTCATGAGACTGGAGCTCAGAGACCACGGCATGACGCCAGGAAGAAGTACGGCGTATTCTGAAACAGGGTGAAAAGTCTGTCCAGAACAGCAGGAGAAACAAATGGTTACAGAGAAGTAGAAAACAAAGCTAAGTAAGCTCAATGGGTCCAGATTGAGACTTAGAGTAAGAAATACTTCACTTTAGTAAATATATAAAATCTTTTTTCACAGAATATTTTTGACACACTGATAGTAAAAAGGTAAAGTCAGATCATAGATACTTATTCTAGAAAAAAATCAACCTAGGATTATACTGGAAAAAAATATACAGAAAAAAAGTCATTTCTATTGCAGAAAGTGTTCCATATGATCCCCCTTTTATAGTGTTTCCATGGGCTATTCATATGCATTGCACAGTATTTTCAATCATTCACTAATCCAACCAACACTGACTGATTGCATTGAGTTAGGCATCAAGGATAAAACAATAAATAAGTTACTGACCCAGGGCACATGGAGCATTTATGTAAGAAACAGACTGCAAATGTTTTATGCAACATGTACATGAAGTTATTAGGAATTCCAAAGGCCACTAAAGACAGACCAATTCTTAGGAATGACTTCTGTGAAATTCCTGAAAGTCAACAAGGTATAAACTAGCCAAAACGTTCTGCATATAACATGCAAAACTACTTTGTTTATGCTAGCATCATGGTCATCAGCTTACAAGTGGAGCATCCCAAGTCCCATTTCACATTGAGGCTGACTATGGCTAAAAAAGGCAGGCACATGTAAAATCTAGAGGTAAGCTTTTTAACACATCATTCATTTCACTTTTCCTGAAGAAGTAATGAAGAAACTATGCTCAGAAACCCACTGGAAGAGTCTACCTATGTATTAATGAAGGAAAATGTGAGGCACAATGGGCTGACCGAATTCACTAGCATCTCTGCCAATGATAGTCCAGGGCTGTATAACACCTTCTTTAGTTCTACTCTGACAATTCCACGATGCACATTTGTCTCTAAGAACCAGTTTAGGAAGCAAGTATATCCAACAAACTATGCTTAAATGATGAGGTGCTAGAGTTATTTTGTCCCAGAATAAATCTGAACCAAATTTGCTATATTAGAAATTATAGCATTTTTCAAACTAAATATATTTAAGAAGCATCAGCAATGGATCTTTAGTAAAGCCATTTGTTAACAACTTACACAAATATAATAAACAAAGAACTGAATCCCAAAGTTAAAAACTACCCAGTAAACCACTAGTTTTTATCCCATATAGTATCAAGTATATATATAGTGTTAAAATTAAAACAATGGTATAAAAAGACTTTCCAAGTACTCTGAGTAATAAATTTCTTTGGCCCCAAGAGATCCAATTCATATTTACTACTGTATTTTACTAAAATTCAATCACCTATCATCTCATTCTTTAGTAATATAAACATATATTATATGACATAGTGGTAGGACATAGTGGTGTATATGACAAAGTGGTAGGATTAAAAGGTTGGTATATGAGAATAGTTCAATTTTGATAAAAGTGGTTGGTATAAAATCATCTTTTAAAATATTCAGACGATGCCATCCAGATATCCACCTGCGCTTGGATCTATAAGCCTTAAAGAACCTGTTTAGATTTACTGAAGCTATACCTGCTGTCAAGAAACAAAAAATTGTGAAGGTTGATCAAACACAACTTTGCCTCTAGGATCATGTTAATGTTTTCCACTAACACCATCCTAAAAGTTAACAGTCAATGTAATCCAAAGGTTTCTCTTTACTTCTATATTTAACTCATCACAGGTTTGATCAAGCGTGCAAATCCCTTTGGGCTCAGGGTTCCCATCAAAATGTCTTACAGGAACATTAAAAATTGAATGGGCATAAACAACTCCAACAGTGCGGAGCTCATGACAGCATCCCTGTGATCTTTGTGTTTCATGTGCAACAACACTGGGGAAGTTTGCAAGGGAATCTGAGCTACTAATTACTAGCTTTTGCTTGAGGGCAGGTGTTCCGATCTCTACAGGTGTCTAGGCCGCAGCGCTCTGCCTACTTCATTGCCTCCTGAAGACGTTCACTATAACGACTTGCTGAAGCCCTGCAAAACATGATAGAATGCTAAACTGTTGGGTGTTCAGGAAGAAACATGTTGTGACTCCTTCTTAAAGATACTGTTAAGGAGAAATAGCAGTTGGAGAGGCTTTACATGGTTTGTGAAAGAATAATATAAGACAGTTAAAAATTAAATATAAAATTATATCTATCAATCACACACATTAAATGAGGATACCAATGCTGTCTCAATAAGTACAGAAAGTTTTTCAAAGAAAATACTGTTATTTTTTAAACAGGATATAAGAAAGAAAAAACTAGCTAATGATAATCTTATGGTAGTCCATTTTTTTTCATTCGTGCCAGTGCTGGGTATGCAATTTTAGAAGGATCAAAAACGATGAGAAGTTATCCACTAAAAGAAATTAGCAAACAAAATAGTCATCTGCTGATTGGAGAGGCATATATACCATTCACATGTGATGCCACTTACAGTATTAACATTCCTTAAGGTCTTTCCCATAATACTTCAAAAGAAATAACGCTTAATAATGAAAAGACACACAAACCAGAGAAAAACACCTCCTGCTCTGCTACTTGCTACCTGTGTAATCTTGGGCAAGAAACTTAACCTTTCTGAGCTTCAATTTCCTCATGTAATAATAAATAAGACCCACCTCATCAGGGGGTGTTTTTAAATAACAGAATGTCCCTTAACTATTCGAGCGAGAGCTTGACATACAGTAAGTGCGTAATAAATTGTAATTACCATCATGAAAATTTCTAAATACATTAGTCTGTTGTTCTTAGCAGAGCACTAGCCAATAAAAAGCATCTTGGAAAGTAAAGATTCATCAGTGGTATGCTATTCAAAAATTTGTTACGGGCTTCCCTGGTGGTGCAGTGGTTGGGGGTCTGCCTGCCAATGCAGGGGACGCGGGTTCGAGCCCTGGTCTGGGAGGATCCCACATGCCGCGGAGCGACTGGGCCCGTGAGCCACAATTGCTGAGCCTGGGCATCTGGAGCCTGTGCTCCGCAGCAGGAGAGGCCATGATAGTGAGAGGCCCGCGCACCGCAATGAAGAGTGGTCCCCGCTCGCCGCAACTGGGGGAAGCCCTCGCACAGAAACGAAGATCCAACACAGCCATAAATAAATAAATAAATAAAATTTTAAAAAAAGAAAATTTGTTACACAGTGCATCTTTTTAAATAAAAATATTTGGCCTTGCTTTTAAGCAGTCAATCAATAAGCAAATACACAAACACAACATTTAACTAATTCTTTTTTTTTATAACATTTTTTAAAACTTTATTTATTTATTTTTGGCTGCTTTGGGTCTTCGTTGCTGCGCACAGGCTTTCTCTAGTTGCAGAGAGCGGGGGCTACTCTTCGTTGCGGTGCGTGGGCTTCTCATTGCGGTGGGCTTCTCTTGTTGCGGAGCATGGACTCTAGAGAGCAGGCTCAGTAGTTGTGGTGCACAGGCTTAGTTGCTCTGCGGCATGTGGGATCTTCCCGGACCGGGCTCGAACCCGTGCCCCCTTCATTGGCAGGTGGGTTCTTAACCCCTGCGCCACCAGGGAAGTCCCCTGTTTTTAAATATTTACTTTATTTATTTATTTGGTTGCGCCAGGTCTTAGTTGCGGCACACAGGTTTCTTAGTTGCGGCATGCGAACTCTTAGTTGCAGCATGCATGTGGGATCTAGTTCCCTGACCTGCGATTGAACCCAGGCCCCCTGCATTGGGAGCGTGGTGTCTTAACCACTGTGCCACCAGGAAAGTCCCTAACTAATTTTTCAGTATCTGAATAATCATTCATCTTGGTGAAAATCCTTTATTTTTAATGTTGAAATTTTGTGGAGAAACTAGTCATGTTTTATAAGAATAAAGGAACGTTCTAATAATATTTCAAATTTCATCTACTAAAGAATCTTTTTGATAATACTAAGGTTAACATTCTTAGACAATGAATCTGCTAGAATAAGGAAATGGCCATAAATGATAATATATTTTTACCAATTATTTTCATCCAAAATTCCCTATTTAGTGTTTTTCTTTAACCAAACGTAATTAAGATGGTATTTCAGATCATCATTAATATTAATCAACTGTGTAACCAAAAATCACTGTTTTTTTAAATTTTAATAAAATCAAGAGTTAAAATTGTTTCAGACTAGTCTCAAAGGAAACAAATAGAGGAAAAAGGTTTAAAGCAAAATGTGGACAAAATACATAAAAATAACATAGTATTTCCAAAATTAAGAATAATGAGACCCCTGGGAATGATCAGAATATAACTGTTGGAAATCATATCCCTCCCACTCTCAGTAGACTATTACATCAGAGACTTATTTCTTCCAATCTGGACAATGCAATAACCTTTTGTTCTCTCTTCCTTTAAACCCTTCTTCCTCCTTTCCATCAGCCAGTTTTCAGTGGCATCCCAACCACCAAGAATGTTAAGAACTGACCTGCTGAGGCTTCCCTGGTGGCGCAGTGGTTGAGAGTCTGCCTGCCAATGCAGGGAACACGGGTTCGAGCCCTGGTCTGGGAAGATCCCACATGCCGCGGAGCAACTAGGCCCGTGAGCCACAATTACTGAGCCTGCGCGTCTGGAGCCTGTGCTCCGCAACAAGAGAGGCCGCGATGGTGAGAGGCCCGCGCGCCGCGATGAAGAGTGGCCCCCGCTTGCCGCAACTGGGGAAAGCCCTCGCACAGAAACGAAGACCCAACACAGCCATAAATATAAATAAATAAATAAATAAATAAATATTTAAAAAAAAAAAAGAACTGACCTGCTGTGCTTTCCTTAACTCAGACCTAACTAATTACGGCACACACTTACACAAAGATAGATTCTAATGGGGAAGACAGGCACATAGATACTTAAACAGGTGTGCGTGTGTGTGCGCATGCATGCTCACATGTGAGTGTACATGCATGCATGAGTGTGCACGCACAAAGTACTACGAGAGGATAAACCAGAGGTCAATTCATTTTGCCGACCATAAGTCAAGAAAGAATTCATACAACTGATGGTAGGTGGGTGAAATAGTACCTACAAAACAGATTCAAAGCTTCAGGCCTTGGGCATCCATTATCAAGTCTCAGTCTACCCTGTTCCAACTGCTTCCCACACTCTCCTCACGTGGACCTAGATGTCCTCATTCTCTAAACATAGTGGACACTTTGCAGTCACCTGGCCTCTGCTAGTCTCTCTGCCTTATACAGTAGTTAAATGACTATGCAGTTATTTAAAATGATGTTGCAGAAAAATACTTAATGACATGGAGAAATGTCCATATTATAAAATGAAAAATGACAGGTCAAAATATAGCTAAAGGTAATCCATAGGTAATGGATTGTCTATGAAAACATTAATGGTAATTTAATTTTTTTTTCTTTTTTTCTCAATGCTTCTCTGGTTTTCCAAATTTTCTAAAGTAAATAATAACTTTGTAAATGGGGGGGAAAATACAAATTTTAATGCAACTCATCACTCTATTTATAAATAGTATCACTTCATGAAGCCTTCCCTGACATCCAAGCCAGAATTATTTTTTCCCTCCCCACTGTACCATTAGATGCCACTATTAGAACATTGGTGCAATCTGCTTTGTAACAGGTAATAGTTTATGTCTCTTCTCCCATTTGATTTAACCTGCTGAAGAGAGGACTATGTGTAAGCCATCACAGTATAGGCTAAATGGAATATGCCTGGGCTTCTGAAGACAATCCCCCCAAATGAGGAAATTTTAAAAATAGCCTGTGCATTACTTTAAAAAAAAAAAAAAGAGTACTGACTGACTGGTTTTGAGAAGGATAATCACCATTAAGTTCTCAGGTTGGTTGCTCTTATCCATTGCTGTTTAGTCCCATCCCACATATACTGTGTCTCTCAAATTGACTACTGAAACATTTTTTCTTTTGTCTGAAGGCTTCAGTGAAGCAGTGTTTAAACGGAGATCTTCAGGATTTCTTAACAGATACACATTTATCATTTCAAAATGCCAGTTACTTAAGGATTTGGTTAGTAGAACATCAGTTACCCAAAGTGTTACTATATTAAATAATTTTAGAATTATTTGTCTTTATGTGAGTGTAAGATTTCCAAATTAACTAGAAATTTAAATATGTTTGGTGTAGCAAAGATGAAAAAACTTTACATAATGTTTGGCTTTTATTTAGAACTAGTTTCAAAATGACTAATAAATGAAGCAGCATAAATTCTAGAAACAGAACGTTTCTGGGCAAAACCAGAAAACTCCAGCCATTCTAATATGCAAAGGATTCTTAACTCTTTCCTATAAAAACAGGTAAACGTTTCAGTACATTTGATAAAAAGTCATAAAAGGATTCTAATATTTCATCTTGGTGGGGCTATTTTCTCCATGAGATCAACTGCTACTTTTCAGCATGCTTTAGAATAGACTACATATGAGTAAGAGGAGCCACAAAGAACAGAATGTTATGAAGTAAAGAGCTATTTTATCCACCCTAACTCTCCTATCCCCAGAGGTCCGAGCAGTAGGGCATAAGGACAAGGCAAATGGCCTTTTACACAGCAAGGTTAAACTGTCTACTGAATGACAACTGTATGGAATAAAGAAGGTATTAAATTCTAATAACAACAACAGGATCTGTAGATTTTTATTTCTTGTATTGTTTATCAACTTTTATAAATAAACAAACGAGGAGATAACAGTTTAACTACTAAAGGATAATTTGCTCTACAAAATAACATCATGAGTTGGTTTTATATATTAAGTTACATGAAATATAGATTTAAGTTATTACAGAGAGAAGACAAGGTAAAAAACTTGAAACCCAAAATAATAAGAATAATACCAACAGAACTTCATTTGAGCACCTCAAAAATTTTAATATAATAAAACATATTGTTCATTTAAAAAAAAATGAATTTGCCATCAATTTTTCAAGAAAATATCTTCTGCATTTAGTAAAACACACTATTAAGAATTCTAGAAAATGCAAACCAATCTACAATACAGAAAGCAGAAGCAATTTCCTGGACACTGAGATTGGAGGTGGGGGGGGTTTGACTTCAAGGGGGCACACGGGAACTTTGTGGGGTGATAGAAACATTCCAAATCATAATTGTGGTCATAGTCATACAACTGTGTACTTTTGTCAAAACTCATCACATTGCCCACTTAAAATGGGTACAGTTTACTGTAAGTAAATTATACCTGAATAAAATTGATATAAAAAAATACATTCTTAACAGTTGATCATGGCTGACAATCATCCCAACAACCTAATGACTTCTTTGTAAATTCATTGTGTTTCTGACACACAAGGCTAAAGACACCATGAGTAAAAACTAGCTGAGTGATATCACTAGTTTACAGTCACCAGTCACAATAACGTACTACTGAGCTTAATGCACTGCCACCCACACTGTGCTTACCACATATTACTTTATATTACTGGTTAGTTTTTTTTTCTCCTGAATAGGTCTCCAGGCAAAAAAATGTGCCATGTATTTATTAGCATCCTGCAACCTCTAGCTCAATTTGTTTCACAAACTAAAGGGTTTACACATTGATTTACACCATGAAATACTTCAGACAAGTAATGTCATTTCTTCCTAATGTTAAAAAAGCAACAGCTTTCAAAAAAATATAAGAACAGCTCTATTGAGTTCTCATGCTGGACAGTGTTATTTTAGAAGATTAATCCAGACTTTTTAATAATCACATTTAAACTATTATTTAATATTTGAAAAAGTAAATTCTTTAATAGGTATTAAAGAGCCAACAGAACTTATAAAACAAGCTACTGTATAAGAGTGTATTTTCTTTAAAGTAAAAATATTACAATTTTATTTCTTTCCATTATGACAGTGTTTCTACTGTATATAAATTTTACTAAAATGATTACCAATAATGTATCTATTTTTAAAAATAACATATCTCATACTTAATAAAAGAAATTGGTTTAAGATAACTTGTTTCACAAATCTTAACAAAAAACATTTAAATAGTTTACTAATTATTATTTTAAAAATTAATTACACAGTAATCAAGCCAGTGTGGTACCTCTGAAAGAACAGACAAATAGATCAAAGAAACAGAAAAGAGAGCCCAGAAATAGACCAACACAAATATAGTCAACTGAACTTTGACAAAGGAACAAAGGCAATTCAATGAAGGATAGTTTTTTCTACAGATGGTGATGGAACAACTGGACATCTACAGATAAAAATTTGAATCTAGATATAGACATTATAACCTTCACAAAAAAATAGCCTAAATGTAAAATGCAAAACTATAATACACCTGGAAGATAATACATGAGAAAATGCAGATGACCCTGGTTTGGCCATGACTTTTTAGACACAACACCAAAGGCACAATTGGGGGCGGTGGGGGAGAGGGAAGCTGGTAAGTTGGATTTCATTAAAATTAAAAACTTCCTCTCTGCAAAAGACATGTCAAGAAAATAAGACAACCCACAAACTGGGCAAAAATATTTGCAAAAGACATACCTAATAAAGGACTCATCCAAAATACACCAAAAATTAAAAAAAAAAAAACAAAAACTCTTAAAACTCAACAATAAACAACCCAATTTTTTAAAATTTATTTTTATTGAAGTATAGTTGAATTACAATGTTGTATTAATTACTACTGTACAGCAAAGTGGCTCAGTTATACATGTATATACATTCTTTTTCTTATCTTTTCCATTATGGTTTATCACAGGATATTGAAATATAGTTCCCTGTACTATACAGTAGGACCATGTTGTTTTTCCATTCTATATATAACAGTTTGCATCTGCTAATCCCAAACTCCCACTCCTACCCTCTCCCACACCCCTCCCTCTTGGCAACCACCAGTCTATTCTCTGTCCCTGATTTTGTTTCTGTTTCACAGATAGGTTCATTTGTGTCATATTTTAGATTCCACATATAAGTGATATCATATGGTATTGAAAAAACCCAATTTTAAAATGAGCAAAAGATCTGAACAGACATCTCATCAAAGATGATATACAGATGGCAAATAAGCATATGAAAATGCTCAACATCATATGTCATTAGGGAATAGTAAATTAATACACACCTATTAGAACGGCTAAAATCCAAAACATTGACAACACCTGAAATACTGAAGAGGAGGTGGGGCAACAGGAGCTCTCCTTCATTTGTAGTGGGACCACAAAATGCTTCAGCCTCTTTTGGAAGACAGTTTGGCAGTTTCTTACAAAATTAAAACTAAACATATTCTTACCATACAATCCAGCAATCATACTCCTTGGTACTTACACCCACACAGAAACCTGCACACAAATGTTTACAGCAGCTTTATTCAGAATTGCCAAAACCTGGAAACAGCCAAGCTATCCTTCAAAAGGTGACTGGATAAACGGTACATCCAGACAGTGGAATATTATTCAGCACTAAAAAGAAATGAGCTATCAAGCCATGAAAACACATGGAATAGTCTTAAATGCATATTGCTAAGTGAAAGAAGCCAATGTGAAGAGGCTACATACTGCATGATTCCAACTATAAGATATTCTGGAAAAGGCAAAACTATTGAGACAGTAAAAACATCAGTGGTTTGCCAGGGGATTTACAGGAAAGAGGGAGGGAGGGATGAATAGGTGAATCACAGGGGATTTTTAGGGCAGTGAAGCTATTCTGTATGATATTACAAGGGTGAACACATGTTTCATTGTACATTTGTCAAAACCTTTAGAATGTCTAACACAAAAAGAGTGAACTTTAATTTAAACTAAGGACTTTTGTTGATAATGATGGATCAATGTTTGTTCACGGATTTTAACAAATGTACCACTCTGGTGGGGATTTGATGGTGGGGGAGGTTAGGGAGGGGAGACCCTCTGTACCTTCCACTCAATTTTTCTGAACCTAAAACTGCTCTAAAAATTAAAGACATTATTTTTAAATTAATTACATAAGAAATTATTTTAAAGTTAATTACCTGAGAAAGTTCTTTCCTTTTTAAAATCCAGATCTTGTGTGTGCAGTTTAACATGGAAATGCAATGCAATGGCTCTCCTGCTCATAAACCAAAAGGATCCACCTTTTCTTTAAAACATGTCAGGTCATTTAAAAAGTATCTTTCTCCAAGAGAAGTTCATGGTTTGTGGTTTTATGAGAAATTCAACAAGCTTCCCATATTGAGGAGCAGTTCTTATTGTCAAAATCTTAAGTTTTACAATGACAGCTTCACTTTTACAATGATGGTTTCAAAAGATTATGTTCCCACTGCCAATAAAGAAACGTATGCACCAAACAGCTAACAGGTACCAGTATGTGTCGTCGACACAAGGGTTTTACCATATTATATACAATTGATTTCTTCACTCAGCCTCTTGACATTTATTGCTTTTCTCTCCCAATATATGAAAAAATTAATGCTTAAGGGCCTCCCAATCCAAAATATAATAATAATTAAGAATTAACAGTATAAAAGTATCACATTAAATATAAAGCAACTTTAATTCAGACATCTAATTTTACAAACAAAAATTAAAATGTAATATTAAGATCTTTTACCACCGGCTTCTTAATATTTTCACAAAGAAACCACCCAACAATGTTGACCATGATATTTTTAAGTCTAGTAAGAGCTGGATCATTTACGAAACAATCAAAATTTGGGGGAGGGGGGGTTAAACAACAATAAAGTCAACAAAAAGGTTTTAATTCTGAGGAATGGTATAGTCTTAAACTCTTCATAGATATGTGAATTGAAGAAAAAGAGAAGGCAGGAGTTATAAGTATACAAAAAGCTATCATCCAGACAAGGTGATTAGCAGCAAAATATGTGAAATTACCACAAGATGATTTTAGATTAAGACATTAAAACCATCTTGATATCAGATTTTTATTAAAGCTAAGATTAGCATTCAAAGGATTTGAATCAACACTTTTTTAGAAACTATATATTATATGTGAAGCACTATGACAGATGCCTGCCTCCAATGGACTTACAGTCTCAATGTAAAGACACAGTGGACACAAGAGAAATCAGTATTAGTCAGAAGGGATAAGTGATCAGTTGAGAGAAGCATGAGAAAGAAAAATTATGGTTGACTGAGACATCTTTAAGTCTTAATAATTTGGTAGAATGAGTTTCCATTAAATGAGGTAGTAAACAGAACCACATTTTGCAAGGAAGATAAACAATTTCATTTTGAATGGGAATTTTGAGGTACTATTAGTATTTAGTAAGCATTTGGAGCTCAGGAGGAGTCAATGCCAAACTGCTAATCCAAAAATCATTAGACTATGAGATGATGGATGATAACTAAACTGATTGTGGTAATCATTTCATAATATATGTAAGTCAAGTCATTATGCTGTACACCTGTAACTTCTACAGTGTTTTTTTTCAGATCTCAATAAAGCTGAAAGAAAACCAAACAAATAATAAAAATTAAACTAGAGGTGAAGATTAATGACATAGGAGTAGACGAAGTCACTCAGGAAGAGAAAACTAACCTAGAAAAAAAATGGACTGAAAATGGGTCTTTGGAAAACCTCTTGATTTAAGGGGTAAGTAGCTAAGGGCAGGGGGAGAGGAAGGGTAACAAAAGGGAGGATGAGAGGGAGTGACAGCGAGCATACCAGTGAGCCAGCAGAGACAGTTTTAAAAAAAAAAAATGACAGTAGGAAGACACTGTTACCCTAGTCTCTACTCCAGAAACAAACCAAAAAAAAAAAAAAAAGCAAAAGAACAAAAAATAATGAATACCTCATCTTCAATGAAACAAAGACACAGCCACAACCACAAACCACAAACTATTAAAAAAAAAAAAGAAAGAAAAATGTGATACCTGGAATCAAATGAGGAGTCATGCTGACCACACCCCCTCAGATCTCAGGCAGGATAAAGACTTCCCTAAAGTTGGAACAGTTCTAAACCCCATTCAAGGAAACTCTGATTAGAGCAATGATGTTTAAGCATCTACCTAGGAGAAAATAAAAGAGGTTTCTCCAGAAAATCATGGTCTACACCACAGAAGGACAGAGGAAACATCAACATATTTTCATTGTCAATGACTAGTTTCCAAGCTCAGAGATAGTGCCAAATGGGAGGAAAGAGACAAATGGGAAGGAGTTATCACCAAACCACTCCTATGACTCACAGGAACTCAAAGTCACAGTGACCTTCACAGCACTGCAAACTGAGGTGAGCCATGTCCCCAGATCAAAGGAACCATCTTGGATGAAGAAGTGTTTAAGTTAAAAATCTCCATATGTAAGTGCAAACTGATGTCATTTATCCCCTCTCCCTACTACTCAATACTTGCATCTGACCTCATACTTTTTTCAGGTAATACCTGTTTTTAAAGGAATTAAGCCCATCCAAAAATGAGTATGAACTAGAAAGGAATCAACAAAAAATTTACACAGAACTACTGAGGATTGGAGTGGAAGGATATAAGCAAATGGCAGATGAAAAAGATAATGTTTTACGAAACAGAGGAATTACTCACAAACAATTTTCCACAGTTTAAATTACAGAGAATATGAGCTACTCAAAGAAAAGTATGAAATATCTAAGAGAAGATAAGAAAATTAAGAGATAAAAAAGCAAACTGTAAGGCTAAAGAAGCTGGAGATTGAGAGAAAAAAAAAAAACATAGATTAAAGCCACAAAATAAGCAACAAAAAAAAAACACAACATGCAATACTGAAACAGTCAGAAAAAGAGAGGATGGGCATTAAAAAAGCACACAAAATGAAAAGGTTTGAAAGATATATAAGAGATGAGATGAGATAATCAATATAGAAGATGAAAGAGATCTAGCCAATACACACTTGGCATTCTTGCAAAAGAAACCAGAACAAATGAAACAGAAAAAAAAAGCAATATAATAAAAGAAAACCTTCTCTTGGGGGTTGTGTCGCTGGGGGTGGGATAAAATACTTAAAAAAGAAAACGTTCCAGAAAAACTGGATTCAAAACAATTAATACTAAGACATCTCCTCATGAGGTTACAGAATTTAAGAAAGAGGAAATAAATATAAATTATGTCAGTAAAAAGGCAGAAAAACCAAGAGTGGCCTTAGACTTTTCTATAGCAGCAATTACCTGGAGATGATAGGGCAATGTCTTCAGAGTTCTAAGGGAAAGATAAAACACCCAATTATGTGATGCCCAGCCAAATTGTCCATAAAGCACAAAAGCAACCTACAAACACTTTCAAGCATTCAATTACTCAAGAAATTCAGCAACCATGAGCTCTTCTTGAAAAAATATTTATACATATAGGTAGATATATAAACAGATATAGATAGGCTTAGATGCAACCAAAAAAAAAAACCTAAAAAACAAAACAAAACAAAACACCTGATAACCAAATTAAGCCAGCCAAAAAATGAATCAAAATAAAGAATTAAAGAAGAAAGACATGGAGAAATGTGTGGATGTAAATAGACTATATTTATTTTTACAGAATAGAGATAGAACAGGTTCTTTGTCCTCTGAATGAATGGGTCTTTACAGAGAAAAGCCATATTCACAGAGTATGATTAAAATACAATGCTGCTTTAATGCTATCTCCCATTTTCAAGTGCAAGAAAAGGAGAATAAGAAGGTACAACATACGCTAATAGGAGAAAACCAGGGAAAATTGTTCTAATAGGTACCCCGAAGAAACGGGGTCCTTCCATTTCTGGTCTTCCAGAAATAGAACTTCAGTCAGCAATCTCAGCAAGTATAGCAGAAGTGACATGGGCGACAGCCTCAGAATGCCCTGGGAGATGCCCACTGGACCTCTGCTTCTATAGAACCAACTGGATTTAGTACTAACTCTTTTTGAGAGTGACCCAGGGTTTTACTTTTCAGGCACAAATAATCCATCAATCTTTTAAAAGTACACAACTAAAAGAAAATAACAAGGGGCAGTAAAGGGGTAGGGGGGGCAAAAGGGTTATTATGGGATAATGTGAAATCATGTGTGTGAAGCTCTTGAAAATTGTAAAGCACTATAGAATTTAAAGAATCTTTCAATTAAAAATAAATAAAAATAAAAATAAACATTAAAAACGCCATCATTTACTCCTCATTTCCTACGGAGTGAATTCTAAACCAGTTAGATTTTCAAAACCATTTGCATTCTGACCCCAGGATGCCTACAGAGTTGATTTCCTATTAGGAGCTCTCTTCCTCAATAGCACTGAACCAATAGGTATTCTTTTAGCCCAATGTACGCTTTTCTGGCTCCATAGTTCTGTTTCTATTTTCCTTCCTAATGGCAGGCACCACCTTCACTAACTCTGTAACATTAAAGGCTATTTACTATTCTAGGGCTGTGTCATATGCAGTGGCCTATATGAACTTTTTAAAGTGACCCTAACATTCAATTTCTACTTCAATTTCATATAGTCTATTTCTATACAGTTTTTGCTACTTGACCTACACATCAAATTCTTCAAAAAACAAAAAAGAAAATTAAGAAAGAAAAGAAAAAGAAAATAACACTCTTATATTTCAAGGACTACACTTAAGCTAAATAAGCAAACTATTATTTTATAATCAAGTTGTATGAACCAAAACTTGATTTTACCCTGCAGGATTCAGTTTCTCCACCTACTGACCAAAGAAATATATTCTCCTTAAAAAAAGAAAAAAAATGTGGTACTTGTTTAGGGGCATCAGTCCCCGAGAATGGAATTTTCTTAAGGACCACTTCTGAAGACCATCTGTTGTTTAAAAAAAAGACCAGGAAGTAAGCACTGAATACTGTTAAATACAAAACTAAGACTAAATAACTGAAAATTAGTTACAAAACAGAATGCAAGTGTTACACAACTTGACAAGGTACAAATTTAATATAAGTAATAAGAATTAGGAGGTAGGAAAAGGGAAATATGTTAATTTCTTACTTTTCATTGCAGGAAATAAACTGATACAATAACATATATAGTTAATTTTTAAAATATAATGATCCTGATCTGTTACCATTTTTCATAATTTTTTTCTACTTTAGTGAAATCAGATATTTCTTATTATAAGGGATCATCTCAACTACTGTAACTCCTTTTGTTTTTAATTTCTTTTACTTTTGTAAAAATCAAGTAATATTACTTTTATTTAAGTGAAAGTAGTATGTAGGATGATCCTATCCTTATAATTTATCTCTTATTTCTCCATCTATAAATCTATGTATGTATGTGGGCATGTGTGTGTTGGGGGGTGGTTTTGTGTGCATAGAAGGAGAAAAAAACTGTCTGAAATGATGTTCCAAATTATAATAATTATTTATTTGTAGAATTAGTTATTTTTAAATTTATTCACCCTTATTTTTTAATAGTGAGTTTTTATATAGTGAGTACCTAAATCATTTAATGAAAACCTGTGTTTTAAGAATTTGGTAAGGCAACATCATAGAAATCATGAATCTGACTCAGAAAAGAAAATCATACATGCCCCCACATATTTCTATACTCATTCAGTTATTTATTCCCTAATTTATTCAACCAGTAGCTGTCTAGTATCCACTATGCGGAAGAAGTACTGTCTAGTATCCACTATGTAGAAGAAGTAGGACATGAAATTGTCTTAAACGTCTTACGTGCCATCAAATACTTAATAAGAGACAGTTTGTACTAGATAATTATAAAGCATATCTAAAGCATGTAATGTTCTAGTAAAAGGCACTGATCATATGAAATTTAAAACCTGAAAGAATAAACACAACACAAATGCCATTAACAAAATTTTAATTCATTCTTAGTGGATTTTTTTTTTTTGCAAAATAGAAGATAAGGGATTTTTAGAAAATAAATAAACAAAAAACAGGATCATCTTAATTCCAATCTTTAATTAAACAGAAAGGAAAATCTAAATAAATAAAAATGCCATCTCAACACAGTGGCTTAGGGTTTGAGCCCTTCTACTTAGAAAAGGGACTATACTTCCCATGCTAAGAAAAACTATTCTCTCTCACTCGGTGTTCTTATTATCCAATACCTTCCACCTCAGGATATTCCCTTGAGTCACCTCCCTCTGTACAGTCTACCAGTCTAATGCACTTTTTGGCATAAAGGAGAAATTCTAATGCCTTCTTAGCATATTTTCCCCCATGAACACATTTAATCAAATGCCACGGCTCCAATTCCTCATCTCACAATGGTGGTGTTCTTTTTAAGAAACAATCCATAAGAATTTAACTGGACAAGCAAAGTGATGGAAATCACCAGATTATAGTGAACTATTTACCAGAAACATTCTAAATTCCTAGCGGGGAGGTGGTAATATTTTAACAAAAATGATCACTGGCAAAACCTAAAAGGAGGTATATATTCAAAAATATGTACACTGGTTCACATCCTTGGTTTACATCTGGTTTTGCTCTGAAATGGGGGAAAGCCCAGATAACAACTCTTTGAAAAGGTTAAACAAAACTTTCCCCATTTGCTTTTTGAAACCCACATATATAATGACATTTGTTGGCTGAGTCTTCACATGTGCCTTGCAAAAAAATGTGGTAAACTATCTCAAAGATGATGCAAACTGCAGGTATACAAAAGGAAATGTTAAAAAGTGTACTATTTATACCGTGTTGAAAGCTCTTAGGGAGATGATTCAAAAGCATTTTTTTTTATTATTAATATTGAAGTTGGTTTACTCAATCTTTTTTTTTTTTAACATCTTTATTGGAGTATAATTGCTTTACAATGGTGTGTTAGTTTCTGCTTTATAACAAAGTGAATCATTTATACATATACATATGTTCCCATATCTCTTCCCTCTTGCATCTCCCTCCCTCCCACCCTCCCTATCCCACCCCTCCAGGTGGTCACAAAGCACAGAGCTGATCTCCCTGTGCTATGCGGTTGCTTCCCACTGGCTACAAAAGCATTTTTAAATAATTCTTTGAAACTTGAAGTAATTGCATCTAGCACCAAAACACAGATTTTATAAATATGAATGATGAACTTTATATAAGTTATGAATTGCATATATCTTGCTATTCTGAAAAAATGTTTTGCTAGAAGACAAATAATGTGATTATGCATCACCTTCTTTTTATTTTTTTTGTCCCATTATTCTTCATACCAACACAGAAGAATTCAGCAGGGGTGGAAATGAAGTTCATCCATTCAAGTACCTTTGAAACAAGCACATCTAATTTTCTCTCCACACCAAGAGTTAAGAGTGGAGAGAAAAAGGAAAGAAAGGAGGAGCATTAACAAGATGGAAAGTGAGGCTTAGGTAGAAGCAAGAATGAGACATGTGGGCTTATAACATGGTGCTGTTCTCCCACAGAATGGAAAAGGGAACAATGACATAAGATACATATAGAAAAGGTCACAAATATGAGCCACAAACCATGGTTAGAAAATGTGAGATTACTTAGTGAGTCAGACACTGCCACCCAGCTCAGGCACCAACAATCACCTCCTGCCACAGACAATGGGGAATGGCTGCTGGACTTCCCCTCATTAGAAAGTCAGGTGTGGTACCTGCTGCTATAGCTGCTATTCTTGGCTTTGGCCGAGGGCTGTAACAATGAAGCATAATTGTAAGAGCACAGTCATTGTAGTCATGTAGGCCTGGACTCACAGCCCACATCTTCTAGTTCTACTTGCAAGATTGTTTCACCTCTGTGAGTCTCAGTTTGCTCACTGCAAGATGTGGATAACAGTTCACAGGACTGTCACAATAAATAGTTGACGTGATGAGTGTAAAGCACCTGTACATTGCTTGGCAGGAACACAGAAAGAGTTCAATATGTGAGCTCCTTTCCCTATGTGCCTCTTATGTGGTTTCCTATATAACACAGTTAGATCTAAAACATTCAAAACTATACTCTTCCAAGCACTAACAAGAAAAGCTGCTAAATTAAGTTTTTAAATAGTGGTTTTGGAGTCTGTACGTTGATACAGTGATCTTTGAGGTTCCCTTTCATCCTTCTGGAATACATCTCTCAGCCAAATAGGGAACAAGTGTAGTATGGTGCAAAGGTGGCTGGAACAGACATGACGACATCTGGGTTCTGGCCATGGCTCTACTAGTCGTGCTCTGGCAAATTACAGCAGCCCTGGATCTCCGTTTCCTCATGTAGAAAATGGCAGTACTGAACTAGATTAACATACCTTCTGGCTCTAAAATAGTATTCTATTGTCTAAGTACTGCTTTAAATTCAACTGGGCTAGGTATTATAAGATGCAAAAGGAGTAAGTATGAGGTCCACCTAAATATAAGGAACTGGTAAGCTGCCTACTGAGAAAAGAGACAGATACATGATAATTAATTAATAAGAGAGCTATTCATGTACATAATCACCATGATAAAAACATTACATAATAAGATAAAAAAGAACCATTACGTGATAAGATAAAAAGTAATACCTGTCTTAAAAACTGGGGGATAAGAGAGGAAGTTGTGGAAATAGCTTGAATTAAGAAGCACAATGGGAGTCCGAAGCAGAACTTAAGCTCTCAAGCACCTCACATTTAAACTGCAGATAATATCACCTAATATTTATCTGTCAAAACGTAAGGGGTCTAAGTAAGATCTCTTAAAAATCTTAAGATCTCTTAGAAAGAGCCATTATCATATGCTCTATAGTAAGATATTAACTGTTTGATAAAGATAATAAAAAATTTTAAATTGAAAGACGACATTGGGAGAAAAAAAGAATTCACAGAGCAAAGAACTGAATTGAGAGGACTTTGAAATTCAAACTCTTTAGTATGGCATCCAAGACCCTTCACAATCTGGTCCCAACTTTCCTTTCGAGCCTCATCTCCAACATCCCACCACCATATATCTCACACTCTTGGCTTCAGGGTGCTATTCACCATTCCCTGATTTTGGTCCCAAGTGACTGAAAATACGAAAATGTGATTTAAAATAAAAACAAGATAAATCAAAACAGAGATATGAAAATCCCTCTGTTTCTCCAGCTCTTAAGACTTCTCTGTAATTTGACAGAATGTCTCAACATATCTAAAGGGAGAAAGCATGAAAAAAAAAAAAAAAAGGAGAAAAGGGGAGGACTGGTCAGCAAAGGAATCAGAAAAGCCATCTAGGCAAATGTTCACAAGATCAAACTAAGCCACAGGAGAGGAAGTCTTGGCTGAGTTGACTAGAATAATCTGGTTTCCTTGGCAATGCTCTTCCTAGAGTGGGTAAGATAGCCTTAAGCTAACTCAGCTGAGAGATACTTCTTCAAACAAATATCCCTCCAGGTTCTCTAGCATGCTCACCAGGTGGTCTGTGGCAACATGGTTCCCATGTATCTTGGCAGAAGAGAGAGAGCACGCTCGTCAGAAATGCTGGGTCAACTTGACAGCTGTATTTCTCAATCATCAATTGACCTCCATATTAACAACTTGGCTTCCCAAGAAGCCTGCCTACAGGGAGACAATGAACTGATCTGCCAAATCAAGCAATCCAATCTGCTTGACAGTTGTATCCCTCATTGGAAATTAATCAATTGACAAAGACACAAACATATAGATATAGATATCTGTATATCAGTTTCTAAGAGTATGGCTAACGTGGCCCTGCTCCTGAGAGAGGTCCACTCTCAGTGGGTCCAGCATACCAGGTGTCTGAAAGTATAAGGTCAAACACCAGACCCCTGACCAATGACTCCATGAAGGGAAGGCCAGTCACTTGAGGCCCATTGGTGACAACACACCACTTGCATAGCCCTGCAACTTTTAATGTTCACACTCCAACATATGGCATACACACTTGTGATTTTATTCCTCTATTCATACAATATTTCCTCTTTCCACAAAGCCCACCTCCCTTCCCTTCTCCACCTGGAGAACTCCCCCTCCTCCTGTAAGGCTATAGCCCAAAGGTCAGTTCTTCAGTCCTGTCTTCCCCAACAACTCACATAAAATTAATCACATCCTCTTGAGTGCTGCCATAGCAACCCATGCACACCTCCCTCTGCTAGGGCTCTCAAATCAGAGTGGGGAATCCAGTCTGGCTCCTCCCATTCCCTGCTCATCTCCCCAACAAGGCCCATGCATTCATCTATATTAGCAGCTGCTATCATAGCACCATGCATGCTTTAAGTGCTTACTAAATGTTAGAATGAGGAAAAGGTAAAGAGCTGGCTATGGATAAGTAAAGAGGTGGAGGTGAAATTATTCTACACAGGGAGTAAACAGCATGAGTTAAAGTGAGACTAGATAAGGTCTGTGTGAGATGAGAACAAGGTCAAGAGCAGAGGATTCACTGAGGAGGGTTACTGGCGAAAATAAATAGAAAAGAAACTTACCAACAAATTATTGAGGGTCTGGAAGGGTTGATAAAGGGGTACAAATGGGGTTAAGAAGGCAAAAGGAATACACAGTAAGTTCTTAGGAAGAAGAGTAACATCAAGAATTTGATAAAGGGCATAATGTGGTTGTAAACAGAACCAGAGCTTGGGAGCCAGAGTTTCAATCTCCACCCCACCCTGATCCCATCACACAAAATGACTAGCAGCTTCTTTAACTCCTGTAAGCCTCAATTTATTTATCTATAAAATATGGATAACAATATCTACCTTGCACAGCAGTTCTGAGGATTAAACAATATTATCTAGCACAGTGACTGAGACACTGTATCAATCTCTAATAGCTGCTACCTTGATTGGTTTTATAGACATTAATGTAGCATTGCAAGTAAAGTGAATTAAAGGAGAGAAGTGGAAGCTGAAAGATCATTAGTAGGAAGTTACAATAGTCACTTGATTTGGGCACAGATATAGACTTAAAATCACATTAGCTTGGCTTTAGTAATAGCTCTCACCTTAACCAGTAATGATATCTCAGACAAGTCACTTCTCTCACTACGAATTTCCTGACCTGCAAATTGGAATAATAAACTCTACCTTTCCTATTTCATAAATGTGTTATGTGGCTATTTTAAATTAAAAAAAAATACATTTGGAAGTGTTTCACACTCTATGAAGTACTTTGGGGAAGATGAGGGAATGAAGCGCACAGGACAAATTTACGAAATATTTTCAAGAAAGACTCAAGAACATAAGAGACATTGGGAGATAAGTGACACCAAATTTAAAATGTCAAGGTATTAAGAGAATGTGTCTTTAAAAGAAACTCAGAAATTCAGAGAAGAAGAGAGTCTGAAGGAGATGACTTGAGAAAGATCTGTTCTGAGGCAAAAGGACATCTACCTAAAAGCAGATGGGAGTACAGGACGAGAGTTTGGGTGATGGGCAATGATGTGAAATGAAGCTCTGAGAATTGCCAGCAATATCCATCACAGTGAGAGTTATGAGAAATGATGATTTATCTATGACACAATGCAAAGCAAGAAGCACTAAAGTGATAAGATTCAAAATGCAATAAGTAAATACCTAGCAAAGGACAAGGTCAAAACCCACCCCACAAAGAAAAGACAGGTATTACAGGAAGAAGCGTGGGCAGCAGAGAGTTCAAAGCAGAAATCCAAAATAGAGTGCTCATGTAACTGAAAAGCCGAGGTCATATGGCATTATAATGTCAAGGAGATTGAGAACTGAGGGAAAAATTCTACAGATGGCTAGAATGTGGTCACCAGTGACCTTCAAGAGTGCAGTTCCAGTACAGAGGTGGGACCAACGCCAGATTGCAAGGAGTTAATCATAATTCAATGATCCTAACACGAAAAAGCAGTTGCCAGTAAACTGAAGGTGAAATTCACAGATAAGAGGAAAGCACATTTAATAACTGAAAGGGGACAAACTTTATCTCAGGAAAGCTTCTTAGGATTTTTAACACTTTCACAGGAGAAAGAAGACTTCGGTTTTTCAAAATCTCCCAAAAGACATATAAAAGTAGCGAAACACATGGAAGTTAGATTTTGCTGCAACTGAAGGACAAAAAAAGAAAAAAAAGACTTAGCCCTAATAGTGATTTAAACTTTTGATTACAATTAATTCACATACCCTAAACAAGGCATTTTGATAACTAAGTTATATTAACTACTACAGGCAAGTCACAGTATCCTTTGTGTGAATAAATTACATATTACTAAAAAGGATAGTTAATAACATTACTATGTTGTATGTGACAAGTAAATATTCCTTTCTAATGCCCCAAATTTCCATTTCTTAATCCTATGTTTATCTAAGTAAGACATACAAATGTCTTTTTGTGGTTTCATTCATAATATACACTAACAGATATTTGCTTTACATAAGTACTCACTTGCGTTTAATTCCATTTAAAAGTATAATACATTCAAAAAGATCAGTTAAAAATAATAATCATTATAAAAAAACATAATGGGAGAAAATAAGTAAAATTCTTTCAGGAATCATGAGGCTCCCAACATCAAGCTTGAGGCAGGTCTTCAAAAGGGAAGAGAAGAATAAAACAAACAATCCGAAAATTTGCATGGAATCACAAAAGACCATGAATAGCCAAAGCGATCTTGAGAAAAAAAGAACAAGGCTGGAGGCACCATGCTTCATGACTTCAAACTATATTACAAAGCTATAGTAATCAAAACGGTATGATATTGGCATAAAAACAGACACAGAAATCAATGGAACCGAATAGAGAGCCCAGAAATAAACCTACACATACATGGTCAATTGATTTACAACAAAGAAGCCAAGAATATACAATGGGGAAAGGACAGTCTCTTCAATAAATAGTGTTGGGAAAACTGGACAGCCACATGCAAAGAATGAAACTGGACCTCTATCTTACACCATACACAAAAATTAACTCAAAATGGATTAAAGACTTAAACATAGGACGTAAAACTGTAAAACTCCTAGAAGAAAACACAAGAAACAAGCTTGTTGACATTGGTCTTGATGATGGATTTGTTGTATTTGACACCGAAAGCAAAGGCAACAAAGGCAAAAATAAATAGATGGGACTATATCAAACTAAAAAGTTTCTGCACAACAAAGGAAACCATCAAAATAATGAAAAGACAACCTACAGAAAATATTTGCAAATCATATATCTGATAAGGGGTTAATATCCAAAAATATATAACTCATATAACTCAATAACAACAAATCTAATTTAAAAACTTTAAAATGGGCAGAAGATCCAAACAGACATTTTCCAAAGAAGACATACAGATGGCTAACAGGCACATGAAAAGTGCTCAACATCAGTCATCATCAAAACATTAAAAACAGAACTACCACATGATCCAGCAATTCCAGTTTTAAATATTTATGCAAAGAAACAAAAACACTAACTCAAAAAGGTATCTAAACCCCCATGTTCATCACAGCATTATTGACAATAGCCAAGACATGGAAACCACCTAAGTGTCCATCAATGGATGAATAAATAAAGGAAATGTGGTATATATATATATATATATATATATATATATATATATATATACAAGGGAATATTATTCCACCATTAAAAAAGAAGAAATCTTGCCACTTGTGACAATATAAAAGAAACTTGAGGACATTATGCTAAGTGAAATAACTCAGACAGATAAAGACAAATACCATATGATCTCACTTATATGTGGAATTGCAAAACAAAACAAACAAGACAAAAGAAAAAAATTCATGGATACAGAGAACAGATTGGTCGTTATGGGGTGGGGGAGTAGAGTGTAGGAGAAATAGGTGAAGGGTGAAGGTGGTCAAGTGGTACGAACTTCCAGTTATTAAACCAATGTAATGGGAAAGTAATGAACATCATGGCAACTACAGTTAATAATACTGTATTGAATATTTGAAAGTTGCTAAGAGAGTATATCTTAAAAGTTCACATCACAAGAAAAAAGAATGTGTAATTGTGTGGTGATAGATGCTAACTAAACATATTGTGGTGATCATTTTGCAATATACACATATATCAAATCATTATGTTGTAACCTGAAACTAATATATGTCAATTATATCTTAATTTTTAAAATTTAAACTTTTTTTTAAAAAAAACAAGGGAAGGAGGAAGACAGGTCTGCTTGCATCTCAATCACCAAGACTTTGCTGTAATATCAAAAGTACAGATGATATCAAGTTAATTCTTAATTTCTTTTTAAATAATAAAATGTTGCACCAGATTAATAGAGATACAATCAAAAAATGTCATTTGGGTCAAGTTTTATCCTTCTCACCCTCAAATCTACAGTCAAAAGTACTAATTACAAAAAACTGATTTTATACAATTGGTTCTTTTTTGCTTTCTAAGGGATGGAAAAATTCTAATGAAACATACCAAAACAAAATGACCAAAGCAAAGAATCAGTGGGCCAGAAAAATCCAAATTTCCCTGATTCTGACTAAGGTCTAGTGGGAAAGAGCACTAAACCAGAAGTCAGGCGCCCTAATTTTAGTGCAGCCCTACCCATGAAAAAATGATTTAATTACTAAACTACTCAGTTTTCCTCATTTAGTAAAGAGAAATCTCACCTACCCTACCTACTTCCAAAACCATTGTGACGATAAAATGAAACAGCATATGTAAGAAATATAAATAATTACATTTATGGAGAAATATAACAATACACATATACACACAGAGCTTCACAAATATAAGGCAACAATCCATTAATCATTATTTTATAGTATAGATGGATTATTTTAATTAATTCACATATTATCTTTATGCTTAACAAACTTTAATAATACTACTTTGTTATTTCAATTATTCTTTGAACTTTAATAAACATATTTAGTAGTAAATGTCAATAAAGTGAAATCTTGATTATTCAGCCAGTTAGGTCTTCTACATTGTTCATAAGGCAGCTTACCCAGGAAAAAATAATAGCAATTAAATTCAAATCAGATAAAATATATTTCTCAGCTGCTCTTTTAAAGATATGGTAGGAAAGAGAGGCTTAAATAAATGATAAATTTAAGATTATTACGATTAATTTATATTTCATTTAGCAGAGTTCACATTCTCTAAAAAAAAATATTGCAAGTACTCAATATTTTTTCTTCTTATATGTCTGAAATCACCCCCAGTAAATGTACAACTCTAATTCCTATTAAGTATCGTTCTCCAGGTAGAACAAAACTATTCAACTGTACTTCTTTTTCTTCATAGGATAGACAAACCTTTCAACCTGATTTTCAAAGGGAGAATGAGTGTAAAGATTTTCCTTACATTTTCAAGCAGAGGTCTTCCATTCTGCAAATAAACTCCATGAAAATAGCTCTTAGATAAAATCATCCTGTCATAAAACAGGACAGTCAGTAGTCACGAGCATTTGAAAAGCACTTGAAGTGTGACCCTATTTGCTCACACTCTAGAAATAAACATATAATCCATGCTGCTTTCTTAATCACTGCAATCTAAATATTGAACAGCTTGGCTTTCGATATTATTTTTCCAGCATACAGAAGGAAACAGACTAGTCATTTTGAGATTAATCAGTTTAAGAATTAATCCATTTCAGAGGCGTAGGTCTCTCTGAAACCAGTTTTAGGACCAAATGTAATCCTAGAGTAAAGAAATTTTGCCTGAGTAACTTTCCAACATAAAGACTGAGAAATCACCTGTAAAAAATATAAGTATTTCAGAGTAGACAATAATATAAATGCCTACATTTAACCTAAGTCTGGAGGAAGTGAGCAGAACTGGGATGAAGTTTGAAAAACATTTCAATACCTTTTTCTGCAGGGCTTTTTCCAGAATCTACGACCCTCTAACCCCCTAACCCCTAGCTTTTCCCTTAATCTCTTCCAATTTACCTGCCTACCTTTAAGAAACTGTACAGAACAAGCCAGGAAATAACTGGAAGAAAGGAAGATGAAACCAACTATTCCACTACTTTGCCCCAACTTGAATCTCTGATTTCAAAATCTCTGACAACCTATAAATCTTGGCTAAAAAAAAAAAAAAACAACTTAACAATTGAAGCTTCTCTGTTCCCCTCCCTAATCCCACTTCCCTCCCTCTTTCCCAGAGGTAACCACTTTGCTGACATGTGTGTCTATCATTCCTATCATTGACTATTTAAACATCATCTACATATGATTACTTTTATAGAATTAAACTCCATAAGCCCACAGGCTGTGTCTGATATTGCCTTCTGTGTAGCATCTAGTAATCAGCATACTCGAATCATTTAAAAGCTACAAATATCTCTAAAGAAAATTAATAAATATTTAGTAAAACTATTTAAACAAAACCATACACCGTCAGAATAGGGAAAAAGAAACAAATTTCTTCCCCATTTATGAAATTCAGCTAGGCGTCTATTATGTAAAGATGATCCAAAAATTCAAATTATTGAAAAATTGGATTTTGGACTTCCCTGGTGGCACCGTGGTTAAGAATTCGCCTGCCAATGCAGGAGACATGAGTTTGAGCCCCGGTCCAGGAAGGTTCCACATGCCAGGGAGCAACTAAGCCCATGCGCCACAACTACTGAGCCTGCGCTCTAGAGCCCGCGACCCACAACTACTGAGCCTGCACGCCTAGAGCCCGTGCTCCGCAACAAGAGAAGCCACCGCAATGAGAAGCCCAGGCACCACAACGAAGAGTAGCCCCTGCTCGCCGCAACTAGAGAAAGCCCGCGCGCAGCAACGAAGACCCAATGCAGCCAATAAATAAATAAATAAATAAATAAATAAAATAACAAATGATAAATAACAAAAAAAGATATATTCATCCCCATATTCACTGAAGCATTAAAAAAAAAAAAAGAAATTGGGTTTTAATTTAAAAGACTGATAAAATGTAAAAGACCAAACAAAATTTAGGTTGGAAAAAAATGTATCTTTCACCCAAATAATTCCCTATACACTCAACAATTATAATTTATTCTGATTTTTTTTGTTGTTGTTTTACCACGTTAGAAGTTATTTTTCTGTATTCCCTAGGCAGCAGCAAATAACACCATGCATGAAGACTCATATAATTACATGCAAAAAAAAAACAGACCAGCACCCTCACACTCCAAACTCCCCTCTGTGGCTCCTTCATGCCCCATATGTTGCTAATAAAACTGTTTCAGTCATACCTATGAGACAGTTTTACTGACATAGTAGCAGGCCTCTTGGTTCTTCACAAGGCAAACCATACCACCAAAACTGTTACAAATGCAAACTTTAAGACTGAGGCAAGTAAAAATCTACATTACATCTATGTGTGTGTACATAGATACATATATATTTCGGAGCACAGAAACCTGCATTAAAACTACAATTCCACTACTTGATTCTGTAAACTTTAAAATGCCCATGCTAGCTATATAGACATATAGAAGGTTCCGAGATCTGACAACAGTATGCCGTCAAGAAACTGTAACCGTAGCATTATCCTTTTATATTGTTAAAATGATCAAGTCAAATATCTAACTGGTAGAAAATAATGACTGTCAGAGTTACTAGTAATAATTATAAAAAGATCCAAAAAGGAAGGGAAAACAATGGAACACTGAAGCAACGAATAGAAATTTTACAAACCTACTAAAGTGATAAATGATCCGGTGTTCATGTGCCTCTCTATTTCAGGAAACTAAAACACTTTCATCACATGTATGGGTAATTTCACCATATGTAAAGTTTTCTCATAAAACATGAATGCTGAAATTATTTAACAAAAAGTTTTTTTTTTTAATCCTGCTATTATAGGAAATGCTCAGTTAGATCAAGATAAATGCATTTCTCAATTTTTTCCAGAAAACTTCTCTAGGGGACCCTCTCTAAGATGTTTCAACACGACCTCAATTAGTAAATCCTCTGGGGACAAGACTCCTTTTAATAAGTCAGCCTAAGAACAAAGGGGTATGATGAATTCTAGTCTCCTTTGAGCTGTGATGACAACAAATAGCAAACAGGAGGCAGGGATGGTAGTTCAAGTACAAATCTTTCACAGGACCGTCTGACCATTATCTCAGGGCTCAAAAGCCCCAATCAACACCACCACGCAGAGGAGGGAAAAGGGCCTAAGCTGAGAAGGCCTGGAGAAGTCGTCAAAAGGACCGATCTTCTAGGGAGAGATCAAGCCTAGAAAACATACCAACTCTAGAACACAATAGCTGAGCCTACAGGGATGAACTTCTAACATTGACATAAGCAACTGGAGGGCACCCTATTTGTTGAAGGATGAATTACTGCATTTGAAATCATAGAATTCTAGAGTGGGCAGGAATCTGTGGATCATCCGTGCTTCCTTCCACTAAATGCAGGAAGGCTTCATGTAGCATTCTAATCAGGTAGATGATGACCCAGCCTCTATGGGAAAACTCACAATGATGGGGAGCTTCAAAGCAACTGTTGACCCATTCCTTTAGGCCTTGCTTGCATACGAGTGTGTCATTTCTGCCTAAGCCTTCTTGCTCATCAATGACGTTGGCCTGCCTACTTAGACTTCAGATCTGACCTGCTCCATCAGACCCAGACCCAGACTTCGACTTTGTCCAGTTTTTGGATTCCCAGTATCCACATACAGGTCAGACATTCTAAATGGAATTATGACCCTAGTCTATCACTACCTTAGGCCAGTTCCCATTACAGCTCCCGTGGTCTGCCCTCATCTATGAAAGAGCACTGCTACCACCACCCCTAAGTCTGCCCACTGCTCAGTCCTAACAGCCCTATGATCACAGATAAACTTAATACTAGAGGAATCCATCTTGGCCCCTCCAGTCCAACAATCTTCTCTGACCCATTGCCTTTGGCTAGTTATTAACATTCTACTACGGCCCAAGAGCATCTGGAGTTCTAATAAAAACTATAGATCTTCTCCGAAAAAAGGCCCAATTGCATATATAATATTGTACATAATTTCAGAGGGTTCCCATGAACCACCAAGTTAAGAATCCCTGCTATCTATAACAGGGGTTCTTATATTTTAAAAATTAAATACAGATTCCAAATACACTGACACACTAAAGGGCACTTTTGCTAGACTCCCTTGCAACTTGAGATCTGCATGTGCCCTAGGTTTCCCAAGGAGGAACACTCCTAGGAGAACAAAAGGAGAAAGAAACAAGGAAAGATAGCAACCAAGGACAGGCAGATCAGCCCATCCAGCAATGATGGCAGGCAAGACAATGATTCTTCTGGGGCCAGCAGCAAAAGCCAAGACTCCTCACTCACCAGCTTCCAAACCTGAGCAGGGCAGCATGGCTCTGAGACCCGAGACGGCTGTGGCTCCCTTAGCAAGCCAGGTGAAAAGTGTGGTTCCAGGAGCTGCTCCTATAAGCCCAGCCTACAGTCTATTCTCTCTGCTCCTCTACTCCTCAAAGATCCTATAAACTATTACAACTTAATAAATCCCCTTCTGCTTAAACCAGCTATAATGATTCTGTTATCTGCCACTAAGAGAATCCTTTCCAATATATGGACCAACCAAACGGAACGCATGAAATAAATATTCAAATACATTCCCAAAACCAGGCTTTAAAATATAGGCCTATGGTTGCATAACAATGTGAATGTACTTAGTGCCACTGATCTATACACTTAAAATGGTGAAAATGGTAAATTTTATGTTATATATATTTTATCTCAATTTTTTAAAATATGATTTTTATAAACACCCCCCAAAAATCTATATTTCAGCCCAGGAATCAAGAACTCTTAGATAACCTTGATTTAGTTAACTTATTCCTGTTCCAATAGTATCAAGCAAGCAAGTCACTTAGCCTCTCAGTCTAGCCTCTTGGTCTCTTAAGTGTAAAAAGTGGAAAAAATCTCAACATATATTAGGGATAAGTCAGACACTAAAATTCTGCAATGGGTCAAGAGGAGGGTGGGAAAGGAACAAGGCAATATTTGTTGCAAACTTACTATGTGACCACTTACTATATACGCTTTCCATATATCCTCATTTAATCCACACAATAATAACACCCACCCAACCCCATTCATAATAATGCTTCAAGGTAGTTGTTACAATCCTTTTCTTACTTATGAGAAAGTGGAGGAAGAAAAGCTAAGCAACTCGCCCAAGGTGCACAGCTAATAGTGACTGCTGGAGTAATAACAGATCAAGATCTGTCTGACGCCAAGGCCCTGGCTCTTTCTATACCGCATTTCTCTTACTGACTGCCACAGCCACAGTGCTCAGCAGGCAAGGGCTAATTAAATTATCCACAGTGATGGAACCATCGCCCAGCCAGGAAAGCAATTCCTGAAAAGCGTCACCTAGACCATTAATATAGTATGCCCTGTAGAGTCAAGTGTGATGTTCAAATACAGAAATGACTAGATGATGATGATTATAATGATAATAGCATCCAGCTACCATTTACTGAGTGCCTATTATGCTTTAAGTGCTTCATATACACTACTTCATTTAATCCCCTGAACATCCTAGTAAGAAATACACAGTAGGTGTTACCTTCATTTTACAACAGAAGAAAATGAGATGCAGAGAGATTAAGAACTCTGCCAAAGATTACACCAGATTCAGAGCCAGAATCTGAACCCAAGTCTTAAAATGCCCAAATACATGTGTGGGGACCACAACGTGTATTTCCTTTTCTCTTCTAAAGAGCCAGACATGGGCCTTATATCCATAAACATTCAATAAACCAGCGGTTTTACTTTGAAATTAGGGACACCAAATGCAGACCAAGAGGTTACACAAATTTAGCAGTCTAATGCTGACAAGAAGTGAAAAGACATGAAGGAAGAAATGATAATGAAGAGTCCATCCCTGAAGGTCAATATATGTTTGCCAGTGAAAGGGTCAGAATCCCCTCACTTCACACTCTTTCAGCCTAGCCCATCTCTCACTTCTCCCCACCACAAGGGAAAAAAAGAGCTATAGACAAGCAATAAGATTTGCTCTATCAACCCTAGCACACTGTTAGAAGTTATACAGACTACATTGTCCTAAGAGAACTGTATGAAAGGAAGGAAATCACCGGGAAGGCATCTGATTCAGCAGGTCTGAGGTGGGGCCTGAGAATTTGCAAATCTAACAAGCTCCCAGGTGATAATGCCCCAGACCACACAAGTTTCATCTAGTATCATCCTAAAGCTTCTTTTTGTCCAACAAGTTCAGCCACCAAAGAGTAACTAATGACAGTTAGGAAGACGGTGTTTATCTCTCTTTGATACAGCAAGGCTTTAAATGGAGATATAATTAACAAGCTGGAAAAGAGCCAAAGGGTTGGCAGGGTAGAAGCTAGGGAGGCGACCACACGGTCTAAATCCAGATATCAATGGGCCCTCAATGAATCCAGTAAATTTCTAAAACTATCAATGACACATGTAATATGTATTTGTTAGAAGTTATAGGGTGGGGTGTGGGGGAAGAGGAAAGGGAATAAAATTTTAATAAATGAAATAAAATTTAAATAAAGGGAATAAGATTATAAATTATATAACTAACATGCGCAAGCTCAGCACCAAGAGAAAATGTTGCCCTACCCTGGTACAAAACTTTATCTTTTGATAAAAAATAGGCCTAACTTTTAGTAAAATAACTTTATTTCCCAAATAAACTGTAGCAGCATAAAAAGTTAACAGCAATAGGAATTCAGTGTATTCCCAGATGATAATAATGAGCTGCAAAAGGTCAAGAAAACTCAAGACAGAACATACACAATGATGGAGTCACTGTTCTCTTTTATTTACAAACGGAGAAAGGAACTTATTTATTTAGTATCATTATGACAGACCCACCCATATATGGAAATAGTAGCTTGTGTAGTTAACTCAAAATATGGTCCAAAACCACATGTTCTGGACTACAAGGAAAATCCAGTCTCATAAAGCAAAAACACCACTATTTAAAATTACATGCTAGCAAAATTAACAGCTTATAGAGTACAGCCTTCTATTAAACAAAAGCCAGGACATGATTTTGTTTTTGTTTGTTTCAATTCAACTGACATCAGGACACTTAAAGTCTACCAAGATACCATATCAAAAATAAATAAAAACTGAAAAAGCAATTATAAAGAAAAAGAAACTGATATAGTGGAACTGACATAGTGGGGAAAAAATGGAAAATAATCTAAATGTCCATCAACAGCAAAGAAGATAAATGGTGGTATAATCATAAAACTGAATATAATACAGCTCTAAAATTCACTGAACTATAGCAGTGGTATTATGGGCTGAATTGTATCTCTCCAAAATTCATATCTTGAAGCCCTAACCTCCAGTGCCTCAGAATGTGACTATATTTGGAGATAGGGCCTTTAAAGAGGTGATTAAATTAAAATGAGTCTAATAAGGTGGGCCCTAATCCAATATGACCAGTGTCCTTATAAGAAGAGGGAATTTGTACACAAAGAGACACCAGAGATATACACCCACCCACCATGTGAGGACAGAGCATATAAGGTGGCCAGCAAGAAGGTGGTCACCTGCAAGCCAAGGAGACCTCAAAAGAAAGCAAATCTGCCAACACCTTGATCTTGAATTCCCAGCCTCCAGAACTGTGAGAAAATGAATTTCATTTGTTTCTACCACCCAGTCTATGGTATTTTGTTATGTCGGCCCAGGAGAACTAACACAAATGATCTCAAACTTAAACATTCGTAAGAATCACCTGGAAGCCTTATTAGAACACAGACTGCCAGGCCCTACTCTCAGAGTTTCTGTTCAGTAGGTCTGGAATGAGGCCTGAAACAGAGCTAGCCTCATGGATGCACAAACATGCTTACAAGGGCACCACTCTTGGTGTAACGCTCTGCCACTACCATCTCCAAATTATTAACAGTTTGAACAAGGGTTCTAGCATTTTCATTTTGCACTGGACTGCACAAATGTATCCAGTCCTGGCCTGAGAATTTTTATTTCCAACAAATTCCCAAGTGATGCTGAAGTTGCTGATCAGGTACCACATTCTGAGAGTCACTGAACCACAGCAACGTCTATCAACCCAGATAAGTCTAAAACATAATATTGGGCAAAAAAGATCAAGCTACAGAAGAACAAGTATAGACAGCATTTATATAAGGTTTTTGTTATGGGTACGCATATATTAAAGTATAAAAACAAGTATGGCAATGTAAACACCAAACTGAGAATCCTTGCTAACTCTGAGGCCAGGGAAAAGAGAACGGAACTAGTGATCAGCACCACAGAAAGCCTCAGCTCTGTCTACAAAGTTCTACTTCTCAAACAAATGAAAAATTAAAAATTGAAGTAAACATGGCAAAAAGGTTCAGTTTTGACAGAGCTGAGAAAGAGTTACATTGTGTTACTCTCTATATACCTTTTTGTACTTTCCTATAAATTTAAAACACTTGAAAATTTTTCAAAGAAAAAAGAACCTTAACTTTTATAGAATCTGAGTAATTTGGTATCACCCACAATCTAGTAAAATATTCCATTCAAAATTTTAAAATTTGCCAGTTGGAAGAATAATTCTACTTATGAAAAAAAAACTCTTCACAAGAACCAAGATATAAAGTTATTTGAAGTTTGAGAATCATAATTTAAAAGAATAAATAGATATAAATCCACTTTAAATGAACAACACATCTAAAAAAGAACTAACATACTATGTAAATTAAGAACACTAAAAATGAGAACTACTATCCCTTAGAAATAATAATAGCTGCAACATTCAGCTTAGTTTGACTCTAGTATGTCTTTTGCATGCAATGACAAATTTTAAGCTGTTTAGTGAAACACAAATAAAACATAATAAGTGGTGAAATTTTTCCAAACCTAGAGAAAATATGAAAAGGTTATATCTCTAACAAATAGAAAATCCATGCAAATTAAAATGAAAGGAATAAAAATAAATATTAGAAAGAAAATTTCAATCTAAAAGATATAGAATACAAATTTCATAAATAATAACTTTTAACTATCAAATTAACCAATTTGTATAAAAAATGAATAATCAGTGCTATTTTGATTTTACTGGGAATAAAAAATGGAAAAACTTTCCAGAAAGCAATTTAAAAACATAAATCAAGGGCCTTAAAAATATTCACTCCCTTTGATCCAATAATTTTCTTTCTAGGAATATACCCTATGGAAAAAATCAAAATTATGAAAACATTCATACACAGGTATATTCATCATAATATTATGTATTACAGAAAAAATTACAAAAAACTACATAAATCATGATACATACATATGATAGATGAAATTTTAATGATTTGTGGGAATTGATTATGATATAAAATTAAATAAAAAGGAAGATTATAAAGTTACGCATACAATGATCCTAACTATGGAAAACTATAAAATTTCAAGGAAGAAAAAAAAATGAAAGGAAATACACCAAAATATTAACAGTCTGCCTCTGGATAACAGGATCATGGGTGATTTATTTCCTTAGCTTCTTTTCTAGAACATATATGTATTACTTTCACATTTAAAAAAATAAAAACTAAAAATTATTAGCACTTTTCACTAAATATAAAACATTTCAATCTAAGGTATTAGAGCATTTAATAAAGTACCTTAACTAAGTGCTAGTTTAATAAATCTTTGAAACATTCATTCCAGTAAAAAGCTGATTATATCTGAGAAGATATAATATACTTTTCAAAATACAGACATTCTTTAAGAAGTTCTTCATAGTTTTTCTTCTATTCTAATTCCTTTCAGTCAAAGGCACCTACGGTTCTTCTAGCATCAAAGTATCTATTACATATCTTAAATTGGTTTCCTAATCTATCATTCTAGAACACAATCAATTTAACATTCTAAATCACACATTTTCATCAACCTGCCTAAGGATAATGGCTGAGACCCCAATACCTCCCAGTCTCTGAGCTGTCCCTTTACCTATAATATCCCTATTTTACAAACCAGTTCTATAAGGAAAGTATCATTGCCTTGACTTTGTAGATGTATGAACTCAGAGAGGCTAAGCAATTGTCCCAACATCACACAGCTAGAAAGTAGCAGAACTGGGACTTAAACCCTGGTCATTCAACTGCAGTACATCACAGCACCTTTCAATAAAGCTGTCATAACATAAAATCCTGGTTTGCTTGGGTTTGGTTGTTGTTGTTGCAATTTTAACCCTTCCTCCTAAGGACAAACAAGGACAGAGTTCCAGAAAAAGATACAATTACAAAAAAATGTAATTAAAGGAGACAGCTATTAATCATAGAAAAGGATTTCAATCTGTATCCTTATCACCTACTTTGTACACTTAACCTACTGAACACTGACCTCACACACCTGAATCACTCGGCCAGAGATAAGAGAATACAGGTAACCAGGAAGAGCTGTGACAGGCTGTATTTTCCAAAAACAGCCACAGCAATATTTCCAGTCCCACATGCCCTTTCAGGTACTTGCCACTCCCTCACCCAAAGGCAGGAACAATTTCCCCTTCAGCTTATGTTGAGCTTTGTATCAAGGAACAAAATGCCTCAGAAGTAATACTGTGTGATTTCTAAAGGTAACCTATAAAAGGCAATACAGTTGTCCCTCCGTATCCGCAGCTTCCACATTCTCAGATTCTACCAACCACAGATCAAAAATATTCGGGGAAAAAAAAAAAAAAGAAATTCCAGAAAATTCTGAAAAGCAAAACTTGAATTTGCCACACACGGGCAACTATTAACATGGTATTTACATTGTAGTTACAACCATTTACATAGCATTTACCTTGTATTAATTATAATTGATAATTATAAGTAATCTAGAGATGATTTAAAGTATATAGGAGAATGAAAATACTACACCATTTTAAATACAGGATTGATCATCCCCCGATTTTGGTATCCTGGGGAAGTACCAAGGACGACTGTATAGGTGCTTTCTCTCTCTCTCTCTCTCTCTCTCTCTCTGGCTCTAACTCGCTCTCTTCTCCCTCCCTCCCATTTTCCTCTCCCGCTCTATTTTCTCTCCCTCATCCCCCTCTTCCCTCCCTCTCACCCTTCCAACCTAGTCACCATACTGTAAGGAAGCCCAGGTGACGTGGAAAGGCTACAAATAGGTGCTCTAACCCGGATTCCCAGTTGTAATCTCAGCTGACAGCCAGCACCGCCCAGCAGACATGTTCCTGAACAAACCTTCACATGATTCTGGCCCTCCCCTTTGAGCCACACAGCTGACACAAAGTGTAGCAAAGACAAACTATGCCAAATGAACCCTTCCAAATCACAGACTCCTTAAATGTTTTTAAGCCACTAAGTTTTACAGTGGTTTGTCAAGTAGTAAGGGTCACCAAAACAGATATTTGGGGTTGTATTCACAGCAAGTTAAAGAGTTTTGTGATCATTCCATTCAAACTTGTATGATAACTTTCTGCAATTATCCTCTTTAAAGTAGCTAAACCATAGCCAGCCCATAGCTCCTTTGACTTCGATTGGTCTTTGGAAACCTGAACCTTCAGGGCTGCTTGATTCTCCTTTTAGAGTCAAACTGTATACCTTGTTGAAATAAAGTTTCACTTTGAAGGTTGGTGTGAGGTGTCACATCCTTTCAGGGTGCAGTTCTAAGCAAGGATGCCAAGAAACTCCCCTCTAGAAGACAGTCGTGGCACCCGTGTTTTAGCTGACACCACAAAAGACACTTGTAGAAAGTTATCATCAATTACCAATGCTCCCTAGAGTACAGTAGTTCCACAAAATATTTTTTTAAACATCTGTATTGAAGTATAATTGCTTTACAATGGTGTGTTAGTTTCTGCTTTATAACAAAGTGAATCAGTTATACATATACATATGTTCCCATATCTCTTCCCTCTTGCATCTCCCTCCCTCCCACCCTCCCTATCCCACCCCTCTAGGTGGTCACAAAGCACCGAGCAACAAAATATTTTTAAGTATAGAGAATGCAGAGTAAAACAGTGCAGAGTGAAACACACACAGATTTGAGTGGAAAGGGAAAAAAGAATGACAAAACATTGCACTTCTTATGCAGACACTCTGTACTCTGCAGATTTGTCTACCAATTTAGGCCAGTGTACTGTTTATTGACTGCTTTGACTTTTCATTTTTTATATAGCTTCAAATGCAATTTCTAATCAAATGAGCTGAAATAAGTTAAAAACTTCTCCTTTTTCGTGTAAATATAATTTTACCAGCTACAAAACATTTCAGTGATGAGGTGTGCATGAAGCCAACTAAATGTAAATAGAACAGAAACACTGAAATCAGTTTACTTCATAGCTTTTAGGAAGGAATTTTAGAATGGTAGTGGCAAGTATCACATTAAAAAATTAACCAAAGTTAGTTATTTGTAGAGATAAATGATCAAACGATATGATCATAACATGTTCCTTGATGATAAAATACATCAGGTTGGTAATCAAATACAAACTCCATGAAGATGAGCCCAAAAAAAAAAAGCTTTTGTTTTAGGCATAGTTTTCACTAGCACAAGACCTTTTTTTGTTTTGTTTTAAGACCTTTTTGATAGTATAATGAAGACCAAACCTTTTTTTCCTGTTAAACCTAGGTCTCTCATAGCTCTAACCTCCCAATAAAATCTTATTGCAGCTCACACAGTATAGGAAATACTAACACCACTGGAAAAGTAAAATTCTTCTGTTCTTCTTCATTAACTTTTGAGAGTGTGGTTTATGTTCATCAGGTTGTTAAGGAACCATTGACGGAAACCGCCCCCCATGGCCAGGCAGGATGATCACCACCTGCATGAGTTGTCTTGCAACAGGAGGTCCCAACACGGAACACAGTGCTGCAGCCGAAATGTAACCAGGAGGATTCAGGAGGGGCCAAGAGGAGGGAGGAGACGCCAGTCCACATGTCCTGCCAACCTCTCAGAAAACTTTGCACTGGAATCCATCTTGGCTGAGAAATGCACACACCACCAAGAAGGACCCTGAGTCAGACCAAATATGGGCCCAGCAAGATGATTGGCCAGAGACAACCCAGAAACTAACCCCATTACCATAAAACCTGAGACTGCGAGCCATGTGGCAGAGCAGTTTTCCTGGGTTCCCTTACCCCGCTGCTCCCCACTCGGGCACCCCTTCCCTTCCTCATAAAGTTTTTTGCTTTGTCAGCCCGTGTGCCTCTTTGGACAATTCATTTCCCAGTATTAGACAAGAGCCACTCTTGGGCCCTGGAAGGGGTCCTCCTTCCTGCAAAAACATGAGTTGCTAAAATATATGTCATATATAATGGATACAGAGTTCATTGCCAAAACAATTTATATCCAATCCTTTGACGGAAATAATATTCTTCAAATACCTAAACTTCAGATTGAAAAGAAAGAAAATGAATCCAAAAGTTTATCTGTTATCCCTCCTTCTTTTGAGGGGGAAAAAAAAACTGTACAAAGGAAATTACAATCTATAAGCCTACAAAACTATAGAGAACAGTGAAAACCAAGGTGAAGGTTTACAAATATTTATGCTTTTTGAAATCAAATGTTAAGATGAATTTATCCTTTGTAGTCCATATCTGTTGTGTAAAACACTAAGGAATCTAATAAGTTTTAAGGGTTGGTTTGATATAATGTGAACTAAACAGTTGAAAATACTCAAAACTTTAAAGCACACTGGTTACTAGAGCAGGTTTTCAAGACTGATTGGGTAAACTAACCTATACAAACCTAAAAATAGGAAGTGACAAGTGAAAGTTTGTTAAGAATTTGCAACAATTCCTACTACAGAGAAGTTTTTCATTAAAAAAGAAACAATCCATGGCCCGCAGGCCTCTTTTGTTTTAATCTCAATGAGAATACCCTTGGAATTGGCTATAGATCCTACCATTCCCTATGGTGTATTCCTGGATATTCCAATGCTCCTTTAAGAATCCGAGTTAGTGAAATCTACTTTAGACCCTAAGACTTGGGAAGAGACCATCTGATTTATACATAGCGATATCTCAAGCCCCTGGTAGAGCACATACATTCAAAATATGTTTGTTGAATGAATTAGAAGGAGGGATACAGGTAAGGAAAGAACAAAAGAGGAAGGAAGAGAGGGAACAGATGCCCTGCTACAAACATGAATAACAAAAGGGTCAAACTGTACAAGAAAATGTAATTATTTCCCAAGAAAAAAATTCCCAATAAAAATGTACGCTTAGATTCTTGCTAAAAATCCTTGCTTTGGAAATTCTTGCTGTTTTACCCTTTGACCATAGCAGTTGTTCCAAAATCTTTTCCTCTTTTTGAAAGTTCTCAACACCACTTCTGCCTATTCACTCTTAGTAGATGACCGCTCTTTTCCTTCAATAAACTTTCTAAGTCATTTAACATGAGCAACTAAACTCTTCCTATAAATTATTAGCAGACACTTATCCTGGAACAGGAGGGAAGGGGGCATGGCACAACCTTTACAAGAATGACACAGCCATAGGACATGACAAAAACCGATTAGAACCAACTAGATCCAAGCTAGGGAAAGATTCGACTTCCAGTGGACCTTGAGCCTCATTATGCGCTCACTGTAATGCACTAGCATGCTAAGTGACACCCACCCCCCACCAGCACCATGACAGTTCTGAGGCCAACCATAAAAGGTCAAAGAGTGGGCAGTGGCCCAATTCCTGGAAATCCCTGCCCCTTCCCCAGAAATAGTTGGAATAGTCCTCCCACTCATTAGCCCTATGAAATTACCCAGCCCATAAAAACTAACCACCCCATTCTGGGGGACCTCTTGCCTTCTGAGATGGCCCACACTCTGTCTGTGGAGTGCGTTTCTCTCTAAATAAGTCCACTTCTTACTTATCACTTTGTCTCTCACTAAATTCTTTCTGCGATGAGACATCAAGAACCTGGGCTTCGTTAAGTCCTGAGACCAGGTGTGTGATCTCAATTAAAAGACCGTGGGCTCAAGTCCCAATCTGGGTTTAGGCTGGGTTCTGGTCCCGGCACGTGGGTTCAAGTCCTATCTGAGTTGCACAGTGTCAGTCCCACATATTTTGTTTCCCTGCCAACTCATAAAGAAAATCCTTTTTCTGTCAAAGTTTAGCCCACACACCTGTGTTAAACACGCCCACTATCCTTTAAGACCATGAACCACCAATCACTCCCTCTCTAAAAGCTTCAATCCCTTTCTTATCACCTATGCCTTTGTAGCTTTTGACAAATTAATCCATTTGCCTCAACCATTAAAATCCTTTGCCTTAATCCTTTATCATTTCAACTCTGTCCACTAAATTTTTCACCCGAGTCTATTTCACTGTCTCCACATCAGTGAAGACATATAGTTGTGTATCTTCAAACTCACTCTTCAATCCTTTATTTGGTTTCTAATCATACTACTCTGCCAAAGTTGCCCTCAAGAGCCTCCAGTGGTCACCAAACACCAAATGAGCTTCACTTGGTCCTCATGTAATCGAACAAGGTTTGTGTGCCGAGGCACAGTGAGGCCAAATAAACTTGAAGTCGGAGTTTGGAGCAGAGAAAGGTTTACTGCAGGACCAAGCAAGGAGAATGGGTGGCTCATGCTCAAAAACCCCAAACTCCCCGATGGTTTGGGGGGGAAAGGGTTTATAGGCAAAATTTAGGGTGAGCGCTGCAGACTGATTGGTTGGTGGTGAGGTAGCAGGGCAGCGCTCCAAGAACCTTGTGCTCAGCCTGAAGTTGCCATCCTCCACCTGGGTGGGGCTTTAGTTCTGCAGAAGAACTTTGGATAAGATATTATGTATATTCCTTGGAGGAGGAACCAGAACTTCTGCCCCAAGTCTGCACTATTGTTTCTTAAATGTTCCTCCCTTGCCTCTGCATCACCTCCCTTCCCTCTGCATCCCCTCCCTTCCCTGATTAGCAACTGTTTGAACCTGCCCTTTGGAACTCAGGGAAGGTCATGGAGGCTAAATGAAGCCAATTTCCTACAAACAAGAAACAGGGGACACCGAAAGGACTTGTACCCGGGAGCCCCACAGGGTCCTGGTCTGCTTCACTCATGTACCTTCAAATCTACATAGTATTTAACATAGTTCATTACCCCATCTTTGAAACTTTCTTGTTTTGACTTCCATAATAGTATACTCTTCTGGCTCTCTGTTTTCTTTCCATTTCTCGCAGGCTTCCCTGTACCTCCTAAATGTGAAACTGGAGGGAAGGGGGCAGGGCATAACCTTTGAAGAATGACATAGCCCCAGGACATGACATAAACTGATTAGAACAAAATGGGTCCAAAATATCAGACAAGTCGACTTCCACTAGACCTTGAGCCTCAGTACAGTTCATTGTAACACATCAGCAAGCTAAATGACACACCCACAGGCGCCATGACAGTCCCAAGGCCGACCATAAGAATCAAAAAGTGGGCAATGGCCCAATTCCTGGAAATCCTCACCCCTTTCCCCCCCACCCCGAAATAGTTGGAATAATCCTCCCACTCATTAGCCTATGAAATTACTCACCCCTATAAAAACTGACAACCCCGGACTTCCCTGGTGGCACAGTGGCTAAGAATCCGCCTGCCAATGCAGGGGACACAGGTTCGATCCCTGGTCCGGGAAGATCCCACATGCCGCGGAGCAACTAAGCCCGTGTGCCACAACTACTGAAGCCCGCATGGCACAACTACTGAAGCCCACACACCTAGAGCCCGTGCTCCACAACAAGAGAGGCCACCGCAATGAGAAGCCCGTGTGCCGCAACAAAGAATAGCCCCCGCTCGCCACAACTAGAGAAAGCCCGCGCGCAGCATGAAGACCCAACACGGCTAAAAATAAATAAATTAAATAAATAAATTTTTTTAAAAACCTGACAACCCCATACCTGGGGCCGCTCTTGCCTTCTGAGATGGCCCACACTCTGTCTGTAGTGTTTTTCTCTCTAAATAAATCCACTTCTTACCTATCATTTTGTCCCTCACTGAATTCTTGAGATATCAAGAACCTGAGCTTCATTAAGTTCTGAAACCAGGTGTGTGATCTCACTTGAAAGACCTTGGGTTTTGGCGGGGTTCCAGTCCCAGCACGTGGGTTCAAGTCCCAATCTGAGCTGCACGGTTGATGCATGCATTCTTAATTAGCCAGACTTGACAATTCTGCCTCCTTAATCTCATATACAAACTCTCTTTTTCATTCCTATTGTATTACCACTTGTCTGAAACACTAAAATAGACTCCCAATTGGGCACCACGCCCCTCCAGTATTACTCCCTCATCCAAGAAACCAACTGCTTTGGTAACATTCCTGAAGTTTAGCCTGCCTCATTCTTCCACTTAAAAGACAGAAAACACACAGATTCAAAAAAACATTTGGTTTGAATCCTAGCTCTGACAATTACTTGTCATGAGACCTTGGGTAAGTCACTAAACTCTTCTGGTCCTCGGTTTTTCTTTTCTTTAAAATAAACTTTGTAATATCTATTAAACAAGGGTTGTTATAAATAAATCAGAAGACCTGTTCAGATCTGACACATAAGAGGTGTTCTATAACCTTCAAGGGCTGTCCAATGCCTAACAAGTAAGATCTATATACGCTTACAAGACAGTTAAACCCAATTATTCTAGTCCAATAGCCAATTGCTCCCTGTCTGCTCCCTGTGTAGGACCATGAGACCCTTCAATGATACACTCCGTACCTTTTGCCTGTTATGTGATCAGCCTGAAATATCCTTTCCCCAAATCTCCCCCTGCCAATTTCTCTACCAGTTACTTAAAGTCCAGCTAGAGTATCACACCTTTTAAGAAATGCCTAACATGAAATCATCTTTTTTTCTCTGAATTTTATTTGTACCTCTCTTACACTATGTATTCCACTGAAGTTATTTATACACTAGCCTTTCTTTCTTATTAGAATATAAACTCTCTGAGGGCCAGAATTATATATTTTAACCACTGCATTGTTCAGTACCCTATTCTACAAACAGAAGCATTAAAAAAGTGACACTTAGAATTGTGAAAGTGATTTTCAGTACTATTTATAAAATTTATCCCAAATAATTTACATAGCCACCTATCTTGTCTATATGCTCACTATGAAAATCAAAGTAAAATGTTCAATAAACTGGGGCATGTCTAAAGGGAGATATGATTTATTTGATTATGTAATTGAACACAAAGAAGAAATAAGACTTTTGTAAGTCTGTTTTATGGAGAATAATATGATTTTAATAACAGTTACATCCAATCAATTCAAAAGGATAAACCTTGTCATTTTATTTTATTTTTAAAGATAATTTATACAAATTATCAAATAATTTCATTTTAGAAACACTCAAACATAACAAATGACCATATGCATGAACAAAATGCAGCATAAAGCCGTGTCAATGAAATTGCCAAGATATTTTACAAAAAGTAATCTGAGTTGATCATTTTTGCTAGAATATATATGTAATTCCTGAATACTAAACAGGAGAAGAAATAAACAAGCAAATCATACATAAAAGGAGTGATCAAATAGTCAACTACAATATTCAAGCACCAAGTGACATTATGAATGAATAAAAAAGACTACATTACAGCTTTTCTGTCACACATCTATTCCAGAACCTACAGAACCTAAACCATAGAGACACCTACAGTATACAGAGTATGCAAGCAAGTACAATGTGAAAAAACAGAAGCAAAGATTAGAGAGAGTGGGAAGCACCTGCTTCCAATTGTCTAGTATATACAGTAAATAGTACCTGCTTCCTTGGATAGAAAAGCTCTAAGAGGAAATTGCACCACTGCACTAGTCTGTGTGCAAGTATATGCTTATGCTCTCACATAGTTGTACCAAAAGGCATTACCTGGGTTGCAAAATTCAAGCAAGAGCAAATCTGGGTAAGTATCAAGATAAACATTAATGATGCACCCTTGGTAAGGCTCAACAAAGAAGAAAAGATCTGAGCACAACTCTTAACACTCTTCAGTCTTCCTGTGTTCACACAACTTGCTTTTCAAACTGGACTAAGCGAGGACCCTAACTAACACTGTCTGGGGAAAGAAGCAGTATTGTTACTTTGGATATGATGCCATCTCTCCAGTTCTTGAATCCCTGACCTCTGGGTAAAACAACTAAACCAATTATTTCATATTTTAAGATACATAGTCTATATCTAACTATCTACATAATTGATTTCTAGGCTGTAAGTAGAGTACAAATACTTATTTTCCTATCTATTTGCAATAATAAACATTACTTGCAGTTGACTAAACATCTGTCTCTGAGTCTCTTGGTTTTTCAACCCTCATGAGGGTTTAAGTTGACCATTAAGAAATCCTTAACTACTGCCAAATCCAATTCCTTTATAAGGGACTATGTAATGGCCCTATTTTGTATCATAGACCTCTGAGGTCTGATGAAAACTAAGGGCCCTCTCCACAGAAGTACCTACTTAAGTACATATAGACAAGATTTTACATACCACTGGGGGCGGTATTTTAGACTTTCCTAATGTCTGGTGAACTTTGACTTAACTTGCTCACTTTCTCCAAGACTCCCTTGGAAGTGTTTCCAGAGCCTAAATTTGTATACTCATCTCTATCCCAGCACCCCTCCAGTTCTACTACCTATCAGCAAGATAAAGCTCCTTTCCTGTACTTTTTCTTCATAATCCCATAATTCTCTTGCAAATTAGATGACTGTATGCATCATGCTGTACTATTTTAACTGATTTTATTTTCTTCTCCATTGGAATGTGAGCTTCTTAAGGCCAGAAACTGTGTCAGGTCCTATTCTATACCTCCAACAACTAGTACCACACCATGTACAAAGAAAATATTCATTAAGTATCTGTCTTTCAAATAAAGCCATGAGTTGATAATTGCTGAAGACGGGCAATGGGTACATGCAGAATAAGGCAGGAAGGGTGCTTCATTCTACTGGTCTGTCTCCTTTTGTATATATTTCAAGTTTTTCAAATATTAAGGGGAAAAGTCTAGAAAAAAAGAGGCTTGTAGCTATACATCAGTAACCTCCACATACATGAATGCATCTAAAAATAAACTGAGACTTGTTCATTTTGCCTCAGAGAACTAGAATCAATGAGTAGAAAACAAAATTCTGGCTTCACAAAAGTAAGAACTCTAATAATTAAAGGTGTCTAAAAATGAAGCTGCCACTGGGCTAGGTACAGGCATACCTCGGAGATATTGCAGTTTCAGTTCCAGACCATCACAATAAAGCGAACATGGCAATAAACTGAGTCAAACAAATTTTTTGGTTTCCCAGAGCATATAAAAGTTATGTTTACACTGTAGTCTACTGTATGCAATAGCATTATGTCTAAAAAGACAATGTACATACCTTAATTTAAAAATACTTTGCTAAAAGTACTAAACATCATCTGACACCAGAGGGTTGCCACAAACCTTCAATTTGTAAAAAAAGCACAGTGTCTACGAAGCACAATAAAGAGAAGTGCAATAAAACAAGGTATACCTGTATATTCAAGCAGGAGTTGGCCACTCAGAATGGATTACTATTTAGGGGGAAAATGGGAGAAATGAATTCTAAGGGAACTTAAAATCTGTGAGTATCTGAAAACATAGTTTATTATTTTAAAACAGATACACAGAAGTCAATATAAAGATAACTGTTGGTTTCATAAAACATCTACAAAGAATGAAGTCCTTTCTCAAAACTAATTTCCTCGCAAGCCTCATTTTGCAGGCATGCACTCTCTGGACATCAGCTTCCCCAGCCTTCTGTCAGGTCCTTAATGTGCCCTGCAGCCTCCATTGCACATGCTGCTCCTACTGGAACACTCTTCAGATAGCAGCTAACGCACACTTCCTTGGGGAAGCCCTTCCTACCTGACCAGATCATGCTCTCTGACAACTACCATTCTTTTCTAGAAAGCAGAGACCCCGTGTTTTTGCTCACCATTGTATCCCCAGGCCTGTCACAGAGCCTGGCATGTTGTAAGTGCTCAATAAATATTTGTTGAATGGATGAATGAATACAACATTCCCTATGACCCTAGCATTTTCAAAATTACGATCTAAACTGAATACTAGTCAACTTGCCAAAATATAACCAAGCTATTTCTTTATCACAAGTGATTAAACTACCTCCCTAAAGGCTAAGGACAATAAGAAAATAGTTAGCTAGCTCCCAAGGCAATCTTTTTATACTTGTTTTATTATGAAAATATAACACATTTTCAATAACTTTTAGCTTCACAATAAACACAAAAAATTTATTTCCCAGAACTCTAAGATTCTGACAAGCCAAATGATTCTCAAGTCAAACTGTGGGTTATTAAGCTGAAAGAATATACTGTATGAATGTGAAGTTTAATGAGGACATTTAGGTAATGAAGAAGCAGTGAGAGCTTCAGGACAGAGGGACAACCATCAGGTCATATATTTCCAAATGTGTGTTTATAAGAAATATATGAAAATGCCCAGCACAGGAATACTTTCTGTTGCTAAGAAACACTGAACACTGATGACTAAATTGTCTCTCTTACAAAGGTCAACAACAATCATCTCATTTATCAGTGCAATTCCTTTAATTATTCAGTCTTAAAACCTTTACATAATATACTAAGCAAAAAGGAAGACATAAATTGTGTTTAACACTCAGAAATCACTAATATATCTAATGTATACAGAGACAGAGTGGTATTTTATTGACTTCCATCAAAACTGTTTTTTTAGGATAAAGTTACAAGATCCTACCTTTAGTATTAAGATTGTGAGAATAAAATTTATTAAATTATTAAAAGTACAAAAAAATTCTATCCACACCAAAACTATCACTATGGCTAATACACAAAATATTTGAAACTCTAAATAAATTCTAACAAAGCTAAACACCAGGTTTTAGGACTATTTTATTTTTAGTTGGGAGAAATTACCCACTGCCATCTTATTCAGAATTCTGTATTACCTGATAAATTTGAGTTAGAGCCAGCACTGCAATATGTTGAAATCCCTCAGACTCAACCCTGCTTCTTATAACCCTTAGCTTCAATTTTGAACCCAACATGAACATTCAACCAGGTCACCCACTCCATTATTAGCACCAATCCTGGGCTCAGTCCCTCCTCCACTTCAGAGAGAAATGACAAACTAAGGAAAAGACGAAGGGAAACCTTCAAACTGAGTAATGAACTCCAAAGAATGATTATTTTTCAATGAAATAAATAAAATTTACCTTGGAGATGCTGGAATGTGAATGTGGAACATGTAAAAGATTTAGCCTAATGCCTGACATTTATTAAATACTCAAAAATTGGAACTAAATATTATTACCACTGTGCTTTAATTTTATAAATTGATTTCCTCTGATATTAATAGTGTAACATAATACATTATTTTCTAACATTCCAAATCTACAAATTAGAAAACACAAGACTCTAAAAATCCTTTAACCTTTTATTATGAAAACTTCCAAACATACACAGCAGTAGAGATAAGAGTTTAATGAACCATATCACCTGGCTCAACAATTATTGTCACTCCGACAATTTTGTTTCATCTATAGGAAATCTATTCTTGAACAATGCAAAAGTACAGTGAATTGAGATACCCTTTTAAAAGTGTACCCAACATGTTGACCACACAGAAATGATGGGTTTCATGCAAAAACTTTATTTTTGTCTCTTACTGGTCTATTAAACCTGTTCAGCAGTAAACTAACCTCTGCCTTAGAGAAAAAAACTCAAGTAATCCTCATGACTTTCTGGTCCCTAATAAGTAACAGAAAATCATATGATCACTTGAAATGGTAAGTCTCAGTTCAGTAATTTAAAATAACTAGTCTCAGACAGGCAACTGGGGAAATTTGAATACGGACTATACATTATATAACTTTATTGTACCGATGGTAAATCTTGGGTGTGATAATGGCATTGTGTAGGAGAATATCTTAATTTTTCAGAGAGAAAAGCTAAAGTATTTAGGAGTAAGGTGTCATTTTCAAATGGTTCATCCCCATTCCACTGGCCAAAAAAGTATATCATATATATAATCTATACTCGTACCGAACGCTGTTAACTGGTAAAAGGTATGAGGTGTTTATTAGATTACTATTTCACCATTTCTGTAGGCTTAAAATTTTTCAAAATTTAAAGACTACATCCAAATAACAGTCAAAACTCCAAAGTACAGTTAACATTACATCTTATGTTCTCTTTTCAGCTAAGGCCTGCCAAGAGCTGGCCACTGTCAGTGAGGGAAGAAACAAGATCCTTCTCTTCTCACCAAGAAGTTTCTCTTCTGCCATCTTCCAAGTTTTCTGAGCCCACCAGGATCAAGGTCAGGGAGGCGAGAAGAGGTCAGGCATCATAGAACAGTTCTTATTTGTCTGCTATTATACCAAAATGACCTAGCGTTATATGAATACGGCAGGTGTTTAAAGCTGATTTTCCTTCTCTTGGGAAGTGCGTATGCATTCTTCCATGGGTATGAGCCTCCAAGTGCAAAATTCCTGCCAGGAGCAGTGCTCTCCTTTAGCTAACAGCTCCCTCCCAGTGTCCCCTCAGTTTCTGACCTCTGGCCGTATACCCCACACAACTCTTTACTGCAGGGATCTTCTTTCCCTGGCAAAAAACTTCCTTGGGCAGGATTCCTTTTCAAATAACACCAGGTTGATATTCATATTCTGGGATACATACATACACTTCTGACCTGCTGGAAGAAAGCAGTGCAATTACTTCTCAAGCCCAGCCCTACTGCCACAGAACACTTACGCTTTCTCAGGCATGAGTCAAGCATCAGTCCCTTGTGATCTCAGCTGAGGACCATGGACTACAGTTGACACTCCTCTCACTAGGTTTCATGAAAGATTCAGATGCCTAACTTGTGAAAGGCAGGACTAAAACACACAGCACTCCAATGACATTCCAGAAAAATTCGCCTAATGAAGTCTTTCCCTCTTTTGATATCCTCTATGTGAGTGAAGGGATTCAAAGGTCACAAAACTAGCTTTCCACAAATCTGTATATGTTACAGTACTTCCTTGGGATATAGAAGCATTTGTTGAACACTGATGCCTCAAATGAAAGTTCCACCCCTCCAGGAGGCAGGTCTTTTTTATTTTAGTGCCAGCACTAGCATCCAGCGCATCATGGCTCCTCAAGAAAATGTTTTTTGAAGGGATGATCTCAGCAAACGACAGTAGGTATAAATAAATGGAAGAGTATATAAAACTAAGCAATGACGGATGACTTTTAGTATCTGAAGAACTATCTGAAAATAGACTGCTCAGTCAGTGAACGTTGGGCTAAGCAAAGCACATTTGGTCCTCCCCAATTTATACACCTAGATATAGGCCTATGAGAACCTAAAAGGGCAACCAAACACCCAAGTATTCCTCTTCTGTTCTACCATGATACCCATCTCCGCACTTACTCATGGCATACAGAAAATATCCATGTGTCCACCATTTGTATACAGGTCACTGAGGGCTTAGCTGGTTCACCCTTGCACCATAAATAGTGCCTGTCCTCAATAAAAAATCATGTTGACCAACACAGGTTAAATTAAAGGACTCTCATAAAAGAAGACAGAAAGATACGGATTACATCAGAGGATGAGTAATTGCCCACAGCAGTCCTCCAACTTTACTGGGTGAACGCTATTTAGATGAAATAATGGCCCCTTTATTTCTTTCTGTTCCCTACTCTAAAACTATAGCCATGCAAAAAGATCTATTTGGGGGGCAGCATGATGCCTGCAGCAGGTAGTACACTCTTACATATCTGCTTATTCACTCAACAAGCCACACTGGAGATCTAATACTTTAAGGTACCCTAAAGGCTTTCTATTTTAAAGATTTTTTATGTAAATGTTCAATAAATATTTACAGAACATTAACCATGTGCCATGCTCTGGGCTAGTGAGGCACTATGGGAGGATCAACGATGAGTAAAGCAGTCAATGAGCTTACAATTTAATAAGAAGGATGTGACAAATATTTAAAGGACTGTAATATCCTAGTAAGAAAAGCACCACCATAAAGAAATGAGAGACTCTGAAAAATGATTAGGATTTTAAAAGGGAGAAGTGAAGAAGGGTTTTCAGCAAAGGAAAGAGTATTATCAAAGAAAGGGAGGTAAATATAGAAATACTGACCAGGACCCTGGAGTACTTGTTAGGTATAAAAAAAGGAGAAAATAAAGGTAGAAAACGTAGACTAAAGCCTAACTGGAGAGGGCCTTAGGTGCCAAGGTTAAATATTAAAATGCCCTTTCATGAGTAACAAGAACAACAAAAAATAAATTAAAAATAAAACAGTTTCAAGGACATGGTAATGGAAAGGATTTAGAGGGCCTAAACAATTTCAAAAAAGAACAAAGTTAGACAACTTATACCACTTATTTCAAGACTTAGTATTAAACAGTGTGTTGTTGGCAGGATAGACATATAGATCAATACATAATAGAGTCTAGGAAAAGATTCACAAATATATGATTAGTTGATTTTTAATAAAAGTTTCAAGATAACTCAAAGGAGAAAAGACAGTTTTTTCCACAAGTGCTCCTTGGAAAACTCGATATGGAAAAGAATGGACCTTGATCCTTACCTCACACTCTACACAAAAATTAATTCAAAATGGACCAGAGACTGAATGTAAAAGGTAAAACTATAAAACTTCTAGAAGAAAACACAGGATAAAATCTTTACAACCTAGAATTAATCAATGATTTCTTAGAAAGAACCAAAAAAGGAAGGGAGGGAGGAGAAAACACTGATAAAATGGATTTATTCAAAAATTGAAACTTCTGCTCTTCGAAAGATGAAATTAATGAAAGAAAAAGGACAATCTACAGACCAGGAGAAAACGTTTGACAAAGGACTTGTATCCAGATACATCAAGAACTCTTAAAACTGAATGACAAGAAAACAAACAATCCAATTTTTTAAAATGGCCAAAAGATTTGAACAGATACTTCAGAGAAAAAGATAAACAAATGGTCAATAAATACATGAAAAGATCAATGTCACTGGTAAACAAAGAAATGCAAATTAAAACCACAATGAGATACCACCACACACCCACTAGAATGTCAGAATTTAAAAGAATGATAACATCAAGTGCTGGCCAGAATGTGGAGCAACTAGAACTTTCATACATTTGGGGAGAATATGGTACAATCACTTTGAAAACAGTTTGGCAGTTTTTTTATGAAGTTAAACATACACTTATCAAATGTCACTACAATTCTACCCCTGGGTATCTAACCTAGAAAAATGAAAGCATAAGACACAAAGACTTGAACATGAGCATTCATGGTAACTTATTCCTTACAGGCAAAACAGAAACACCCCAAATGCCCACGATCAGGTAAGTGGATAAGCAAGTTGTGGCACATTTATACAATGAACACTACTCTGCAGTGAAAAGGACCTAATTACTAAGACATACAATAACATAGGAAGAAGCTTCAAAAACATCATGCTGAAAAGAGTACATAGTATGTGATTCTATTTATATGAAAATTTAGAGCAGGGAAAACTAGTGACAAAAATCAGATTACTAGTTGCCTGGAAATGAGCATGAGGGAGGGAGGGAGAAGTGACTGCAAAAGGACACAAACAAGGGAACTTTTTGAGGTGATGGAAATATTCTATACCTTGACCGTAATAGTAGTTACGTAGGTGTATATATCTATCAAAATTCATTGAACACTACATTTAAAGTGCCTTTTATTTTATGTCAATTACACCCCCCAATACATTTGATTTAAAAATTTAAAAGGAAAAGTAATATTCAGACATTTGGAAATAGCATCATTGCCCAAAGACACCAATAAGGGTATATCAGGTTTTACTACAGGTTTAACCCCCATATAATAAATTTTTATTGTCTTTTATTTATTCAATAATTATGTATTCAAGTACGAACTATGTGCCAAGAATGATTCTAAATGGGGTGGTACAGTAGTAAACAAAACAAAATCCCCTGCCCTCATCAAGCTTTCATCCTAAAAAGAAAAGACTGACCATAAAAAAAGTAAAAGTAAAATATACAATTAGTTTAGGAAAGTGCTAACCAGAAAAATAAAGCAACTGGAAGGAGGGGGATGTTTTAAATAAAATGGTCAAGGAAGGTCTCACTAGGAATGTACCATTTCAATAAAGACCCAAGAAAAGTTAGGGAATAAGCTAAGCAGTTATCTAGGGGGAAGAGCATTCCAGGCAAAGGGAAGAACAAGTGCAAAGGCCCTGAGGCCAGCTATTCTGGGAACAATAGTCAGGTTGTGAATGGGGGGTAGTCAACACAGTCAAAGGATGAGATTGCAGATGGGGCAAGATCATGTAGAGCCTTATAGGCTACTACAAAGACTTTAGTTTTTACAGTGAATGAGAAAGGAAACAATTGAAGTTTTGAATTGAACAAAGACACGATTTGATGTATGTTTTAATTGTGATTATTTTGGCTACTGCACTGAGACTAGACTGAAGTGCTGCTGGGTTACACATTGAGCTGAGGATTGTAAGAGGAAGCTAGGAGACCAGTTAGGAGACTATTAAAATAATCCAAGTAGGGACTTCCCTGGTGGTCCAGTGGTTAAGACTCTACTGCAGAGGGTACAGGTTTGATCCCTAGTCGGGGAACTAAGATCCTGCATGCCACTCAGCGCAGCTAAAAAAAAAAAAAAAAAATGCAAGTAAGAGATGATAATAGGTTGATGAGGCAGTAGTGGAGGTGGTGAGAGGTGGTCAGATTCAAATTCTAGATGTATTCTGATGAAGAGTCAACATGAACTATTGACAGATGAAGTGTAGATATAAGACAGAAGAGTCAGAGATGACTCCAAGGTTTCTGGTCAGAGTAACATGGGTGGAATTGTCATTAACTTAGATGAGGAAGACTAAAGATGAAACAAGTTTGGGCAAAAAGATCAATTCAGTTTTGAGTATTTTAAATACCTTTAACTAACCATATGGAGGTACCACAAGACAATTGGGTATGTGTCTGGAGTTCACAGAAAAAAAGCTCTTACAATTTTTTTTTTTTTTGCAAAGTTAATCACTGGGTATCACACTGTGTGTGTGTGTGTGTGTGTGTGTGTGTGTGTGTGTGTGTGTGTGTGTGTAAAACTTTGAGGAAATAATCCATACTTGAATTTAATATATTAGGGCCTCAGCACTAATGGATTGTGTGTTTTCTGATTTACATAAATCCATACAAGTCTGTTAGGCACTTCACACCTTTATTTTTACTTTCACATCTGAAGTACAGCAATATGGATAGATAAGGTGTGTATTTAAGATAACAACGTGAACAGACACATTCCTGGAGCTATAGCTATTTAAAAGTGACACTAGCATCAAGATACTCATTCTTATTCTGGGAAGGCTTTAAAAAACGATCACTTGTTATGAAACTAATTGTACTGCCAAATGCTCAAGTTCATATGTAAAAATCATCATCTTCTCTACATTTTACTGTTTTAAATCAAGGAAAGTAATAGACTTTGTGATCAGACTTAGAAGTTTGGTTTTGATGCTTATAACCATCTAGGTTCTAACGTGAATAACGTTTCCACACTATATTTCATAAATGAATATACTTTGTGCATTACTAACAAAATGCAAAATGGCATGTAAAAAAAATCAAACTTCAACTGGAATTGCAACATGGGCAAACACGTTTAACTGGTGATGGAAACCATTTCTTAAAAAGTAAAATGTTCAGTGTGGATAAGTATTATTTCCTCCCAGCCATCTGTTCATTCCCAATCCCGTGCCTTTGACTCTTCCCTCACGCCAGAATGCCCCTCTTCCCAGCTCTTACCATTCTCTTCCTTCAAGGCCCAGCCCAAACTCTGCCTCCTCCACAAAACCTGCCCTGAACCCCAGGGGTATTCACTTCTTTCCACATCCCCACAGCATTGCCACTTACAGGTCTAGAGCACCTATGTTGCTCTGTCATGGATTAAGTTTACCTATCTACACTAAAGTGGAAACCCCCTAAGGACAGAAAATCTTCCTCATCTTTGCCTGCCCTAAAATGCTTAACTGAGTACCTTACAGATCAGATTGTAGGTACTTACTAAAGGTTTGTTCAATGAAATTAAAATCCTATTAAACTAAGAAAATGATCAAATACAATGAACTCAACGGGATATATGCTCTAATTTCCTTTCATCACTTCAAATATACTCCTCTGGATCTCACTTCCCCATCTCTCCATAACATCCCAGATAAAAATCTTGCTGCTTCTCAGTCATTTTCAAGTGCTGCAAAATATAACCTAGTCCAATTTATACCTTCAGTTTCATATCTTATTCAAACAGTACCCACGCACCCTGCCTCAGCCCAGGACAGCCAAGAGAAAGAACAGAATCAGTTTCTTTCAAAATCCTTGCTGGCTCTTTCACTTTTCTCCACTTCCTTTTTCACTTCGTCGTTCCTCCAGATCAGGATAGGCAGAGGAAGAGGGACAAGTGTCCCATGTGCCTACTTCCATGGGGGTTTACTCGACAGCCATGAAACAGGATGATCTGTTATACTTGTGTAATTACTGATAGCTACCTCCTCTCATTCTCAAAGCCCAGCTTGGACAGTACATTTCAGGTCTTCCCAGCAGGGCCGCCTTAAGGTACAGCAAGCAAAGAGGCTGGACCCTCCACGCTGAATAATTCCCTGGTGTGCGGGATGCACTCTCAGGCTGACCTCTTACTATCCCTCCCAAAATTCCCTCATAGGGCAAGCAGCCCTCCTTGGCAGGATCCATTAAGATTACTCAAGCCTGGTTACTTCCCATGGCATCCACTTGGTCCACAAAAAAAAACTTATGCCTTCTTACTACGCTAGATGCAAACGTCAACTCTTTCCACTACTGCTCTCTCACTCAACATGCCATCTCACTGGCTTCCGTCACTCTCCTCCCCTCCAGAAACGAGTCAGTTCAGGAACGCCCCCAAACTCTAGGAAACGTATGCCATGCTCTCTCAAGAACTCTTTGCAAGTTGCCATTGCAGTATCAAGAAACACGATTCTGTAGCTGATTAAACATCCAAACAAGAAATTAAATACCAATCTACCCTCCTGGAAGACATAGCCAAATCCTGGACTGGAAATAAAAGGTCCTTTTGGAAAGAAACAGGGAAATGTCACAGAACTAACTCTCCACTAGATTAACAATTCTTCACTTGAATGACAGTTTTTAAACTCCTCTTCTGATTTCACTTATGTATGCGAAGTGGATGCTGCAATCCTGTTCTCCTTAACTAAGCCCCACATTCCTCTTTAGAATATAAGGATGCTTACTACCCTTTATTTTCAGCGTTGGAGCTTCAGCTGAAATCCTGAAACAAAGAAGTCTTAGTCATCATCCTATCATCTTATGATAGGTGTGATTCCCCTGCATTACATGTATTGCTTACCTATAATAAGGGACCCTTCATTTTAAGCAACTCAGTGTGAAATAAAAATTTACCAAAAAAGGGGAGTGGGGAGCTACTGACTAAACATCAAGGGAAAGAAAAAAAGGAGATTCCTCATTTGGTCAAACAAATTTTATCTTAGTAGATTAGTATGTTATTTATCCTCAAACACTTCATTTAATTATATATACATTTAGTGAAGAGTCACTGCACAAAATGGAGAATTCCCACTTTAAAATTCAGATTAAAATATATGGTATCTACAACTAAACATTCTGTACAACAATATACATTATAAATCAACTACACTCCAATATAAAATAAAAACATGTTTTTAATTCTGTACAATAGTACAAGGTAATAACAAATCAACTCTATTCTACTGATATCCTTACTCTAGCACCCTTGTCAATCCAAAAAAGGAGTGCTCATCTATGATCTTATCACCTATCACATTTACCATCTCATTCTCTCTTTTGCAATCCACTCATTTCCTGACGTCTACAATAGCCTCAATATCTCCATTCACAAAGTTACCTCCCACTCGCCTCAAGGAAAAGCAGCTTTAACCAGGGACTATGACGTTAGGGGAAAAGGAAATGGGAAAAGAATCCACCTAAATAGTCACTGCTCTACTAAAATAATCACAGGAATGTATGCCTACTACATCTTACCTTACAGTAATCTTTCTTCAAAAGTCTTTTCTGGAGTCTAAGAAAGTCAGGTTCACTGTCTTTCTTATGTCCTATAAATATGACTAAAGAAGTCCTATGTAAAACATAGTTTGGGGATAAAAAGATGTAATTGATGAATTCTCAGGACCCTATAAATCCCAATGTTTCATCATCTCAAAAATCAATTCATAAGACCTCACCACGTGGCAGGATGAGGGAAGATAAAACAAAATAGTCTTCTGACCGTTGACAGAAAACTAGTTTTAAATACCTGGATTTTGGACTTCACTGGTGGTGCAGTGGTTAAGAATCTGCCTGCCAATGCAGGAGACACGGGTTCGAGCCCTGGTCCGGGAAGATCCCACATGCCGCGGAGCACCTAAGCCCGTGCACCACAACTACTGAGCCTGCACTCTAGAGCCCTCTAGCCACAACTACTGAAGCCCACACGCCTACATCCCGGGCTCCGCAACAGAGAAGCCACTGCAATAAGAAGCCCACACACCACAACGAAGAGCAGCCCCCGCTCGCTGCAACTAGAGAAGAGCCTGCATGCAGCAACGAAGACCCAACACAGCCAAAAATAAATTTTAAAAACTGGATTTTCTTCTTCTCCTGATTACATTCAAGTCAATTATTGGCCCAAGAACCATCTAAAAGACTAACACAGATGCTTGTCTGAAATAATGTTCTCAAATCCCAATAAACAGCACTTCCTTTCTGCAATTCACTTTTTTTCATACTCATTTCTGAGATGTCTTCTCTATTTCAGTAAGTACAGGTGAAATTAGAATAACTGTAACCTATCAAGCTATAGCTATGCATCCTTCTGTATATTTTGAAAAAAGTTTAGGAAAAAATAATGATTGCAATCTACAAAGGGATCTATCTATTGTCTCCTCCCCTTCATGGAAGGCTTCCAGAAGATGACAGTGGAATTCCTGATTTGAGTGGTCTACCAATGTTAAATCCATGTATTTCTTATTAAATATATCTTATGTATAAAGTAAAAGTGTTTTGCTGCTCTATTTAAACAAACACACACACACAATCATAGTCTTTCCTAAAATGCCTTATATTTGAAAATGGGAAAGTTTTCCAAATATTAACCACAACGATCCAAAATAAAATCTGCAGAGCAGTTCAATTATGACACAATAAATGAATGACAGAGCATTTTATTTCAAAATCCTTGAGTGTTAGGATCTGAACATCTATAAGAACATCCCTTTCATTCCAGATTCAACAGTTTAAGGCATTCAAATGTTACAACACACCTGTCCCTCAGTTATAGGCATTGCTTCAATGAAAAACTAGCTTAAAAACCATGAAATCAACTTCATATGACTCTGATCACTTATCTGACTTATAAATTAGATGTGTGTAACTTCTACTATTCAGCAATCTGCAAATCTTCCTAGCAGGATGGCTATGTTAGTTGCACTGCACTCTGACCAAAAATGTGCAATAGTAGCAGTGGCACACTGACAAACTGATTAGTATAGGCCTTAAATAAAGATTTCAAGGTAAGTCATGAGGAAATCTTTTTCTGTTTGTAGATGAGCTGTATGAACTATATAAAATGTAATCTATGTTTTACATCCTCGGCTGCCAGAGTTTTTGTTGAACGCTAGATGAAAAAAATGTTGAAGACTCACTGAGGAAAAAAATGGGATTCAACTTTGAGAGAATCCACCCACCTCATTTCCCAGCACTGCTTTCAAATCCTCTGTAACTGGTATAAATAGATGTATGCCAAAAGCAGGGGCTCTCACCAAATAAAACAGTGACTTGGTTCAGAGAGTACTTTGATGTTCCAGTTTTCTTGTGATTCAATAGTTCTAGAAAATACATATGTTTATTTCCAGTTCACATCTGCTTGTTAAATCATTTTAAGTGAATTTATTTAAGAGGTCTGAAGACATTAATTTATTAATAGTTAGTAGAAGTTAGTATTAACTTATAATACTATGTTCTATGCACATTAATACTGTAGAATACAATTTTCTACTTACTATTGATTTCAGTAGCCTACACAAAAGGCTATTTTCCTAGAAAATTCTGGGAGCAGTAGCTTTTTGCAAATAGAAGCATATTTTAAACACTCAAGGGGAGAGCAAAATTTCAAAAATCCCCCAAACAAAACTTCCATGTGAAATCATAGTCCTTAAATTAACGTTTTTAGGTTAATTTTTTTAGGTTAAGCAGATGTTTCTCTTTACAATGTTACCCTTAGTGTAAAAAAGCCCAATACTAAAAGGTGGTAACTGTAATACATTAAAATCCATCAACAGACAGGATCTTTAAAGTCTGATTACCAAAGCAATCACCATGTGTCACTATGGAATGATAATGCATTACACATTCCCCAAGTAAAGATCAAATTTACTTGAACCACCTCCACCAAAAAAATCATTTTTATTTAGTCATGCAGTCCTTGGAATCGCAGTAGGGCTCGATGCCATATTGGTGTCACATTCTGCCAGTCATCCAAAGAATATGCCAGCCTTCTTTCTCAACTTCTCTGTCTACTAGTGCATCACTGGACCCAGCAGGCAGTTCACCCAGACAATCTCAGTAACGGATTTTGGCTCTCTGTGCATAATAGATGACAATCTTTATGAAGTATCCAGTTTGTCTTATAGCTGAGAGATTTGAACCTGCTGCAGATGTCACATCTAAATTCTTGAACGGATTTGTATCAGTGTCACCTATAAAACAAGACAGTGTCACCAACAGCATTGTCCTAGAGAACATCTGTTTCAGTAATGCTAATACGCTTTCTGCATCATAAGTGATAGTCATTTATTTGCCTAAAACAAGGATCAGAGCCTGTGGCCCAAAATTCAGTCCATTGCCTGTTCTTACACAGCCATGATCTAAGAATGGATTTTGTATTTTTTAATGGATGAAAAGTTTTTTTAAAAGACCAATATTTTGCGACATATGAGAATTACATGAAATTCAAATTCCAGTCTCCATAAACAAAGTTTCATTGGAACATAGCTACTCATTCATTTATGGATTTTTCTACGGCTGCTTTCACACTACAATGGCAAACTTAACAGAGACCATAATCATCCATAAAGCCTAAAATATTTACTATCGGGTGCTTTAAAAAAGAAGTTTACTGACTCCTAGCCTAGAGAATATTGAGTAGGTAGGTAATATGATGCCTAGTGTCTGTTGCATGAAGAACATGAGTGTAATGACCCAGTTGTTCCCCTGCCTTACTCCCATCCATTGTTTTAACAAATATTTCTTGGGCAGGTCTGTCACTCCACTACAGACAGCTAGCTATGGTCACTCTGCTTCCCACTTTGGCTCAGCCTTGCCTCAATCCAAGGGGTCAAAAAATGCCCTTGAGCAGAAAGAAGACAAGCTCAACTTCAGGTCAAATTCTAGTTCTCCCCAGTTGGCCTCGTCTGTGTGCACAGGTTCTCCTGGTTCTCGATTTCTGCTTTATATCCACCATTCCCCATAACAGGCTTCCTGTATGGATACCACACTTAAAAGTCTATATTTCCTACCAGAGACCCTAAGGCAGCAGGCTGAGTCACAGCATTCTTTGACTGAACTGTGCCAGCTGATCACCAGTTCTACCCCTGCCGTAACAGCCACCCTGTAACGTGAATTTGTTTGGGGCCCTTGTGAACAGCTTGCATATTCCAACACCCTCCTGGCTTCCACTGCTCTTCCTGATTATGAATGCCCCTGGAGTTCATCATTTCCTTTTACATTCAAACCTCTGGTCTATAAATCTATGAGTTCAACCTTCCCAACTGGCTTGTCGTTCTCTTTCTTGAGTTCAGTTCATACAATAACCAAACATAAGAGCACAACACAACAAAACTCTATACATATGGATTTCCCAACCTAGGACTACCCATCCCTTATTTTTTTAGCAACTGCTGCAAAAGGGTATCTATCACCTGCAAGCAGTATCTAGAATGTCCCTTCTTCTTCCCTCCACCATTGCTGGTTGGCCCAAAGTTTCTACACCTGCTTCACCTGAGAGGGTTACTCACCACCCTTTCTACCCACCTGGGGTGCCTAGGATAACCTGAGTCTCTTGAGCATTGCTTCAGAATGCCTCTCTTGCTTCTATTAAAGCTTTAGCACTCCTGTTTCTATTCTAAGCGGGAAAAGGGGGTTTCTTGCCACTGTTGGACTGCAATGGAGTAATTTATTTGGCTAGACTTCTAGGAGTCAGAATATAATTCCCCAAAGAAAGATGTTAATAATCCACAGTGAGGCTCTGCCCATAGTATCAATGGCACTATGGAACCCATCTGTAATTCATATTATATTGTTGGCAAATAACTAATTCACAAACACATTCACAAGTTGTGGACTGACCATCTAGAAAATAGCTATGAAATGTCAGGAAGACTTCACAGCACACAGATTAGCCTAGTGTAAAGACTTCAGAGAAAATGGCAGTTTATTTTCAGCAAAATGAATTTCACTACAACCCTGAAGTAGCCTGCCATGGTGAACAGCGCTTAAAACTGCATGAATAGCTCGCAACCAAAAGAGTGGTATCAAGAATGAATTCGCTGATGAAGTGACCATTAACCATGATCTCAATTCTGGGTAGCAACAATATAGGTAGCATCGATCTTAAATAAAAATGAAAATCTTCTTTAAAAACACACACAGGAACCTTCTGCCTACTTGGAGAATGACACAGAACTCCATCCAGTGACATATCATTACAACCAGGAAAAGAAACTAGAGGTATGTAGTCCATATTCCAAAGAGATACACAAAACAATAAAACTTTAGAATTTTGTTCATGTGATGAATCTAGCCACCATTCCTTAAAGAAATAGTTCTCTAACTTCTTAGTATCAGGCCTCCTTTGTGTTCTTGAAAATTGAGGACTCCCAAGAGCTTTTGTTCATGAGCTATAATTATCAATATTTACCATATTAGAAATTAAAGGTGAAAATTTTAACTATTTATTCATTTCAAATTTTTTTAAAGCGTGATTTATAATTTTAAAATTGATATAAGAGATGCAGCACAATTGAGCTGATTCTCCCATCCATGGGACATTTAGGCTGTTTCCAATTTTTCACTATTATAAAATGATGTCATAGATCTATAAATATTAACATGAAAAAAGATTTGCTCTGTAGTGTTAACAGGGAAAAAAAAATCAGGTTATAAAATGGCATTTAGTTTGCTATCTTTTTTCGATGAAAAAAATATGCAACTTTGAACAGATGTTTATCAAAGCACTTGTTTCGGTGAATTGTTAGTACCTGAAAATGCAGACATCTATCTCCCTACCTAGACTGAGTTCCTGCAGGTGGAAACTGCTTATTCACAGACACTCTGCAAGTATTTGTTGAATGAAATAGAATATTTTCCATTTCTAGAATGTGCAAGACAATGATTAAGTTCCAGTTTTGTGACAAAATATGTTCTGCTTTCCTCTGATTCATTTTAAATGTTTAATGACATTTAGTATGAGAATATATTTTATGAAAAATTACTTTATTATACAAAAAAAAGCTTAGTGATAAAAATAATACTGTTTTACAACTTTTACAAATTTCTTTCATGTCTAACTTAATAGATGACAGCTGGATTCTCATATCTGCTTCTACATTCAATCTGTTGTGATACATTGTTTTGATTGAACTACATGAAAAAAAAATAGCCCCACACAAATATGCAGTGAGAAAAAAGAAAGTATATGTTAATATCATTTTCAGATAACTGTGGATGTTCTTCTTTGATACCACACCAAAACTTGACAAGTAGGAGTTTATGGGTTAGCTGTAATATGAAATCTAATATCACATAAGCTTTTTGTATTGTTACTTGCTTTTTATAAGGATATTTTACCATAATTTTGTAACACTGATCACTTTGAAAATATTGGTTCATTGAGTTATATAAATATGGAAAATCTTGACATAATTAATTAATACCATAGCAAAAACTCACATTCATGATATATCACCACCCATCCCATCAAAAAACTCTTTAAGTACTGGGAAGCTGACAAGAGCACAGCAGTTGACTTAAGTTTTCCAAAATTTTAATTTTCACTAGAAAGCTCAAATTTTATCATCAGCAACAAATATTGTCTATTGTTTTGCCATGAAGTGACAAGTCTCACTGTGTTCATTTTCAAGAAAATGACTGCCAAATACCTAAGTCTAAATAATCCTAGTTTGTCTGGTACTCATTCTTTCAAGTAAAAATGATGTTTCATGCAAAATACGGCTAGCTCAGGTCACAACTCAAAAGAACACATAAGGGTTTTCCTTGAGACAAACAATGTACTCTGGATATGTAGCAGAAGTGCCTTCTGCATATTTCCTATCTCATCACATAGAATATTAAAACAATGCATTCAAGGGTCAAGATTTAATAAAACTAATAATTTTTACTGCTTCATTAAGGACACGCAAGTAAAACTGGCTTTTTGAGGTTTTTTTTTTTACAGTGAATGCATGGTAGTGAACAATACAATGATTACTAGTACACCCCGGTGCCACTGCCATTTAATATCTACTAAGATAACTACAGTTTTACCCACTATTCCTTTAGTATCAGCAGGGCAAATGTAAAAACACTGGAAAAGGCAAACAGTTAGTATTACTATAAAAATAGTTTTAACCTAATGTACCCCCTGAAAGGGTCTCAGTGACCCCAAAAGGCCTGTATACCACAACTTGAGAACTACTGCTGTCTTAAAGAAACACTGAAAGCTAATGAATGATAACCTGCCATACCCAAATCCATAGTAAATATCCCCCAACATAAAAAATATATTAAATATCTGTATGAATTCTTTCATTTTGACTCAAAATTGGTCCAATCTGTTCTGAAACTGAATTAATAATAATATAAATAACAGTAGCAATTAACATTCATTGAGTTCTTACATGTATTAGCTCATTTAATACTCATAATAACTCTATTAATTCTCTCACATATTCATGTTACAGATGAGGAAGCTTGAGGTCCAGAGAAGTAAAGCCACTTTTCCAAAGTCATAATAACAATTATCAGTATTTATGGATTCCAGCTTTACTCAATATTTTGCGTACCTCATCTCTTAAGTCTTAACAACCTTTTTATTATCTTTTTTTCCCTATTTAACTCTTTAAACTTTAATACCCATTTTACAGATGAAAACTTTTAATCAAAAAAGTAAAGAACCCTGCCCAAAGTTACCCAAATGTTAGATCATCTATATTCAAATCCAAGTCTGTCTTACTCCAGCAAGTACACTCCACATTCTGCTTAGCTATGTGGTATATCACATATCGGTATATCCTTTGTATATAAATAGACTGATGGTTGCAAAAGTCTTACGTAGTTTTAAAGGAGAAAGAGAAAAACAAATATCGTATATTAGCGCATATATGTGGAATCTAGAAAAATGGTATAGATAAACCGGTTTGCAAGGCAGAAATAGAGACACAGATGTAGAGAACAAACGTATGGACACCAAGGGGGGGAAGGCCGGGTGCGGTGGGCTATGAATTGGGAGATTGGGATTGACGTATATACACTAATATGTATAAAATAGATAACTAATAAGAACCTGCTGTATAGCACAGGGAACTCTACTTCACTTTTCTGCACAGTAGAAACTAACTCAACATTGTAAAACAACTCTACCCCAATAAAAAATAAAAATTAAAAAAAATAAAGACATAAAAATAAATAAATAAATAAATAAAACATATATAATAGCAAAGCAGTTATAGGAATAAAAGAAAAATAAAGTCAACTGCGCAAGACCTCTATTTGGAATAATTCTTGCTTATTTGACTATCTCTGTTATCAAATGGAACAAAACCTACTTTTTAAAATCGTGTATGATGCAGATAAATAGTTCATTAATTCACATTATTAAACACTTATCTGCACATGACAACAAATCAATACAGCTAAGATTACTCTTTAAAAAAAAACTCAATAAACTAAGCTGATATTATTCCTATATTACAGATGAGGAAACTGAAACCCAGAGAAGTAACTAACTTCCCCCAAAGACATGCTGTTCATAAATGGTACAGAGTCAAAATCAGTTTGGACTGACCCTGAAGCCTAAACTCTTCAATCACATTGCCTGCATGTATTTAAGAAGGTCTCAGGCAGTGAACTAGAAATTGCTCATAAGGTCTGTATACAGAGCTTGCTGATATCATATCCACTCTACCCAAGGCAATCATGATATGAATCATCTTGTATCTCAAAGACCAAGAGGTGAAAAGGAAGCTGGTGATGCTGAAAATAAAGAGCCATGTTCTGAGGTGGTTTAAGTAAAGCATCTATAGGTAATGCTAAAGAAAGAAGTAAAATTCACTTACAGAGGTGTCAGATAGCACACACCTCTGCTGCTAAGATGAGCTTACCTCTGTTTAAACAAAACATACCAAAAAAAAAACCAAAGCCTAGAGGAAAATGTCACCACAGCTACACAGACTACCTACAGATTGCACAATAACTTTCAGATGCCAGGAGCCCAGGAATGCTGCAAACCTTAGTAAACGGCAGCAGAAATCATTTTCCTAAAACACTTGAATCAATCACGAAAATTTTCATTTCAAGTTAGGATTTGCAAAGGCCAGGGGTTATGCCCCAATGTTTCTTTCTATTTCAAGGGCTTACAGTGCAAACTGCTGCTTAAATATTAAAGCCCAAGGGGGACAGGAAAAGAATCAAGGTTTATCCAGCTCAATTCACCTTCACAACTTGTTGCAACAACTTGCAGGAAAACATCTTGAGACTGGACAGAGGAGTGTGGCTTTAATTTCAAATCAAGTGTATTCTCAAGGAGTCCCCAAACACACTTGACGTTTGACAGGAAGGTGACAAAATGGGAGGCTGTGGTGTACCTCCTAAAAGGGCAGGCAGTACAGGCGAGAGATGAGCAATTATACTTGTCACAGAATACGATATTCTGGATTCCCTCTGTGGCAAAGGAAAAAAAAAATTATAGAGCAAACTTTACCTCCTCCATCAATGATTCCCAGCATGACCAAAAAGAATCAGAATCTAGTAATGTAAAACCAGCTGACAGATATATAGAAAAAAAAAAAATCAAGATTGAGGTCATGTCCCTTGACATGCATCATTTACACTAAGGATTCCCCCACTTATCTGAACTAATTTCATGTACCTCATTTCATTCAGATAATTGAAGTTTTCCTCTTAGAATTGTAAAGTGTTTACCTCAACATAATTAGTAAACTATCCACTTCAAAATGCCACTACAAAAATTACCATCCCCTCCTCTCTATACATAAATGTATACTCCACTATCCTTAAAAGTATGAGATTTTGGCCTTCATGGGGAATGTAGTTCAACAGTCCTCTTTAAAAAATTAGCACAAGAAATTCTACATGAAAAGTTATGGTCATTACTTTTTTAATAAGTGTCTGCATTACTTGTTAAAGACATGGTAATTTGGGTATTCAATACATGACTACTGTTCTGAAACCAAATTAAAGGTTTAGACTACTAAAGAGTTTGATAACTTTCCTCAATACAATAACTGGGATTGTATGGAGAACAAAATCAAAGAGCTCTCTCTTTTTTATGAGCAGGCATTTAAGGGCCTTTTAATGAAAATTTACTCTTTAGTATATAATTACTAATGCACAAAAATAGGGCCATTAAATTCACTTCTTTATAGTGCCATAAAACTTCTATTTGTAAGAAATATAAAATAATATACATTTAATCAAACTCCAGAAAAACAGAAATGTGCAACACCTAACAATACATGGTGAAAATTATATACTTTTTCTTCTTAAATAAACTCTCTGCCAGATGATTAATGATGCTATTTTGTATGTGAATATGCTTATAATTTAAAATATACAGACCCCCTAGTACTTATGATGGCAATGAAATGTCTGAACTTCTTGTATGAATTCTCAATTTCTATATGAAAATTGGTTTCCCATACTGATAACATACTATTGATTATATCCAATCAGTATTTATTTATCACCTGTTATGTGCCAGGTACTGTACTAAGTGCTGACACCGACAGGAACAGCACAAATTCGGTCCCAACACTTGGGGTACACACAATCTAGAAAGAAAGACAGATAATGAACAAATGTGCTATGGGAAAGTATAACAGATACTTGGTCAAATGAAAGCTCAAAACTGAGAGAAAACCTGGGTAGAAAATCAAACACCTGAAAATAATTAGTTACCACTGAAATTGGATAAAAATCACCCAGTAAGTAACTCAGCGATGAAGGCAGAGAACCAAGAGCAGGGTAGTCAGGAAGGGGATCTACGTAATGACTGGATGACCAGGGTGTCCTAGCGTCAGATGCAAATGAAAGTTGACCCTCAAAAAAAGCTGAAATTATAACACCCAAAGAGCCCAGCTCTCAGCTGTCCTGTCCTCAGTATCTGAGAAGTCAATCCAGTGAGTGTGAGTCTGAGAAGCAGTATCAAAGTATCTTGACTCTGCTAGTTCTGCCCCAGCTGAACTAGGACCCCACCGTCCACCATGGACAAGACCAGGTCCAAGTTCCCTGAGGGGAGGGAGGATGGTGAGGAGAGGGAGAGTTCTTGAGCAGGCTCAAGACAAGGTTCCAGGTCCACAAGGGATCTGGAATACAAAAAGGAATAATAAAAGAAATATATCAACTCTATGGATTATTTTATGCTAAGGAAATACTGCAGAACTGCTTTACTTTTAAAAATAAATACTCAAAAAAACTGTAATCTTGAGTTTAAATGACTTAAGTGTGACCTTCAAGTGGAGAAAACGACTAGACATTCTCACTAATTCTTATCAATTGTCTGATTCTATAACCTAATTCCATCTAAATCTATATTAATATATTCTAGATGCTTCACACATACTTCCCTAAAATGTTTATGCCATGTATTTCAAGACTCCTGATGAGTGAAAGCATTTTTCAAAATGAGAATCTCATTTTGAAACTCAGTCAAAGTGAGTACATGCCAAGGATATAATAAGACACCATACCTCTGTGAGCAATGGATGCTGAGGGCACCAGAGTAATTCCAGATCCCACCTCCTGAAGAGGCTGGGGATCTTAAGGTATTTTCAGTCTTAAAAATCAATTCAAGAAGTGGGTGGAAAAGACAGAACAGGGAGTGGGTGGGCCAGGTAGCCTGGGACTGACACAGGAACCAGCAATGATAGATATGAAATTATTTGCTCCCTACAAATTAAGCACTATCATACTCTACTGTACAATTGTTTTCAGTAATAGTGTCAGGAGGGGGAAAAAAAAATGCATGTAGTCCAAAGATGATGTCCCTATGAAAACTATTATTCATATAACTCAACATACTCAAATAGGAATCACACTATGGAAACAGTCCTGCATTTGCCCAAACATTACTTGCCAAGGCTATTCAAAGGGCGGAGTGGTGGTACTTTCCAAAAGAAACGCTTGAAAAATCTCCTCAGTAATTTTTTTTAATAAACAAAGCACACTATAATAATCTATTAAAGAAAGAGAATATAAGCCTAAGGGAAAAAGAAAATACAGTAAGGTTTGTTTGGGGTTTGTTTATTTGTTTGTTTTCAGTATCACCACCATGAAGCACAAGGCATCAGCCAAAACTGTTTAAAATATCATTTCAGGACAGCTTACCACAGGAGTCTGAACTCCAAAAGTCATGTTGCTTCCAGAAGTCTATGTACTGAAAAATATATCTTTATAAAGTGAAACCAAGGCCTTAAAATGTGGCGTACAGTAACAATTAGGGTCATTCAATTCACGTTCTCAAACTTTGCTCCCGTGGAAAATTTGTATTATTTTAGCTCAACTGAGGTGTCCTATCAAAAAATTTAAATAATGGTGTCCTTTCCCAATTTCACAGTGGGTAATGCATGTTAAAGAACAAAATTCTCAATGTTAAACTCTTGCCTCAATTTATCTAAAATATTAGATACCTGCTACCTCTTTCAATATTGGAATTCAGCCTAACAGAGTATCTATTCAACACAAAAACGGAAATGAGGTATTTCAAATTTATAATATCATGATTCATGACTTCCAAGCACTCTGCTACCTTCTTAAATTCGATTAAGCCCAACAAAACCACAGGCATTACAAAGTACACTTCGCTTGACATGAAGCATACAAAGATGAATAAAACACAGCCCACCTCACATGAAGCCGCACCAGGGAAAATGCACACAAGCCAAAAAGTATCTACTAAACACCTGCAGTAAACACTGGAGTGGGAGATGCAAAGAATTCACCCTACCCCAGCAAGGACCTGGGGACTTCTGCATTGAGGACCACTAACAAAAGGGATGCTGAGGATGCTGGAATTCGACGACTACATGTGTATAGGACCTTTCTTCCTAATTAATATCAAGGTTACATACACCATAACCCTAGGACTCTTGCAATGCCAGTCTCCTGGAATTCACACAGACTATCTGAATCAAGAATATGAATAAACATTCTCGAAGTGAAAATCGTTACTAAATTCAAACAAACTGGAAAGTACTGTTTCAACTGATAAAATGTAAAGATTGCCTAAATATAATTTGTATCATTTGATCTAATGACTCCAAATCACAAACTAAGGCATATACTTAAAACACCGGGAAAAAATTCAAAGTTAGTAATTACTTGGCTTTTTTTTTTTTAAGACATCAAAATCAAAACAAATTTTGGTACAAAAATATCCATTGGGGAGGTATGAATTATCTACCTAAGTGTTCGGTTAAGTCAACTAGTTTATTCAGTTCATGTTAAATCTCTTCAGGAAACTTGGATTATTTTCACTCTGCAAAATAATAGGGTTGCAATAAATTAATTACTAATAATAATTAACAATTAAGTGCTTAAGTTCCTCACAAACAGAAAATTCTGTACTTCTGCAGTCTGTCAGATTAAGACGTCAACACGGTTTCAAAACAGGAGTAAAAAAGCCTTAACTTCTCAAATTGGTAATGCTATAAAATTCAGTTTCCTACCTTACCTCAGTATCACGGTTCACATTTTACCTACCCAGTTTTCAAGTTCGTCAAAGAAAGTTTCATGACTCAAAGGGTACTCCTCCCACCCTCAATACTAAAACTGTTTCTTAAATACAAGATCCTAAGGAAAATATATAATGAAATATATACTATATAATGAAAGGCAGTGAGTTGTGACTCTATTCCACATCAAACCTGGAATGCACTAATTAAAATTCAATATTACACTTGGTATGTGGGTTCCTACATGAAACTCCTGCCATGCTCTAGCTTCAGGTTAAACAGGTTAATAGAATCCAATAAAATGGCTCTATTGAATTATACTGGATTTCTTTTCAGCAGCTCCTTTACCTGACCATTCTGTTGAGCTTTAAAATCAACTTCAGGGGTAGCACCCAATAACCAAGGAGAGCCACGGCTCACGGGGGCTGCATTCTGCAACCCACCTCGTGTGGAAAATCACCGTCAACGCACGTTTTCCATTTCAAACTGCGATACAGGTGGAGGAAAAAGTGTAAAGCCTTCTCTTTGAACCTCCCATCACACTGCCTCCAGGCGCTAACTTAAGAATTATCTCAAAGACAATGTAATGCAGTACAGTTCTCAGAAGACTCTAAAAGTTGCCTTTGCCAGAGAGGGGAGACCAAAAAAAAACTCCCTCGAGACTAAAGGTTAAATTAACGTAGTATTTCAACCTCGCTGTTGGGTACACGGCTGGATTTACAGGACAAATTCAGAGAACGTTTCCTCCCCAAACAGACTGCCTGGGTCCCGATTAAAATAATTATATGCAGGATCGTCAGAGGAGGGAAGGGGGCGGGGAGAGCGCAAAGTGAGTGAGGTCTTTAGCCTCCGCTGACTAACGGGCTGCTGAGGTCAGGAGAGTTAGGGCGAGAATGGGGCCAGGCGCAAAGGGTCCTTCAGGAAGACCTGGCGGCGCGCGTCGCGAGGGACCACTGGCCCGGCAGTCTCGTGGTCGGCAAGGAGGCCCATCCGCTCCTCGGGCCAAGGCCGGGAGCCCGGCCCCCCTCCTCCCCGCGAGAAGGCGACGCGCCCCCAGCCACCCTCAGCGGCCGCGCGACGAGGCGGCTGCGGCGCGCTGGCTGCGGGAAGCCGGCCCGCAAGGCGCGCAGAACCCAAGAAAAGGAAGTCAGAAAATGGCCAGCGCGCAGCAAGACTGAGCCACCGCAGCCGGGGTGCCCGGCTCAGGGCGCGGGGCGGACGGCGGCCCCGCGAGCGCAGCGCGTGCGCCCGGGAAGCGCGCCGCCCGCGCGGCCCTCAGCTCCGCCCCCCGGCTCCCCGCGCCGCCGCCGCCGCAGCCCCTCTGGGAACTCCAAGCCGCGCGGCCCCGCGAGGCGGGCGCCAAGGAGGGGAGGGGCCGCGCTCCCCGCCTCCCCGCCGGCCCGCGCGGCTCCCCAGCCCGGAGCCTACTCACCTCCTCCTCCTCCTCCTCCTAGTCTCTCCCTCCTGGCCACCAGCGCGGCCCAGCCGGCGACGCGCTGACGCCGTGCCCCTCCCCCGCGGCCGCCGCCGCCGCCGCCGCCGCCGCCGCCGCCCCGCCCGGCCCGCGGCCGCAGCGGCCTCGGGACACGTCAGGCGCAGGCCCCGCCTCCCGGCCCGCCCACACGCTCACCACTCCGCCCCCTGCGCGGCCAGGTTGTTGCGGGTCCCTGACTCAGCAGATGCTCCTGCCTTCGCCAGCCGCGCTACCTCGGCTCTCGACCCCCGAGCCTCTCCTCACCTGCCCACTGCCCTAGGGCCTCACTTCTCCTCCCACCTCCCCGCGCGCCCTTCCCCATCTCTGGTCAGCACCCGCGTCTTTCCCTTAAACTTGTTTATACTCTTTTCCCTAATCCCTAGTCTGGTTGTAAGCTTGCATTGGTGCCTTCTCCTTCCTTCTAGATCTTCGCTGCTCACTAGGTCAGCCTCGGGTTCCTCCTGCAGTTTTCCCGCCGGTCCCTTCTCTCCCCGGTCTCCGTTCCCCTCCCTGGCCTGCTGGAGCCACGTACCCGGCTTCTTCCCTGCCACTGCTACCTGCTGTGCAGCTCGCACCTCCTAGGCACCTGCTTGGCCAACGCGTCCTAATTTCCCTCCCCCAGGTCCCCTCAGAACCCTCTGGACAGGCTCGTTCCTTCCTTTACCTACATTTTGAGCGTCCTTTCTGTTCTCACTACTCCAAATACTTCATATGCAGTTTGGGAGTTAATGTTATGTGCGCAGCCCCACTCGCCTCAAGAGAGTCACTCAAGTAGTTAAAAATCACGAAGGAGAGCGATAGCAGTGGTGACAATCTTTGACTTTCATCGTTCCCATCCATACTTTCTCTGAGATAAAATGTCAATTGACACAATTTCTATTGGGTCTTACAGTGCACAAATTTTGCCTGTTTTTTCCCTGCAACCTAATCTCACTTCAGTTCTTTTATTTATAAAATTCATAGTCTGTAGAAAGAGCACCAGGATCTTTTAGGTCTCTCGTTTTCTTACCTGTAAAAGGAGGAATTTGTTTCTTCGACATTTAAGTTTCTGTGATTCCGAATCAAAGGATTTTGTATTTGGAAGGAGCTTGTGGGTTAAATGAGTCAGAAGAAGGCAAAACATGCAAATGTAACTAGAAGTCTGGTAAACTTCATTTTTAAAACTGCAACTTGGAAGAGTTAGGTTGTGATGTGGAAATGAGTTGAGAGACATACCAAAATAAGGGAAACTGATTAGGCCTTTAAAGTTACATCCACAAGTTGCTTTAAATTATGTGAGTAAACATATTATCCTTAGATTGAAGAATTAAAACTATCTTCCATTCTAAACAAAATCCGGGCTCTATGAAGACTATAAAATGATCAATTCACCATTAGTAAAAAAGGATTCAATTATAAAATCCATATTTTAAATTGGAAATTAACCATGTAGATTAAGGGAAGCTTTTTTTTTTTTTAATTTTATTTATTTATTTATTTTTGGCTGTATTGGGTCTTCGTTGCTGCGCAGGCTTTCTCTAGCTTCAGTGAGCCGGGGCTACTCTTTGTTGCGGTGCGCGGGCTTCTCATTGTGGTGGCTTCTCTTGATGCGGAGCACGGGCTCTAGGTGCACTGGCTTCGGTATTCGTGGAGCACGGGCTTTGTTGCTCCACGGCATGTGGGATCTTCCTGGACCAGGGCTCGAACCCATGTCTCCTGCATTGGCAGGCGGATTCTTAACCATGGCAGGCGGATTCTTAACCATTGCACCACCAGGGAAGTCCCAAGGGAAGCCTTCTTAAAGGACAACAAAGGAAATGTAGAATTTGGATTTGTTTATAGGGAAAAGGTAAAGGAAATTGCTTGAACAAAGGCATTGGGGAAAAAAATGAGCAAGCTAACAATGGGGAAAAGGTATGAGATCAGATGACTTAAAACAGAAGTTTCACTTAGAAACAATAGAAAACAAAGCTGAAATGATAGGGTAGAAGACCTGAATTTGAGCCTGACAAATTTAGATTTGATCTAATGGAAGATCATTTTGAATTTGGCAGAGGGGGTGGTGAAAATGAGACAGGAGACCATAACCTTGTCAGGTTCTGAAGTAGCAAGTGGGATTTTAAAAGAAATGGTAGACATAAATGCCACTAAGGAAATGACTTGTGTTTAGTGGTTATATATAAGGAATCAAAGATCAGTAAGCAGTCCAAGATGACTTTAAGTTTGTGGCAAGTCAACAACAGTATACATAGACCTTAGCACCTTAGAGTTGGAAGATGATCGGCCCTCAGTGGTACAGACTCTCAATTGCTAGAGAAGGAAGCACAAAACTTCCCAAGGTATACCTTCCTATTCATCACATCCTCATTCCAGAAAACTTTAGTTTGCTGCTCAAATCAAATTAGAAGTTAAGAAAAAATCTCTTACCCTGTCATGGGCTCTTTGCTGGTGTTTTATGGTCGACCTATTTTTACTTCCGTTTCAGCCCCACTGATGTAAAAGTGCTCGGTTGTGCAGCATATAATGTTACAGCTGGAAATAAATCAATAAGTGTTAAATACATACCAAATGCTGTTCGGCACTCTGCTAGGCCTGGAGGGCTGGAAAAGTATAAAAAGGGCCTCTACCTTTCATAAGCTTATAATCTGGTTGGAGAAAAAATGTCAACACACTTGACACAACAGAGAATACATTCCATGGATGGTGAGAACAACCTGGGTGGACTGTAAAGTGTGCTTGTATAGAAATAGTGGGAAACAGAGTTGAATGAATTGGAAATGATATGATGGATACTGTTCATAATTTAACAAATTTTCATTAACCTTTAAGCATGTTCTAAGTTCTGGAGGTAAAGCCGTAAAATAAAAAGTTCCTGCTCTCATGGAGCTTCCATTCCATTTAGGAGAGACAGAGAGGAACAAATAAATACATAATTATCAAACAGTAATAATCGTTCCAAAGAAAATAAAATGTGAGACGTCAAAATAAGTGTATGGAAAGTAGGTAAGATGTTTCTGAGGAACATTTAAACAATGGCTTGAATGAAAGAAACAACCAGTCCTGGCATGGTCTGGGGAAGGGCAGTTCAGGCAGAGTTAGCTATTGCAGAGCCCTAAGGAGGAGTCAAGCTTAGTGTCCTTGAGACTAAAAAAGACCAAATGTTTCTGGAGTATAAAGAGCCAGGAGGAAAGTGAGGGAGATGAAACAGGAAAGGTAAGCAAGTTCTTGTAGGTAAGAAGGGATTTTGAGGTCAGGTTAAAGTACAGATATTTGGAAGATTAGTTGCTGTGGCATTCTGGATTAGAGGAGGGGAGATTAGAACCTGTAAGACCAGATGGAAGCCTGTGTGATAATCTGAGCAGGAGGTGATGTGAGGTAGACAAGGTTGGTGGCAAGGTCAGCAGGGAAGACAAAAATGTCAAGGAGATAAAGTAATGGGTATTTATGAGGTGTGGTAGGTGGTGTTGGGTGGGGAGAGTCCACAGTGTCAAATGCAGCAAAAAGGTCAAGGAGAATAGGCATTAAGTAAGAGCTGAGCTAGTATAATTAACAAGAAAAATGTCATGTGTAACCTCCAAGGGAAGAGTTCCCATAGGATGGGGGGATGAGAAGTGAGGAAATTGAGACAGTAAACTTTGACTGTAAGAATCAGTATAACTCAAAATGTACAAAGCATTTGCTCATTTTATTTACATTTTAAGACCATTTACATTTGGGAATTATTAAAATTTTAAACCCATTTAAACATTCCCAGTCAGGTCTAATTTTTTGTCTCTATACTGAAGGGAGAACAAACTTATACAACAGAGACATATCTTATATGTTTTTCTGGGCCCAAAATCAATCACACCAATGACTCCCTGCTCTAAATGTAATTAGAGTTCACTTAAAACACCAATGGCATTTTTCACAGAAATAAAACAAACAGTCCTAAAATTTGTATGCAATATAAAAGACCTTGGATAGGCAAAGTAATCTTGAGAAATAAGAACAAAGCTGGAGGCATCATTAGTCCCTGATTTCAAACTGTATTACAAAGCTATAGTAATTAAAACTGTGTGGTATTGGCATAAAAACAGACACATAGATCAGTGGAAGAGAAGAGGGAACCCAGAAATAAACCCATGCATGTATGGTCAGTTAATTTATGACAAAGGAGCCAAGAATATACAACGGGGAAAGGACAGTCTCTTCAATAAATTGTGTTAGGAAAACTGGACCATTACCTTGTACCATATATAAAAATTAACTCAAATGGATTAAAGACTTGAATCTAAGACCTGAAACCATGAAATTCCTCAGAAAAAACATATGCAGTAATCTTCTTGACATAGGTCTTGGCAATGATTTTATGAATTTGACACCAAAAGCAAATGCAACAGAAGCAAAACTAAGCAAGTGGAACTACATCAAACTAAAGAGCTTCTGCACAGCAAAGGAAATCATCAACAGAACAAAAAGGCAACCTACTGAATGGAAGAAAATTTTGTGCATATTTTCTCATACAACTCAGTAGCAAAAAATAATTTGATTAAAAAAATGGGCAGAAGGTTTGAATAGACAGTTTTCCAAAGAAGACACACAGATGGCCAACAGGTACATGAAAAGATGCTATACATCATTAACCGTCAGAGAAATGCAAATCAAAACTACAATGAGCTATCATTTCACACCTGTCAGAATGGCTATTATCAAAAAGACTAGAAATAACAAGTGTTGGTGAGGATGTAGAGAAAAGGGAATGCTTGTGCACTGTTGGTGGGAATGTAAACTGGTGCAGCCACCATGGAAAACAGTATGGAGGTTCCTCAAAAAACTAAAAATAGAAGTATTATATGATCCAGCAATACTACTTTTGGGTATTTATCCAAAGAAATATGTGTATTTAAACAAGCTAATAGATACAGAGAACAGATTGGTGGTTGCCAAAGATGGGGATTGAGGGTGGGAGAAAAGGGAGAATTGTTTTTGTTTTTGTTTTTAGTTTAATAAATTGAATTTTTTTTTTAAGTTCACTCTTACTCCTGGGATATGATAAGAGTCTAACAGTAGAAACAGTAAGGCAGACGTAGTACCATGTCGATTATGATTCCATTGCTGTCAACTGTCAGAGCCAAACCATGTGGGCTGTGGATATTACCTTGAACACATCACATAACCTCACTGAACTCCAGGTTTTCATTAGTAAGGAAGAGGAACCTCTCATATTTCAGGTTTAGAGGAATACAAGTTAGCTCTTCTATAAAAGAGAAACAAATACCATTCTGTGAGATCCACATGAACAGCTACCATGACTCCAACAGATAGTTTTGCAAAGTCTTTCCAAAAGACAATTTGGTTGAACTAGATGTTCTTTTGTTCAGCAACTTGTGAGACAATTAGCAAGTACCTTTCTTCCCTGGAAACAGACTAGACTAGTTTTTGGCAGATGGAGTGGAAGGAGAAAGTCAAGCCCCCTCCATTTGTAGCTCTGCAGCTTTAGCATCTGAGGAAACCAAGCCTGACTCTGGCTAAGTTTTGTCTACACATGCACGTACATGCCTTCTCTCAATTGTCTGATGCAGATAGGTAGAGTGTGTTAATTTGTTAGGTGTTATTGAAGGATGGAATGCTATTAGCACTCTTTTTTATTTGGAATATACTTTGTTTGGGGGGTCTATTGGGAGCAGTTAATTTCTTGGGATGGTCTGGAAAGCTTCATTAAATTCAATGAAGGAAAAATAACTAAGTTTTTCTAAAAATCATCATGAAATATATTATGTTTAATTTGCTGGCCCAAATGCTTCTCAAGTCAGTAGTGACCAAGGATTCCTAGTATTAATGAACAATTATTTACCATATTGCTGAAATCAACACCATATTTAGCCTGCAAAGCCTTCTCATTTTTGGTGCTAAAAAGGCCAAAAACATCAGTAGCCCAGGAAGCATAAAATGTACTCTCTGTGGATGAAATGATCTCTTTAAATTAGGGCTTAGCTATTCCAACACTATAATGCAAGGGAATTTGCTTTATCATTGTTACCTTCTGGCCTGGAGACAGAAACATTTTATGCTGTGGTTCATCCTGTACCTTTTATCAAGGATAAATTCATGTTTCTGTTTAAAAACAAAGAAAGCTTACATAATCTCTCCTCATGATTAGCCCTTCCAGTAATTATCTGTTGCTCGGAATCAGTGTCAGCCAATCAAGTTCAGATGGCAAAAAAATATTTGATCTGCAGTGATGTGATTTAGAAGACTCTGTGCATGGAAGGTATAGTTATGCACATACAGAGAACATATTTATCTAATTTGACTGCCAGTGATTTAATTAATGTTTGTCAAGCACATTGAACATGAAAAGAATTATCTGAAAGCAGAGAGCTATTACTCATAATCATTTTTCCTATTTGTTGAACTAAAATTAACATACAAATGTGATACAGTATCTTTGAGAGATGTGCTCCTATTCTAAAAAACTCGTTGGACTACACTTTAAGAAAGTCTCAAAACTTCAAGGCTCTGGTTTCTGAAAGTCAAGCTTCAAGCTGGTTGGGTATCATCCATCAGTAGATTTTGAAGCATACAGGCTAAATAAACAACAGTGACAGATTGGGGAAGTTTATGCACCTGCTTATTGAGAAGATGTTAACGGGGCAAATCTAAAATAAGAATGCATACCGCAACCTGATTTTCAAGAAGTTTTCGTACATGCCTACACTTAAAATTACCCATATTATCACCTAATTTTTTTCTTCTAGTTTTCTCTCCAAAGAATAAAAACTGATGAGCATGAAGCCTCAGTAGCAATCTGAGAAGAAAAGAAAGAATGGAAAGACCCTGTTTTAGAGCTTGGAGGAGAAGCAAACATGTTTTCCTTTAACACATTTTCTCCAAGTCAAGTACAAGAACAATTGGCAAAAGAAGAAAACCTGAGATTTCTGTAAGGAGTCTGAACAAAGGTCCTGATCTAACATGATTCTTCACAGACAGGGTTTGGCAGTGCTGCATTTATACTTACAAGAGGTTGGTGGGATATTTGTCCAACTTCCTCGGACCATAGGGTAGAATGGACTCCCCTGTGGTATAGAAGGGGTGACTCAAAAAGACACTGACTGTCCCATATGACTTATTTTTGAATTTTAGTTTCATTTCATTTACATTCTAGTTCCCTAAAGAGATTTTTTACATCACACCTCAATGCAGAATCTTTCCATGTACCCCATGCAGCACGCATACCTTTGTAGAATAAGCCTGATTAGGGCACTAGTTCTACCTTAACCCTACTAAACCAAACTTGACACATGGGCCTGGGAATCTGCCCTTTCAACAAGCACCCCATGATTTTATATTTATTAATGTTTGAGAAAAACTTCTAGGAGAAGTATTACTTACTCTGTCTAGACATTCTTAGCACAAATTTTACTTGTAGTAATCAGATATGGCAGAGACAATGGTGCTCATGAACCATTCTGTGGCTCTCTTACATATTCCACTCTTTTGTGTAGTTAGGTTGGGGCCACGTAACTAGTACTGACCAATGGGCTTGAAAAGAAATGAAATTTGTCACTTCTAGTCAAAGTTTTTAAGAGCACTTTTTCTTCCCATGACCCTAGAAACCCCATACTCCAGTTGGTGTAGCTATAAGAAGGAAGCACCCCTGGATCCTTGGGAGCTAGTCTGGTGAGCAACTAGACCCTCAAGAGATTTCTTATGATCTAGAAGTAAACCTTTAACAGTTAAAGAGCTGAGTGGTCCAATATTGTTAACCGTGCTATCATTGTGTAGCCTATGCTGAAGAACACAACTGGATTCAGCTATTTCTCTTTCACAACTGCAGAAACAGTTTTTAAATGTTGGACCATAAAATGGCGGCAAAAGAATAATAAAATGAACAGTGCACAATTTACTAAATAAATAATTTAAGAACAAATGGATATACAAAGATCACAAACAGTATGTTACACGGTAGAAAAAAAGTTTTTTATGTAGTTCAGTTCTGGTGCTGCTTTCCAATCCTCCCTTAAATTAAAGAATTAGTGAAATCTTTAGTCCACCTGTATCTAGTAAAAATATCTTTGTCCTTGTCATTTCTAGATCCTCTTTTTCTCCAACCTGGTCATATATCATTAACAGTCCATCTTCCAGGCTCTCAGATGGATGGAGTTCGTATACTCAATACCATCAGAAGTGGCTTGATTACTTATTTGTATTTACTGCTTAAAATTCACTCCTTAAATGCATCAACTAAATTTCTATGGGATTAGCCCCTGATATTCCTAATTCATTACTGCACAGATGTGTGCAGTGCTCAAACAGGGAGATTCGCTCCTCTGTGTGCTTTGGGTGCTGCCCTCACACACCTGGGACCAGCACCTATGGGAAGGATGAATCAGACAGCTTTAGTGGAGGGGATGAATGATGGAAGAACAACTCCCATAGAGATCAAATACCTTGCAGACATCACTGATCTATACTATTTGCTGATGTACCCCTGACAGCAGAAGGCCAGTTTTTACTATGGAACTATTGCAAAATCATTGTAGTTTGAGAGCTACAAAGGCACATAAAGAAGGGGCAGGGAAAATCCTCCTTTCATGGGTTCTCAAGCACTGCAGAGACTCTTTTGTCAGTAATTATGCCCTTGCTTTAAAATCTTATACCTGCCTCAAATCTTTTTTTTGAAACGAGGGGGATATAAAACATAAGCTAGCTACAGTTTGCCTCTACCATGAGTAGAGTACGGTTAATAACATTTCTTATATTTTAACACATCACCTTTCCCGTCATTCACAGACCAAACAGAAAAAAAAAAAAGTACTGTGTTCTTTTTCCTGTTGCTTTTTCAATAATTCCAAACAAATCCACACGACATTCATGCAATTATGCCGAAGAACCATATGAAAAGGACTTACTGAAATCATTTTCAGTTCTATTTAGTGTTTATTTGTCCCCATTTTGAAATAGGGCCATGCTGCTTTTGTTCCTATAGAAGAGAAGTTATGATTTAAGAAAACTTTAGAAAAGGGAAGCCGATCTTGATGTTATCAAACTTCCCTCTTTTCTTTTAGCAGAATGTTTGAGAAAATGCCAATTGGTGTCGCCTATCATCAGAACATTTCAAGATCTGTTTGCTTCTGAAAATTAACTTGCGTAAAACTATCTGACCTTTTTTAACAGATGATATTATATCCCTCGCTGAATACTTAGCACCTATATGTTTCTCTGAAATAGTTAGACTGTTTCAAATGTTTTAGATGAAATAATATCATAACTAATTTCTACAGGTTCCCCCATTTTTAGGTGGGGACATGCATTGGTATAAACTCAGGCATCCATATTCTTTTGTGGTATTAACCAGAATGCCATTTTTGTCCAGACTGTCACCGAATGGTTTTTTAATTAGAAGATCCACTCTAAAATGAAAGTCTGAGGTTGATGAGGCAGAACCAGCTATGTTTTAAAGGGAAATTCTTATTAGTACAAAATATTGGAGGACAAACAAAATCAATTTTTATAGGCAGATTAACCAAATTGTTCATTATTGTAGTAAACATTGCAAAAATCAAGAGGATAGACTGTATTAGCCATACCCGAGCAAGAGAATGAAGTACTATGGTCTAATTTATGTACAATAATTATTCATACTAGCATTCTCATAGTTTAAGTAATGACTCATTTTGTTCTATGTGACCTCTGTTCTCCAAGATTGGCTGCTATTAAAAAGTAGAAGCAATAAAAATAAAACAGGATTTTACCAGGTTAGCTTTGGGTTTTTAAAAATACCTGAGAATAAAGGGTAAAGCAAAGACTATTAGTGTTTAGTAATCTGGCACCTTTACATCTTTACAATAGGTTTGAATGTTTGAAAAGTAATGTTTTCCCCCTAAAGGACTTCTTTTTTTTCATTCCCATTCACCTGCCTATTCCTCCCCCCAAGGACATTTAGTAAGATGTCTTTTGGTGGCATATTATTTTGGCATCTAAAAAAGTTGAACACAAAGATCAAGTTAGGTAAGCATAGGCTTTTGCTTTTTCGTTTTGCATTCCTGCCACTTGGTTTTCCTTTGGGTGTAGATGGGCATGTTAGAGGAGGGGGTATGTTTCAAAAAAAGAGCTTAATAATTTACTGTCAGCAGGTCACCACTGATAAGCAAATCTTTTATAAATCGTGAGACAGTAAATTACAAAAGATGGGATGAAAACCACTGCCAAAAGACACAATTTCCAAGGTGCTTTAAAAAATGATGAAAGGATCTAAATGTCAGTGCAAGAATACACATACACAGATGAATTAAATTCTTAAAGGTGTTTCACTCTATTTTTTTAATTGAATTATAATTGACATATAATATTATATGAGTTTCAGGTGTACAACATAGTGATTCAATATTTTTATACATTACGAAATGATCACCATGATGTCTAGTTACCATCTGTCACCATACAGAGTTATTATAATACGATATTACTGACTATATTCCCTATGCTGTACATCACATCTCTGTAATTTAGTTATGTTATAGCTGGAAGTTTTTACCTCTTAATTCTGCAATAATTTTTAACTTTTCATTTTGGGAATTTCCAAACATACACAAAAATGGAGAGAATGTTACTACTATAAGGGACTCTCCATGAAGCCATCAACATGTTTGCTACACTTGCTTCAGATTTCATGATTTCTATGATGTTGTTTTTACTGCTGGAATATTTTTAAAGAAAATCCTAATGTTATGTTATTTCACCCCTAAATGAAACAGTATATCTCAAAAAATAAAAAGAATATTTTCTTATGTAATCATAACGCAATTATCACACTTAAGTATGTTTAAAATACCTATTCTCACATCCCTTAAGTCATTGTATGTTAACTATTAGCATTTTCTTATATGACTTTTATCTTTACTTTACTTTCTCCTTTCTAGGCATCCCCTCAATTAGCAAAAGGAATCCTATACTTGGATTAGGTTATTTTTAGCATATCCCTGGGACCCTGCCTATGCCTTTCTCTGGCATGGTGTGTTATTTAGAATCTTAACACTATGTCTGAATTCTGCATTTAAGTTGGTCATGATACAAGAAAATTAAATTAGAGTTTTGCTCAAATTCCAAAGTTTTGTAGCATGTAAAATACTGTAATTTATATTTTTAAAAAATGAATCCATAATCTAGCTATGACTGCATTAAGTAATCTACTAGGTAATGTCTAGGATGTTTTTCCTTGGATCCTTTGTTTGCAAATATAGAACACCAACTTTAGCCAAATAAAGCCAAAAAACAAACACATAAAAATTAAAAAGTAAATGACCGGAAGAAAAGGTTTAAATGCTAGCGGGAATCAGGACGGGAATCAGACACTCTGGGAGAAGAGAGCTCTATGGAGCGGAATCTTGTGGGCAGTCTCTTGAGAGCACTGCCATTGTGATGAACCAGACCAACGTGGTTTCCAGCTGTGTGTCACTCCGCTCTGCTCAGAGTTATAGCCTATGCCGTGTACTTACTCCTTGGCTAGGGCACAGCAGGATCCCTTAAAACTGGCAGTCCCACCAACCCACACACAATGAGGCAGAGGTGGATTCCCAAAGAAAAGTCAGGTGTTGATACCAGAAAAGAGAATGAATGCCTGGTAGGCAAATTCAAGTGAGGCAGGATGAGAATATAGAACCCCTTCTTCTCATCAATGACTCTCCTTCCTTCAGATCTTACTGATGGGTCGTTGAAAACCAGGCTCTCACCAACTCTGATATTGTTCTCTTTTCTATACCTATGCACTACTATCAGGAACTCCCTTTTCTCTCTGTTCCCTCGTCAGAAATCAGTGTTCCAAATACCTACAACATCCAAGCTGCCAGAACCAATGTGTTCTGTGCACCTGATACCACCCTGCTCTCTTTCTTGGGCTGGTGAGGATGGACTAAAAAATTCCAGTCTAATTTAAAACTTTCCGTTTCCTTTTTGGCTCCCATTTTGCGCATTTGTTTCCCTTCCTTCCAGTACACTATTAGAATAAATAATACTGATTTAAAAACATGGATCATTCCGTCTGCTCTTTTTGCTGGAACTATCCCCTTCCATACGCAAACACCCCACTCACACACAGTGTTGGCCTACAGTGAGTACTGGAATTTAATTGGGTTATAGGAAATTTAGTACTGTACAAGTCTGTTGTATAATGGAAGAGTTCAGAGACTATTGGTCTAAGGGATATGGTATTTAGGGCCAAATGTTCTAATCGGTGTTTAAGAAGTTAAAAGGAAGTAAAGTCGTTGATTCATTATTTCCATTTCCAAGTGAGAATTTAGCTACTCAGATTTTAGTAAGAACCATTTGCTAAGGCAAAGGGCCTAAAGAGACAAAGAAAATGATAAAACTGGAAATCACATTAGACCTGAGAGCTTGGACGAATAGCTTCATCTGATGAATATCACGGTCTCACCTTATAACCACATACAAGAGCTTCAAGCAAGCTGACTGCCACCTATTCCGGTCATTCCCTGTTGAGTCCCCAGACCGCCTCTGGGAGACCTTCCCTCCAGTTTGCTCACCTGCCAACAAGCCCAGAGCTGGCCTGGATTTTGTCCCACTCTCATCAGACCTAAGTGGGTCAACACTAAACATCTAGCTGTATACTTGGCTTGTTCTCTCTTCTCCATCCCTTTCCAGTTCTCTGGCCTGCCAGAGTACCAAAGTGGGGATGAATTTGGTCTTGCTGGGGCTGAGGCGTGGGAAGAGGCTCAGAGAAAAACAGCCCTTCTGGCTTGTGTTTAATCAGTTCTATCCCCTGACTAGTTGCAGGGTGAAAACAAGATATACCTAAAGGAAAAAAGAAAAAAAAAGAAAGAACCTTTGTTGGTGGATAATTACATTCTATTGAAACTCCATACAGAAGTCACTGGAGATATTATTAATTTCCCAACACCATGCTTTCCTAGTTCTATGGCTTTTCCTTTCCCTCTGCAAGCAGTTTTTCTTCTACCTGTATACCCCCATGTTCCCTAATATGTAAGCCTTCTCTGGGGCTTCATCCGCATCCTTTTTTCTCACAACTCCCCCACGCATACACACTCTCTTTAATTGATCTCAATTGGTTATCATATCCAGGGGAATCTACCTTCTAAATTTTTTTTCACTAGGTTCTCATTATCATTCTTAATTCAGGATCTCGTTATTTCTCTCCTGGACAGTTGCAGTGGCCTCCTGACTTGATTCCTCCAGACAGTCTGGTCTCTGCCCAATCACTTCTCCAGAGAAATCTTTCCAGCATGCAAATCTGTCAAAGCCTGGCTCTATCTAAACTATTCCAATGTCTCTGCAGTAGTCATAGGGCAAAATCTCAAATATTTAGCATGACATAATGCAAATGTCTATGGTCTAGTCTCTGTCTCTGCCCCCTCAACCTCCACCCCTGGCATAACCTTTCAGCCCAGCCCTAACAAAAATACTTTCATTCCCTAATATGCTTTACTCTTTTATAATTCTGGGCCCTTGGCTTTGTAGTTTATCATGTCGACCCTTTGTGGTCAACCAGGTGACATTAATTCACTCCTCCAGAGGCAACACCAAAGTTACCTCCTTTGTGAAGGCTTCCATGATTTCCCCAGACTACACATTTCCTCAGTGATCTCACAGTAACCAGTCAATACTTCTATTATAACACTTCTTGTGTTGCTACTTCTTGTGTGCCTATTTCTATGTGAGCAGTGGAAGCTGCTCACATAAAGGAACTGTATAGTCTGTTTGATTCCTGGTAAGTAGCACAGAACTAGGAATATTGTGGGCATTATTGCTTAATAACTTCGTGAATGAGGACATGAATGGAGAGAAACTCTTCTACAAGTGTAAAAATCTATTAAGCCTGAGCACACAAAAACAGAGATCTAGTACAGACTTCTTTGTTTGCAAATCACACAAATGCAACTTAAATTAGCTTAGGATAAAAGGAGGATTTATTGGAAAGACACGGGAATATCTCAGGTAATTGAAAAAAGAATTTGTCAACAGAATAGTGTGAAACAAAGTCTGGGAAGCAATTCAGCCCCTATGTGTCTCTTCTGGCATTGCTGCAGGTCACGACTCTGTTCCTTCCCACTACAAACTTTGTTTCTTGGTTCACTGGTTCTCATCACTAGCTGCACATTCAAATCACCTGAGGAGTTTTAAAGAAATATTGACACCTGGGTCCCACCCCAGGCCAAGTTGATTAGAATTTCTGGGGGTTGGTGCCCGGGCAGTTTTTAAAGGTTCCCAAGGTGATCTTAATATGGGAAACAAAGTAGCCAGTAGTTCCTGGGTTTCAGATCTCATTCCCACAGCTTTCCCCTCAGGATAAGAACAGACTGGCTGTCAGTTCTCATTCAAAAAATTTCCAGGAAGGGATCTTTTTGATGTAGGTTGGGTCCAGGGCCTATTACTGGATCCATCAATACTGGTCAAGTGTGTGGAGTCACATTAAATATGGCAGCTCACGCTGACCATTAGGCTGGAGAGTGTGTTTGAAGCAGTAATCATTCCGAAGAATGAAGATGATGCTTCTAGAAGGAGATTGTTAATTTATAAAACAATATCTAATACATGTAATAAAATTATATTTACAACAAAATTAAAATTCATTAGGAAATAAATATTTGCTTGTTAGATGAATGAATGAATGATAACATACATTAAGTTATGTGGTCAATCAGTATGGTTAGTAAATGATGTCATTAGTGTTACTATGACACAAATCTACTAAGTTTTACTTTGTTTTTTCCTTAGTTCTCTACTATCTATAAGCAATGTCCATCTTACAAAGTTTTGTTTGTTTGTTTGCTTAATATTGGGTCAGTTTAATCCTCTTTATACACAGAAACAAACACAGGCCTAATTTTACCATGTGAGCCAAAGTGTCAAGTTTCAGGCCAAGAAAAAACAACAAAGCATAGGGAGTGGGCACAGCAAGAATGAACTCTGAATCCTGGCATTTGGGCATCTTGGGACTAGTTGTTAAGAAGTGTGGAAAGACATTTCCATTTGTGTTCAGGCAGTAAAATGAAGGAAAGGACAAGCTACAGGGAAGGAATTTGCCAGCAGGTAGATCTGTACTAGGGCAGAGAAGGTGCCACATTCCAGGGTTGATATTAGAAAAAGCCAGAGGTGTCTAGACACCCCTGTCTGCCCTCTAGAAACCTCTCCTGGGACTGGGGAACTGAGAAGTGCCTGGTAGGGAGACAACAGTATATACACCTGGCCAACCTCCTCAATATTTTATTTTACATTTAAAAACTTAAATATAAATGCTTTAGGAAGTGTTAACAGTGGTTACCACTGGAAAATAGAACTGGAGGGGGAAAATAGAACTGCAGGAGGGCTTTCACGTCTGCTTTATCTATCTCTGTAGTTTTATTGTTTTATGACGGTTGGCCAATAAAAACGGAAGTGTTTTTTTTTAAATAAAAAATATACGTTATAACAGCAATGACAGAGTAAAGTTTTTACACATATTAGAAGTTAGAGAAATAATCCTGTTTTTTAAAAAAAATATCAAGTATAGTTTTTATCTTGATTAAATAAAGTACATCAATTCTGTACTAGCAGAGAAAAAAAACCCATACCTCTGGGAGAGGGATGGCAAAGAGAACTGATACTGGACATGATTTTGGTTTTTTTGTGGCAGGAGAACCCATAAGATGAGGAGAAAAGGGTACATGAACTAGGAAGGGAGGGTGGAATTCCTGCTTGTATACCTTTGTTTTTCCTAAAGCCAGTGGTGTGGCCCTTGTTACCTTCAGCTACTTAGCACTGAAAAATAAAAGCTGTTTAGGTATTTCATGCCGTTTACAGGGAACACTGAATTTCAGTCCCTGATGCTGAGTTCCCTGGGGATACAAACAGAACTTTCTCAGTGAAAGGCTGGCACGTTAGAAATTCATTCCTGCTTCTTTTTCCTATGACTCTCTCCTGGATGTGGGGCATGGGGTAAGATAGACTGTTATTATTTGTGCTATAATGCAGGAGAGCTACTGTGGGAATTTAAATTCTACTGTGTATTTTAAAAATGATTATAAAAAGGCATTCAGGTACAGCAGGCCTTGTGCTTCTTTTATAAAGGTTTAAGAATATAAGCAAACAAATGACTGGACCGTTGTTGTTGAATCTGAGTCCCCAAGGCCCAATACTTCCTCTGAATACATACATATGAGCTCCTGGCTTTAGTGGGAGTCATGACTCACAGCTGAGGGCAGAACTTGGCCCTTTGAATTCCTGCAATGGGGCTTTCAGAAAGAAAGAAAGAACATGAATAAAGAGGGAAAAAGTCTTGAATTTTATTCAAGGCTAAGTTACTGAGGTCTATAATTCCTCACATCTGCTCAATCATCCAGCCTAAGAAGGTGCTTCTTGCCCACCTTCACCGAAGTGGAAACCAGGTTGTTGAAAGTTCCACATCTGAAGAAGCAGATGATTTAGCAAACACCTTCCCACAGATATTTGTAATATACTTGCCTCTCTCTTGATGAGTAAAGTTTTCTTTCCAGTTGCTCTCCTTTTTGTCAGAGTGCCAGCTCCACTCCAGTATTGTTCTGCTTAGGTTTCTGTGAGGCAAATGAGAGGCAGGGGAGACACAGTCCTGGGAGAGGAAGGAAGGGCCAGGGGCCAAGTAGAGCCTGGGGTACCTGACTTGGGGAGGAGAGAGACTCAGACGATCTGGAGAACACTGGAACAAGAGATAAAATAAGAGCATTCAGGAGAAGGGATTAGAGAGAGAAGGAGTTCAAGGGAGAAACATGAATAAAGAAAAACAAGAATGAAAGGGTGTATAGATGACCAGAGTAAATACTGAAACAGAAAATACTCTCACTTCATTAAAAAAAAAAAAAGTGTTATAAGATCTGTTTCCTCCCCCTCCCCCAACTTTTTCTTGAGCACGTTTTATTGACTCTTACTTGGCAATGTTATAAAATGTCAACAAATACAGACATCAGCTTCCTTTTTTCTCCAGAGCGAAATAGTTTGACCATGTTTGTTCTGATACTATAATGGAGAGGGTTTAAGTAGAAGGAGGAATGTGTTAAAAATTCATTTTTATTTTCATTAAAGTATGACCAATTATTATACAATCAATTATAACTAAATCCAGAGTTTCATAATCAAGAAAAAATATTAAAGTTCAAGATTTGAGTATTCATATTTAACAAAAATAGGCATTCTTTCTCAAAATAACCCCATCAAAAGACAGTTTATTCATTCATTCATCCAACTAATAGCTACTCTTTGTTCTAAGTATTGGAAATACAAAGTAGAAAAAGACATCAAGGGATTTACAATTTAGTGGGAGAAGAAAGATCAATCAGTGATTGCACCACATATTGGCAAATACTAAGGGAAAGTTATATTCAAGACCTGTGTGAGCACAGACTGAGGGAGGAGGTCAAATGAGAATTGGTACTTGGGACCATCTCCCGGAGGAGATGATGCTTGAGGTAGATGTATAAGAATGATGAAAGCTGGTGTTACAGGAAAGAAAGTAACGTCAGGGAAAAGTAAGGGAAGATGAGACATGGTATGCCAAGAAGAACAAATTGAGTATATAAACATAAGGAGAATTAAATGGAAGAGGTGGTAGGAGATAAAACTGAGAAATAAACAGGACAAGAAAGGCTTTCTGTACTAAGCAAAGTATTTGGACTGGATCCTGAATGGTGTAAGAGACTATTGAGAACATTAGACATCTGATTGATCCGTGTAGGTGTATGTTTTAGAAAGTTCATCTGAAGCACAATGAATTGAAATGGACTAGACTAGAGGCAAGGAGTCCAGTTAGGAGACTGTTACAATAATTCAGGAAGATAGTGGTCTACCTAGACAGTTACTCTAGAGATAGAAGATGTAAACGGATTTGAATGTATTTAAGAGTTAGAACTGACTAAACTTGGTGACTGAATGTTAGGAATGAGGAAGAATGCAAAGTCAGGCATGACATGACTTTGTAATTATTTCTGGATAGACACAATACATTGAGAGTTTTATCTCTTGGTAGTGGGACTAGGAGTGATGGAGGGGTCCAAGTTTTCAGGTCTGGGAATCTGGGTAGATGGTAGTATATTCATCAAATTAAAATGGAATATTAAAAATGGAATTAAAAAAATGTGGAACCTAGGAGGAGCCAGTTTTAGAGGAAGCTATTTGCCTTAAGGCCAATGAGTCAGAAAGAGACTAGGCTCAGGATAACAGAGTCAGAGAATGGAGCTCCAGGAAAGAAGGTGTGAGGACTGAATAGAGGGAGAAGAGCTCCTGAAGGAGGCTGAGAAGTGAACAGAGAGCTGGGAGAAAAGCCCAGGAAAAGTGCCATCACAAAAGGGGAGGAAGGAGTGAGCTTCCAGAAGGATGAGGTGGTGAATAGAGGCTCATGCCACAGACAGGTTAAGTCCGATAATGACAGAAAACCACCCAGTGGGATGGTTGTACAGTTGAGAACAGGAGTATAGACTATTCTTTCAAAAAGCTTCACCTGTGAAATACAGAGAAGTGAGGTAGGTAAGGGATTTCTCATTATCGTCATCATTATTATGACTGCTATGATGATGAAAGAGACTTAAGCATGTTTATATGAAAAGAGTAAATAGGATGGGAGGAACTAGAGATTTAGGTAACAGAGAGAATGATGGATGGAACAAAGTTCCTGAGAACAGAGGAGAGGGTGTTATGTATCTTACCAATGCCCTGTACAACTCTAAGGGGCACAATTCATGTTATGTTCTGTGAGTAATAAACGTGAATTTAGCTAACTAGAGCACAACTCTAGGAGGTGCCATTTACACAGAATACAACTTGAATGGTGCCTCCAGAGTTGTACATGGCTGGCAACCCTGGAAATGCAGAGCATGCGTGGAGGGATTGCCCATTTCACCTTTATACCTCATCTGAGTGACAGTTAAACTGCATCTAACCCATTGAAGCTCTCCATACTGAAATCAAGGGTAACTATTAGGTGCTCACACTATTTGACCAGTACAATCGACAAAGAAGTATAGCTAAGTGTTCTGTCTTGCCAACCCAATTATCTTCTAATACCCTTCAACACACATTTATTAAGCACCCCTATTCCTCACTCAGTAGTATGCTAGGCTTTGAGGAATGAAAAAAGATGCTAAACAATCAGTAGCCTCAAACTATTTATAACCTGGTTTGAAAGACAAAACATATCTACTCACTCCAAACTGTTAGAAGATACTGCAAAATAGTGTGAGTGAAACAAACGCTAAAGGTTAAAAGAGTTTCATTTAACTGAGAGAAAAGGAAATCTAAGATCATCTTGTTTACTGGTTTTCAAACTGTGTTTCCTGGAACCCTGGGGCTTTGTGGCGATGCTTCAGGAGTTTCACAAAGAATGATGTATTCTCTGCCAAACACTGAAGATTTAAATTGCTCCTGGGGGTTCACCATGGCAATGTTTGTAATAACAAAAAATTAGAAACAACCTAAATGTCTTTCAATAGGGGTCTAAGTAAATTATGGTGCCTTCATACAATGGCATACTAAATAGCTGTTTTTAAAGGAAAAATAAATCTGTAGGTATTGTTAGAGAAAGATCTTCAAGATCTATAATTAAGTGGAAAATGAAAGTTGCAGGAAAATATGCATGGTGTAATCCTATTTGTGTGAAAAAAAAAAGAGATGTGTATGTACATGCATGTATGTCGGTGTGTGTAGCTTGTATATACATTAAATATTATTTCTGGAAAGACACAATGTATTGAGAGTTTTATCTTTTGCTAATGAGACTGGGAGTAGTATTGGGAGGAACTGGAAAATTATTGATTTAGCCCAAACCTTTCATTTTATTAATAGAAAACTGAGATTGAGGAATACTGTGACTTACCCTAGGTCATACAGGTGGTATTAGTCAAAAACAAAACACACACCCAATCTCTTGATCTGTTATTTATTTCTCTTCGTATCTCAGGAAAAGATAACTATGGATAAGAATAGTTTTACAGAAGCAGTCAGTTTTTCTCGCCTCTATTTCCCACATTTCCCCTCTTCCTCTACCACAAATCATCTCTCATTCATTTCCTATCCTGTACATGCTAGCTTTTCTCTATAAAATGTACAGTTGCACTCATCAAGCAGTGATACTCAAAGTATCTACAAACTATTGTATTGAATAGGATTTTAGTCCTTGAAGGACAGTCTCTCTTCTCTTTGGGCAGTGGGACAGCCAATGGGAGACACATTTAGTATGTACTGGTTCAGTTGAAATGCCTATTGAGTTCACAGATTTCCTGGGCTACAGTGGCTCCATACCCAAGCAGGAGATGCCTCCGAGTAGGGCTTTGCTCTGTTCCCGCTCAATGTGAGACCTTAGGTGATTTGCAGGACTCTTCTGTGCCTAAGTTTCCACATTTGTAAAGAGGAATATTACCTGAGCCTCTCCCCTTACTCTGGGTTGCTGAGAGGAAAGAATGATACAATGGACATAAATGCTGTAAACAGTTCTTATCATCTTAGGGGTAACAGTATATTTTGGTGGAGTCAGAATCCAAGCTCTGTCCCTCACCAGTGTATGCTTTAGCCTCTGCAATGATCAGTATCTTTGTCTGTTAAGTGAGAATAATAACACCGAACTCCTGGAGTTATTTTCAGGAATAAACGAGATAATGAATACAAAGGGCTTAGTTCAGTGTTTGACACATGAAGCGCTCAAATAAATAAGGTTAGTTTTTACCATTTCATTGTTGTTACATTTTAAAATATGTTATTTGGTGTCTGTTCAGGTCTACTGGTGGTATGTCACTTCAGCATTTTCTCATTTTAGAGTCATTAATATTATTTCAGACTCTCCTTTGAACATTAAGCAAACCAAAAAATCCATCTTATGTCAAGAAATCAAGCTATCACTTCTGTTCACTTATATAGGTTTTTTTTTTTTTTTTAATTAAGCAGTTATTATGTGCAAGCTAGGCACTGGGGATACAGGGGTGAAAATGACACAGTCCCTGCTCTCAAGATGCTTTGATTCTCCTGTCATTCTCAAACTCAAGTGATGCTCCCTGGCCCCGGCAAAACTAATGGTATACATTGTAGATATGGTAGATATGGGATAAAGCAAAGGCAATGGCAGCAACAATTGATTTGCAGGACGCAGAGGTGGAATGAATGATATAACTCAAATGTTCTCAAACTTTTTGATCTCAGGATCCTCTTAACACTCTTAAAAACTATTGAGGATCCTAACGAGCTTTTTAAAATATGGGTTATAGTTGGGAAAACTGGACAACCACACGCAAAAGAATGAAACTGGACCACTATCTTATACCATACACAAAAACTAAGTCAAAATGGATTAAAGACTTTAAGACCTGAAACAGTAAAACTCCAAGAAGAAAACACAGGGGGTAAGCTCCTTGACATCAGTCTTGACAATGATTTTTTTTTTTTTTCTTTTGACACCAAAAGCAAAGTCGACAGAAGCAAAAATAAACAAGTGGGACTACATCAAACTAAAAAGCTTTTGCACAGCAAAGGAAAGCCTCAACAGAATGAAAAGGCAACCTATGGAATGGGAGAAAATACTTGAAAATCATATATCTGATAAGGGGTTAATATCCAAAATATATAAAGACTCATAAAGCCCAATAACAAAAAACAAAACAAAACAGAAAAATCCAAACAATCCACTTAAAAAATGAACAGAGGAACTGAATAGACATTTTTTCAGAGAGGACAAACAAATGGCCAACAGGTACATGAAAAGGTGCTCAACATCATGAATCATTAGGGAAATGCAAATCAAAACCACAATGAAATGTGATATCACCCTGTTAGAATGACTGTCAACAAAAACACAAAGGATAACAAGTGTTGGTGAGGAACTGGAGAAAAATGTACTCTTGGGCACTGTCGGCGGGAATATAAATTGGTGCAGCCATTACGGGAAACAGTATGGAGGTTCCTCAAAAGATTAAAAACAGAACTACTCTGTGATCCAGCAATTCCACTTCTGGGTATATATCCAAAAGAAGCAAAAATAGGATATTAGAGAAATCTCCACTCCCATGTTCATTGCAGCATTAAGATATGAAAACAACCCAAGTATCCATCAATAGATGTATGGATAAAGAAGACATACACACACACACACACACACACACACACACACACACACACACACACAGTGGAATATTATTTAGCAATGAGAAACAAGGAAATCCTGCTGTTTGAGACAACATAGATGGACCTTGAGGGCAGTATGCCAAGTGAAATAAGCCAGATAAAGACAAATACTGCATGGAATAACTTAGATGTGGAATCTAAATAAAAAGTCAAACTCATAGAAACAGCGAGTAGAAAAGTGTTTGTCAGGGCCTGGGGGGATAGGGGAAATATGGAGAGTCTGGTAAAATGGTACAAACTTTCAGCTATAAAATGAATAACGTCTGAAGATCTAATGTAAAACATAGTGACTATAGTCAATAATGTTGTATTGTATAACCAAAATATGCTAAGAGAGGAGAACTTAAATGTTCTCACCAAAAAAAAAAAAAAAAGAAAAGGATAAATATGTCAGGTGATGGAAATGTTATTAAACTAGAGGGAAGGAATTCTTTCACAATGTATATAAGTATCAAATGATCACAATGCACACTTTAAATATCTTACAATTTTATTTGTCAATTATAACTCAATAAAAATAAAATAAAATATGGGTTATAGTTATTGCTGTCAATTGTGTTAGAAATTAAAGCAGAGACATTTAAAATATTTATTTTGTTATTTTAAATAGCATGTTAATAAAAATTATTTATATTAACCTTATATTAATCTATTAACTAAATAAAAAATTAAAATTTATTATTTTACTTATTTACTTATTTTATTAAAAATAATAAACCAATTACATGTTGACATAAATAACATGTTTTTGAAAAATGATTATATAGTTGTGGTATAGAATAGATGATAACTTATTGAGTTTGACTTATCTTTGGAGAAGGAGAAAGTGAAAAAATGAGTTACTCCATGATGGTGAGTAGACTCTTCTAGTAGTGGTCCAAGGATACCTATCCACAACAGGTGATTCAGTCATACATATACCCACCCGGACATCTTTGTGGCTTAGGTTTTGAGGCTATCAGTCTTATCCCAACCTCACGCTGTCCTTTTTTTCTCTGTCCTTGACAATTTTCTGTTCAAGGATGTTCCTAGGTGATGAAGGTTAGATGTTGTGTAATGGAGAAAGAACCACTTGGAAATTCTGACGTTTGGGTTTTCCAGCCAAAGACGTTAGCAGAGACATTATTAGGAGCCATAAATGTAGCCTTGAGACAGACAGAGCATAGCCTCAGCATCATGCAGGGAGAGAGAGGGGATTAACTTCCTACACCTCCACTTTTATTAAAAGCAGGTCAGCAACCAAATCCAAACGTTACATTGCCACTTTTGCTTCTTGTAGGTTAGTCTTACTTAGCGCAAAACACTGTGACTTTCCTGAGTCTGAACATGTTTCTTATAATTCTGCTCTTTCTCTTTCTCTTGACCATAATATTTAGCTTAATGTTGAACACTTAGCAGGTTTAAAATATCCAAAGTTAAAGCCATCGCCTCCTTTCTGAAATCTGTTTTCTTCTCTGTTTCCCAGTGCCTATGTATAGTATCATCATTTCCCCAGCTATTAATGATAGAAAATGTAGTAATCTTTGATTTTCCCCCCCCCTCTATCTGCCAATTCTAGTTTTACAAAAAGTCTGAATTCAGTGAGGTAGAAACATGCAATGATTTTGCAGTTGCTTTAGTCACTGTTTTCAGCAATGTTCTGCTGAGTTTCCCTTCTCTCTCCCTTAAAACATCCTCAGCTGATCACAGACTTTTTGATTACTTTCTGTAGCCCAGATTAAGACTCACCTTCAGGGCTTCGCTGGTGGCGCAGTGGTTGAGAATCTGCCTGCTAATGCAGGGGACACGGGTTCGAGCCCTGGTCTGTGAAGATCCCACATGCCGCGGAGCAACTAGGCCCGTGAGCCACAACTACTGAGCCTGCGCGTCTGGAGCCTGTGCTCCGCAACAAGAGAGGCCGCGATAGTGAGAGGCCCGCGCACCGCAATGAAGAGTGGCCCCTGCTTGCTGCAACTAGAGAAAGCCCTAGCACAGAAACGAAGACCCAACATAGCAATCAATCAATCAATAAATCTTTAAAAAAAAAAAAAAAGACTCACCTTCAATCACTTAAAAGTCCAATGCAGGTCAAATCAAACCTTTACTTTTGTTTCCAATTCAAAATGTGCCACCTATCCTACAGATCAAGCTTGCCCCAGATCTGGAGTGACCCCAGCCAGGGGGCCTGTCCCCAGGTCGGGAGGCTCTCACCACAGCTCCCCAGTGGAATCTGAGGATCTTGGTGGTTCAGGAATTGTTGTGTGTCTCCTCTTCTTCCCTTTCCATGTGGAAATGTTTGCTGAGGTTATCCTGTTCTTGTTTCATCACTGTATATTGGGTGTGTAGGGGGAAAATAAGTTATTATTTAATTTACAGGTCTCTGTATCAAAATGAACACCATCCAGACCTGATGTAGAGAGTATCACAAGATCCTGAACTTTGGGCCTAGTCTCATAAATAGATAGGAATTTTGGATTGTCTCTTCTGGGGACAGGGTAAATACAGGGTGCAGAAGGGAGGGAATGGTAGTATGCAATCAAGGGGACAGAGGGTAATAGATTGTATTCTTGTTCACAATATCTGCTGCTCCTCAGCATAGGAACTACACATCCCTGCCCAATGACCTTGGGTTTGCCCATGTGACTTACTTTGGTCAACAAAATAAGGGCAAATGTGGTATGTGCCACTTCTGAGCAGAAGAACTATATTATCTAAAATAGGGATCTTCCTTCAACCCAGACCCCAGAGTGACAAGAACTCCCAGCAGAAACCCAGCAGACCTGCGGCCCACATGTGATGTGAACCAGGAATAGATTTGGTGCCGTAAGCTACCAAGACGTGGGGACTGTTTTTTATCACTATATACCATAGCCTAAGCTTGCTAGGCCTAAATTGCTTACTAAATCCTCAAATGGCTTCACATGCCTTGTGTTTCCTTGCCTTCTCAGCTTTTGCTTATTCAAGGCCACTTAGTTGAAACTGGCTGAACTTTGCTTTGAATCCTTGCTCTACCATTATTTATCTGTGTGATCTTGGGCAAGTTACTTGACCTCTCCTCCCATCAGTTCATCTTAAAAATGAAGCAAATGATATTAGGATATTATTTTCATTAGAGAATTAATATCTCATCCCTGTCTGGCATAATATAAGCACTGGATAACAGTTTTCTACCCAACTTTATTTTTCACCCAAGAGGAAGGTAGAATTAATCATTGACTTAATGTTTTGTTTTTGTTGTCGTTCTAGGAATTTCCCAGGGACACTTATAGCTTCTGTTTTTTACTTCAAAGATTTAAGAAATCTGATTACTATTTCCAAATATATTCTATTCTAACTAGTAGGAGACTTAACTTATGTTGTTTTCCTCCTCTACCTCTGAAGTCTCTATATGTTTTATTTGTAATTTCATAATATACTAAAGTTAGGGGCTTTTGTATTCATGTCTCATCCCCTTCCCCATATGCTATACTCCAAGTTCTGTGAAAGCAGGAACTATATTTTACTCCTTATAACTGTGCAGGACCTAGGATACTGTCATATATGACAGTTAGTAGAATCAATAAATATTTACCCCTTGTAAAAGTAAAAATGGTGAACTTATTTTAAGGCTATTTGAATACAGGGATTTTTCTGTGAGTACGTGCCCCACTGATCTACCAAAATAGGAGCTTTATGTCTCAATCTTCCAGAGACAGACATTCTTGGAAGAGGCCTGACCAGTTCCCTTCACAAATTATGGCATGTGTCTGAATGAGGCATGCAGAGCAAAGGCTCTCATTTAAAATATTTTCTCAGGGTTAGAAAATAGCATTTGGAAACTTAAAAGCTGTAAGCTCTGTTTTTTAAAAATAAATAAAAAAATTTTTTGAATTGTACATTGTCTTTGTTTTTAGCAAAATTCAAGTTCCTAGCTGACTTCTATTTGTTTGTTTTCTCTGGGAACCAAGTAGCTGTACTACACCCAAGCATGTATCATTTCACGACAATGACTCAGAAAGCAGCGCAGATGTCATGGCTTACCTAGTCCCTAAAAAATGCCTACCATGCAGGAAATGAAATAAGGTTCCTGGACTCAGCAGAAATGGGGTGAGGATAAAGAGGGTGCTTTGAATTTGTGGGCTTTCCCGGACTGCTTTGGAAACATCTCATGCAAATCCAAACAGTATCTGGGTCACAGATAGTTTTTGACCAGTAATTTCTGAATATACTTTTAGTCTTCTAGTGTGTATAGAGATGGTAGGCCTATTTAGAAGATATAATAATTTGAATAATTTAGATAGTTTGATACCTTTCTACCAATAAGGATCTTTTTCATAACAGTCTGTCATTCGAGGAACCATTTTCAAGGCCAAAAATTTTATTATGCTGAACCATAAATAAAATCCAGTCATCTAGTGCTGTTACCAACAACTTAAATATGCATGACCTTTTGTTTCTGAATATGTCTTTTTTGTGCCTATGTATATAGAAATTCAGTCCAGCTTTTTAACCAAGAAACAGCTTGGTGGAAACATGAATTGTATCATTGTATTTGACAAAACATTTTAGTTTATAACTCTTATTACTTTAGAAGCCTGTCAAATGCTATTTAGAAACTTTCTCTTTCGTCTTGGTTATAACAAACCAAAAGTACCTAGAATTCTATGGGACATAGACTGTCAGGAAATGTTGAGTGCACCATTTTGTGGGGAAAGCAGAGACTTTTACAAGAAGACTTCAATATGCAAATAGAGAAAGATTTAAGAATATGCAAATGAAAAGGATTTAAGAATGAGGAAGGATTTAAGAAGAGAGAAATCAACATGCAAAGCAAATTATTTCATACTCACTTTGACACCCTGGTTTTGTATACTGTACTGAAAAATGGGTTGTTAAATTTCTGCCATGACAGAGAAGATTTTGGGGGGAAATCCCAAAGATGACCACAGCCTAAAAATGCACAGCTTAGAGGGGAGTTTCCAATGGACTTGGCCTTTGGCCAAGTCCCAGGTCATTCATTCAAAGTCGTCCCCCCACTTTGTAACTAAATGCTTGCCCTGGTCTAGCATGGCACTTATGCATAGAAAATAGGAGTTAGTATTAAGAATCCTCCAGCAGGAGAAATGAACTGTGAAGGAGTGAGCTTGAGTCGCACTCAAGGACCTCAACCAACATACTGTTGAAAATTATCACCTCTCACTGAATTTGAGTCTAAATGGTATAGCTTGCTCATTTTGGGCTCCGGTGAAAACCAGCACCAACAAATGACTACTAGATTGCTCGTCATACGATACAGTTTTGCCTCTTTTTCTAATTTGTGGGGAAGGTAAAGAACCATTTGTAGGCATCTTTTATATAAGCTATAGATGTACAGAAAGTGAAAAATAGAAAATAAATAAGCTTTCAGACTGCACATCATGACATTTTGACACTTAGTACTTTACTGACATCTTAGTTCCCACCATCGCACTCCAAGTAGAGTGTAGGAGTGTTTTATCTGGTAACAACAAAGAGAAAATGGAGCAAGAATGGAGCTTGGAAGTCTGATGGACTTGAGCTTAAATATAGCTTCTGACCTTGGGCAAATCACTGAAACTTTCTGAGCCTCAGTTTCCTCACCTTCTAGATAAAAATGGATACTAATTCTTTTCTCTTTCAGTTATTGTGAGATTGAATGATCTGGATTAGAGAACCAGACTACATCTCTTAAAGACAAGGAATCTGACATATTTTTTTGATATTCCCAGTGCTTGGCAAACAGTAGGCATTTATAAATGTTTACTGAATGAATGAACAAATGACATATTGAAGCATTAGCAAGTACAGGCCTGGCTCAATAAATATGTGTTCAATATATGTTACTTTCCTCTGGGTAAGGCAGCAGTGGGATTACTGGCAAAGTTCAGCCTGAGACATTAACAACTCCCTATTTCAGCCTAGATGAGATTAAGGCAGGAAACATTACCAAATATAGAAATTACCATTGATCTACTTTCAAAAAGAGCAAAATTGAAGGGACATGTAGGGAAGAACAAACCTCATCACGACAAAATCTTTTGCATGGGTGAAATATCATTTTTCTTTGCGGAATTCTGCAGTTGAGCCATGGGGATGCAGTTGTGTTCTTTTGGTAATTATTTATTCCTTTACACAAATGTTTAATCTTTTGGAGAATTTGTTCAAGGTAAACATACCTCAAAGTATTCTTCTGAATTAAACTGTTATTTGCCATATTTTTAATGTGAAAAGTCTGAGCAGATTATTAAATTGGAGTCTCCAATGTGTCATTCAATATTCTAGCAATTTAAAAATTATATAATTTAAATAAATGTTTAGATGATCATTTCCATACATGTGATTATTGTATTTGTTATATTATACACAATGGGTTTAATTTTTCATTACATTGTAAAGGATACTGTTATTATTACTTAACCCATGAATTTTTTTTTTTTTTTTGGCCAACAGAAACACTGACAGAAAGATAACATTTCCTATTTCCAATGTATATCAGAATTAATTTGAATGTTTATAAATTATTATATGAATAAGAGTTTATACTCTTATACTTTTTATAAAGTATCATATATATGACATAAGGGGAAGTGAATGCATGAATTGAATTTTATCTATATGGCGGTTTCTTTTCAAATAATCTGTACAGGAAAGGATGAGTTAATGTCATTTTCCTGAAGTTATGCTTTCATACTTGAAGACACACCTTGTGTTAGCAATTTCAGGGCTTGTTTTTTAGTAAGTCAAGACGTCACTGGAGTAATAAATCTTTATACCTGATGGAAATTTTGAGTTAATTGGCATTACAAATTCTTGGTGTGATAACTCAGGACTGGCATTGATCAGTATGACTTTTTCAAGACAGATAGGCATGGGCTATAAGAATGAATTGTATATCCAAGATAGGTACCCTTGTGCTCTGACTACAAAATTTAAATGTTACTAAATTCATAGAAAGTTCCTGAGTGAACCTAAATGGGTGGTGGAGGTAGATTCATTGAGAAAGAAAAAGCACCATATAAAACTACTAAAGCTCAAAATCCAGAGGAAAACATGAATTATTTTGAGGGGGAATGGTGAAGAACTGATATAATCTTCCAAATCATAGCAACTAAGTATTTTGGGCTATCTTCCATTATAAGTAGTAAAATACGGAGCAGATGATAGATTTTTTTTTTTAAGGCACTTTAAAAAAAATGTATAGCTTTTAAATTCAGAATCTAGAAAAATGAACCAGGAGGTGGGCACATATTCTGACTCATGAAGGGGAAATTGGTGGCTTCACTCAGCCTTGTAGGTTATACTCTACTTTAAACTAAGATCTGTAAAACCTTCCTATGCACTATAACATTCTGTAGATGTTGTTGGTGTCACACTTTCACATCTTCACCTTTGAACATGGCATATATAAATCTCTATTATCATAGATAATAGCAGATAATACCAATAAAAGACTATTGATGCAGTTTGGACTTTTAGCTACTATAGCTATTGAATGAGAACTCTGCAAGTATTATAACAGCCCTGTTCCAAGAAAGTGGCTACAAATAACACAATGGGCCAAAACCCAGACCCTCCATGGATCTTGAATTACTTCCATTACTACAAGGCATAGGCCTTGTATTTGAAGAACATAGGATCTTTCCCTTCGTGCATGCTTATGCACATGGATAGTGAACTGCTGCCTTCTCCCATTGGTGATGACATCAGTGCAATTTCCTACATTTTAGGAAGAGGGTTCATTTCAATTCCTGAGACAGTCCCCAGTTTCTTGTTGGGAATAGAAACCCAACCAAAGCCAGCCTGTTCCCCTGGGGCAGTGGTAATGTGCTTAGCCTCAGCCAACCACTTATTTTCAGGGGCCAAGATGTGTCTTTGTTTAGCACTTCCCACTCGTCTTTGCCACAAAGCCCTCACTCAATGACTTCCACACTAAGTGGTACCCCAAATTATATTATTATAGTAGATACTCTTGTGCTTTGCCCAGAGCCCCTCTTTTGGGTTGATATTCTGTTATGAACCTCACTGAGTCCCCCCCAGATTCATATGTTAAAGTCCTACCCCCCCAATATGGTGGTATCTGGAAGTAGAGATTTAGGAGTTAATTAGCCTTAGATGAGGTCATGAGAGTGGAGGGGTCCATGATGGGATTAGTCTTCTTATAAGAAGAGGAAGAGACAGAGGTCTTTCTCTCTCTCTCTCTGCCATGTAAACACAGTGAAAAGGCAGCCGTGTGCAAGCCAGGAAGTGGGTTCTCACTCAGGGACCAAATTGGCCAGCACCTTGATCTTGGACTTTCCAGCCTACAGAACTAAATTCCTATTTCTAAGCCACACAGTCTATGGATTTTGTTACGGCAGCCCAAGCTGACTAATACAGTATCTATTCCCCAGCTACTGAGAAAATCAGCAGCTGAGGCTCACAGCTGTGTCCCTCACTGAGCACTGCCTTGCCCACGTAATAACACTTTCCAATGGTGAGGCCAAGGCCAGAGTGACTCAGGAGCAGCAACAAGGGTTCAGCTCTTTGCCTCATTTCGTGAAACTCCCAATGGCTACCGCAGCTCCCGCTTGTAGGATTAGCCCAAAGACTGATTTGCAACCAAATTGCCAGCCAACTCCCCCCTTTGCCTAATCTCGCCTTCCTCACCTCCATGCAGGCCTGTCCCCTGAGATCACTTTCCAGTGAACCTTCTGCATGCCACTCTTTGACTCAGAGTCTATTTCCAGGGAATCCTATTTAAGCTAACTATGATCTCTTAATTGTAAATATCATCACTTCTTAGAGACTTTTAACGTTCTGCCTCACTCATCAGAATTTTAAGCATCAAAGTTATTCTGGGTTGATAGAGAATCTGTGGAGTCAGCTCTTCATCCTAGAAACCTAGTTCTCTTGCCTCTGGCTCTGTCCATTCTCTGCATCTTTCCCTTCAGCCCTAGCCCCCTCCTCAGCTTTTTCCACCTAACCCAGGTCCATGCAGGTTGTACTCAATGCTCTAGTGAGGTACGATTGTTCCTTAACACCAAATCCCACTGTAGTGCAGTGGTTCTGACTTTTCTGGTTCCCAGACACATTTGGATTCTAGAATATTTGGTAGCTCACTTAGAGCGATTCCTCTGTGTCCTTAATTATGACACTCAATAGCCAGTCTGTCATGCCACTAGGTGCATAAAACTGTTACTTGCCCTTTCACGCCTCTTAAATATTTCCAAGGCAAGGTCTTTACATATTCCAGAAAACATACAACTTTCAGAGATTCCAGGTGGCTCTCATACTACACTTTTTAACTCTCTCTGTTGCTTACCTAGAACTCTGCAATGAAATATGTAAACCATTCAGCTCAACATTGCTTCTGAAAAATATGATAAAATCAACAACATTATCTGTTGTAGCAAAAACAAAAATTACCCACTGAGCTAAAAATTTGGTAGCACGCTACCAAAGGAAGCTATAATGTACTTGTTGAGAACTACTTCTGAAAGTCTGAGCTTTATTAGTAATTGCTGTATACATATGCTGGGCACTGTATGCAGCTATTTAGAAAGTCCTCAGTTCATTCCATGGTGAGCTACTTGAAGCTGAACTTGAACCAACACCTTAAATCAGGATCATGTTGTCCAGAGGGTATAGACCAAGATGGATAGACCTTTTACAGAATGGTACGTGAAGAGGACCTATTCATGTTTGGCCCTATCAGGCCTACCATGCCCAGTACTACCTCCTATTGGGACATTTATATTGTCAGGACTCATTAATCAGCTTCTTCCAGGCTGTGTACCCATCATTTCTCAAAGTGGACTGAGAAACACTTGTATCAGAATCACCTGGATTCTATGAAAAATGCACATGCCTAGATCCCACCTCAGACCTACTAAATCAGAATTTGGGGTGTCATGCCCAGGAAGATATGTTTTTAGTAAGCTTCCCATGTAGTTTTTAATGCCCTCTGATGCTAAGAACCACAGAGTAATCAAATGGGCATATAGAAACGAGAGGCCTGATCGCTCGATGGGAAAATGAGTCTGGGACTAGTCTTTTCATGATTTCCCTTCACTTCTTCTACCTCCTAGTGCTTTTCTTCCCAGCATCTAGTTCCCTCTTGCTTTAAGCTCCTAACCCACCTCTAACCATCTGCTCTGTTGTCCAACAAAGTGGCAACTAGTCTCTTCTTAGCAAATCCCCCATCATCAGACAATGCTCTCATCTGGACCTCAAGGCGGACATCTTAGTCAACCAATTCACAAGTGCACAAGTGAGGTAATAGTAGGCCCTCGGTTTTGCCAGGACTTTTTTGTGAAAGCTCCTTTCTCTTTTTTTTCTTTTTCTCCTTCCTTCCTTCCTTCCTTCCTTCCTTCCTTCCTTCCTTCCTTCCTCCCTCCCTCCCTTCTTTCCTTCCTTCCTTTCTTTCTTTCTCTCTCTCCCTTTCTTTCTTTCTTTCTTTCTTTCTTTCTTTCTTTCTTTCTTTCTTTCTTTCTTTCTTTCTTTCTTTCTTTCTTTCTTTCTTCTTTCTTTCCTTTTTTCTTTCCATTCTCTCTCTGAATGTGGGGATGGGATATTTCTGAGGTGAGACACACTAAATGGCACACCAAGCCATCTGAAGTGTTAGCCAACAGCTAACTCCCCTTTACTATTTTTGTTTTACATTTTTTCCTTTCCTTTCCTTTTCAAAATTTCTTCTTTTCTCTACTTGTGAACCCAACGTTTCTCTAAAAGCACTATATTTTTTCCACGATGATGCTCTTGGAAGCAATAATGGAGGTTCGAACAGAGAGCAGTCAGGAAGTGATGGGGTTGGGAATCGGGCCATGTCTACTAATACTGTGTACCCTTAGATATTGTTCCTATTTATCTAACTATCTTGGTGATGTGTAACCCGTGTTCCCTGGACTGGATGCTGTGAGGTGTCACATTCAGAGAAACTCCAGTCTGACTTTAGGATGCAGAAGAATAATGAAGATATTTAAAAACTTCTGAAAAATCGTCAGGCTTCTCTGCTTCTCCCTAAAATCCCCTGCTAAATGTGTCTCCCCCTCTCCACCCCAGAGTAGTTCCCTCACTGTTTTGCTGTTGAAGCTTTGCCCCCTCTTCCACACTGCATCCTCATATGCCACACTCACCAAGTGGGCGTGCTCTGCCTGGCTCCCTGGAAAGAGATATCTGGTCTTCGGCTCTGCCTTTTTCCCAGTGAGAATCATCTTGCTTTCTTCCCCCCAGAAATTCTGCTGAATAACATTCCCACGCCTATCTTACAATTAACTGACCCACTGAATCATCCATAGAGTGCAGTACCACAGGAATTTGAGGGGCAAAAATAGCCATGTCCCTCTCCAGGCCTACGAATCATAAGCTGAAAGAAGAGAGAAAGACAGCAAAGAGAAAGGGAGAGAGTTCAAGTCTGATTAGCTCTTTCAGAGAGTGAGGATATCTTTTTTAAAAGGAATCCTTACCCCCGCCTCCCTTTTCTTTATAAAACATCAGGTACATAGTAGGTACCCACTTCATAGTGGTTATATAATATCATTCTACAAAAGAGACAAAATGAGATTTCTAGTTTATCTCAAATGGATTTTATGTAAATTTTTTTAAATGAATTTATTTATTTTTGGCTGCATTGGGTCTTCGTTGCTAAGTGTGGGCTTTCTCTAGTTGCGGTGAGCGGGGGCTACTCTTCGTTGTGGTGCGCGGGCTTCTCATTGCGGTGGCTTCTCTTGTTGTGGTGCACGGGCTCTAGGCACACGGGCTTCAGTAGTTGCAGCACGCGGGCTCAGTAGTTGTGGCTCGCGGGCTCTAGAGCGCAGGCTCAGTAGTTGTGGTGCACAGGCTTAGTTGCTCCACGGCATGTGGGATCTTCCCGGACCAGGGCTCGAACCCATGTCCCCTGCATTGGCAGGCGGATTCTTAACCACTGTGCCACCAGCGATGTCCCGTAAATTTTTGAAATCTTATGAATTCTCTTAAAACTTATCTCTAATCAAATATAATTACAGATAAAAAATAAGTCTGGGATTATCTGCCACTTTGTGTTATTTGGGCTACTGCTACTGTCTAGTTATGAGCTGACTGTACTGATAAAATTCTAAAATATATCCAAGATCAAAATCAAGATAGAGGGAAGAGGAGTAACATTTATTGAGTGTACATGCTAAAGCCAGCTGCTGTCCACATGTGTCACTTCATTTATATTGCAGTAACTCTCTGAAGGATGTGCTGTTATCTCATTTTTTGAATGAGGAAACTGAGGCTCAGAGTGGTAAAGTAACTTGCCCAGGGTCACATGAACAAAAGCAGTAAAGAGGATTTGCACTCAGATCTGTCAGGCTCCTAAGTCTGTGATCTTTAGCCACTATAACATGCAGCCTTTTGATTCTGAATTTTATTTTACTTTGGGGAGTTGTCTTGGGCTTACTCTAGCTATTTTGTAGATGATGAAGAGTCATTTCTGTCTAGTTAAGCTTTAAACACCAAAGAGCAAAGTACATCATATTTCTACATATGAAAAGCCATTTGGAGTGTAGTATAGAGGATTGTCGTTTTGAAGCACTCTCACACATAGTAATTGCTGACCCAGTACAAGAATCTAACACAAATTGCCAGAGTCTTATTTATTATATTGTACTAGAGCCAGAAAACCTAGAAATCCAGTTTGGTATTGGCTTTCCAACTCCTGAGCTGAAAGGGAGCCAGGTAAAGCAAGCTGCCTTTCTCATTGTCTTTTTTTCCAGAGGCCCCAAGCTAAGACATCAATCACATTTGCCCCTATATTCCAACTTGAGTTGTAAAGTGTGAGAGTGTGATTCAGCCCCACTTGTTGAATGTCTACTATTCTACTATCGCATGCTTTTTTTTTTCTCTCTTTTTTTCCACTTTTAGCTCAAGTTTCTGGGCATATAAAAATAAAATGTAAAATGTGATAGGTGTATGCTTTAATGATTTACAGAGGTAGATTCCAGCTTCCTTTTAAGGCCAGAACTATGGATTTTGCTTTTGTTTTATTGTTTCTTATCTAACCAACTGGGCTGTAAGTTTTCTTTAGGACAGGATCCAGGTCTCATTCATCTTTGTAGCCTTCTCTCTCTCTCTCTCCCCACGTGGCTTATCCCAGTGTCTTGCACATTGGAGGCCTTTGATACATGCTTATTGAAATACATGTGTGAATAACTGCAGATGATAGAGGCATAGAGTTCTATTTTTGTCCAATGCCAAAAAAAGGTAGCCTCTGTGTCTCAATGGTTTAAAAGCTTTTGTTGCAGTCTAAATAGGTTTGAAATGTTTAGTTCAAAATCGGCTCAGACTTCTGTGTAATTTAGAATGCTTTTAGCGGCAAGTAACGAAATAACCAACGAAAAGCAGCTTAAGGAGGAAGACTAGATGAGATGATATGACAGCAGGTCTGGAGGAGGTGTGGTACACAAGCAGTATCATCAAGGACCCAGGCTCTTGGCATCTTTTGTTTTTGCTTCCTGAGTGTCTCATTGTCACCAGATGGATGATTCATATCCATACATCTTGTCTTCCTAGAACTTATTTCCAAGGTAAGAAAGAAGAGGCAGAAGAGGGTTTCTTCACACAATTTCCCCTTTTGTCAGTGTACTTCCCCTTTCCTCTTATTGGCTAGCCAGGATCACGTGCTCACTTTATACCACTGGCATCTGGTGAACAGAATTACCACACACTGTAATTGGCTTGGACCAGTCATGGTTCATCCACTAGGAATTAAGGAGGGTTGCACCTTTTCCAAGGTATCTTTAAGTTAGAGCCCTGTTATCTCCTACTTGAACAACACTAGAAGGAAGTCATGAGGAGTAGGTGTTGGCGAGGAAAACAGCAGCGTCTTTTACCTCCTATGTGAAATAATTTGCCACCAAGCAGTTTCTGCCAGAGATGTGAGCTAGTCTGTGAAATTCTTAGACCCCAATACAGGGGCAGGGGACTCCTATTTTTTATTGCACACCTATTACTTACATAGGTTATTTAATTTGATACTCACACCATCAACCTAGGAGGTAGGTATTTTCACCAATTTACAGATGAGGATACTAAGGCTCAAGGAGGTTAAAAAATTGCACAAAAGCTAGAGACCATCGTGAGATTCAAATCTATATATGTCTCACTTTAAAATCCGTGCACTTGTCTCCATGTTAGGGTCTAATGGTTAATTTTATGTGTCAACATGACTGGGCTACAGGGGTGTCTAGATATTTAGTCAAACATTATTTCCGGTATTTTTGTGAGAGTGTTTTTATTTTTTACTTATTTATTTTTTATATTTTTATTTATTTATTTATTTGGTTGCGCTGGGTCTTAGTTGCGGCAGGCGGGCTCCTTAGTTGCGGCATGTGAGCTCTTAGTTGTGGTATGCATGTGGGATCTAGTTCCCTGGCCAGGGATCTAACCCAGGCCCACTGCATTAGGAGCGTGGAGTCTTAATCACTGCCCCACCAGGGAAGTCCCTGTGAGAGTGTTTTTAGATGAGGTTAACATTTAAATGGACAAACTGAGTAAAGCAGATTGCCCTTCCTAATTTGGCTGGGCCTCATCCAAACAGTTGAAGACCTGAATGAAACAATAATAACACTCTCTTGATTAAGAGAGGTTTCTTCCTGCCTGATGGCCTTCAAACTGAAACTTTGGCTCTGCCTGTGTCTTGAGCCTGTCGGCCTTCAGAACAGAACTACACCGTGGTTTCTCCTGGGTCTCCAGGTTGCCGAGTCACTCTGTAGGTGTTGGGACTTGTTATCCTTCATAAATTGCGTGAGCCAATTTCTTATAATAATCTATATATATTTATATAGAAAGTATTTACATTATATATATGAACAGAAGTAAATAAATACACACACATATGCACATCCTATTGGTTTTGTTTCTCTGGAGAATCCTAACACATGGTGAGAACCTCTTTTCAGTTTTGGAAGTCTTTAGCCTTAAGGAAAGACCAAACTAGCTCTTGAAGTTCTGTGACCCAGAAAAGAAAATATCCCAGCCTACGCTAGGAGTAAAGAAAGCTTAATGGAAAGGTTTTTCAAATCTTAGTTGAGGGATGGAAAAAGAACGTATGCTGCAAGGCTGCTTTCGGTAGCACTAACATTCTAGAATGCCACATCCTGCACAGAACCAGAGAGTTTTGACTACAGAGCAGCAGTTCTTAATCTCTATGGTTAGGCATCCTGATGGGTTTTGATTAATTATGAACCATCGCATAAGGTAATTGTTACCTATAAGAATTAAATATTGAAGTTTGACAATGCTTTTTTAAATTTATAAATTAGAGGAACAAAATTCTCACTTTCACTTACTTGTGTTCCAGGGTAAAGCAAAGCCTTAGGTGAGAGAGGAATGAGTGGAGAGCCAGAGAGCATATTGGAGGACGGCCATGCTTCCCACAGAGGAATACTGTGCAACCTGGGTGTCCTGACAGGAAAATAGTGAGAACCGTTTCTTGCCCTATATGTATTCATGGCATCACACTTTTGTAAAGAGTCTCTGGAGGCTGGGATATTATACTTTTTAGTACTCTTTCTTGGAAAGAGTTAACCTGGGAAATGGCTCTGCCCCTGAACTTAAGGGCACTCTTTCCTCAAAACATTGATTCTCTAATAACTGTAATAGCACTAGTCTATTTTACTGCCCTAAATTCTATCTAAAAGAAAATCTAACATAATGTTTATACCTTTGTTTGGAAGGAGAATAGAAGAAGAGAATTATTTTAAAAATAAAGATATCAATATTTTATACAAAAAATTAGTTAAGCTGAATATTAATCCAGTCTTAGAATGTAAGAGAATTCTTTCTATTTTCTTTTTGTAGTAACTAAAAGATTTCATCTTTATTGTAAAAAACATTATGGCGTGATATCAGGTTATTTTTTTCCTAATAAATTTAAATACACAGTGTGGAAAAAAAAAGTGCAAAATTAGCAAACTGTCCTCAGTTTAGTGAAAAGTGGGAAGAGATATGCTAGGAAAGCTGCCTTTGCCAGAAATTAGGCACTGTACTATTTGATTCCATACATTCATTAGAACAGCAATGAGATAGGAGCTGTGAACAGTTCAAGGTTAGGAAATAGTAGCTATGTTTAGGTCAAGGTCAGATCCAGATCTTAAGCTTCATCTCATCCTCTGGAAGTTCTGTAGTTGAATTATCTCTGAAGATACATCATTGAGTATATAAGGAAGCTACATGATTACAAAATTAATGTTTCACTTATTTAATAAGCTTCAGGTCTTGGGTGCTCTTACTACTGAAATATTTGTTTCAACCACATCTATTGCTTTTATTCTGTGAATGTAAGGGAATTCTTTAGGGTATGGATTCCTAACCTCCCAGAATATTTCCTGTCAGATTGGTTTTAAATTTGAGAACACAGAACTTTCGGTTTGGTGGTGGGTCTTAACAAGGTCCTGTGATGCTGTTGGTTTATTAAGCATAAAGCATATGAAGCCCGGTTTTCTCAAAAGCTTACTTACTGGGGTCTTCCTTACCATGTAAAGGAATCCCAACTGTACTTTTTTCTAGATGGAGTTTTCAGATGCAAAAGAATAATACCCTGACAGAATAGAGTAGTTGGTCCATTTTTAGTCCATATTGAAGAAGGAGAAGGACAAGAAGAGGAAGAGACAGAGAAGGAGGAGGAGGGGGAGAAGGTGGAGGAGGAGGAGGAGGATGAAAGAGAAAAAAGAAGAAAAGGGGGAGTAAAGGGGGAGAAGAAAGGGGGAGGGACAAGGGAGGGTGCAGAGGAGAGAGGGAAAAGGAAGGAGCAGAAATCAATGGCAATGTGATGCTTTATCTTTGACTTTGGACATTGTGGGAGGCATCTGGATATGGTTTCCTGATTAATGTGATTTTCACTGGTGGCCATTATCTAAAATTATTCAGTATCCACATCCTATGATTCAGAATTCTGGAACATTACCACACCTACAGAGACTCAGTGGGTTTGAACCAATAGAGGATTTTACATTCCACAAAGGTTAAGCCAAAGTGACAAAATAACACAAGAAACAAAAACAATACCCCCAACTGAGGCTTTAAAAAGGAGCGCCTGCACCTCAGCGAGGATGTGGCTGGGGCCATGTTCATGGCAGCAGGCAGTTCAGCTCCAGAGCTGTTCACATCGGTCATAGGCGTCTTCATTACCAAGGGTGACGTGGGAGTGGGGACCATTGTGGGCTCCACGGCGTTCAGCATCCTGTGCATCATCGGAGTCCGCGGGCTCTTCACCAGGCAACCGTGTGGCTGACAGGGTCTTGGTGCTGCAGCCTGGTGTCTGGCCTGAGCCTCTGAGGTGGGAGAGCTGAGTTCAGGACACTGGTCCACCGGAGACCTCCTGGCTCCATGTAATATCAAATGGCGAAAGCTCTCCCAGAGATCTCCATCTCAACGCTAAGACCCAGCTCCACTCAACGACCAGCAAGCTACCGTGCTGGACACCCTATGACAAACAACTAGCAAGACAGGAACACAACCCCACCCATCAGCAGAGAGGCTGCCTAAAATCATAACAAGGTCACAGACACCCCAAAACACAGCACCGGACGCACTCCTGCCCACCAGAAAGACAAGATTCAGCCTCATCCACCAGAACACAGGCACCAGTCCCCCTCCACCAGGAAGCCTACACAACCCACTGAACCAACCTTACCCACTGGGGGCAGACACCAAAAACAACGGGAACGATGAACTTGCAGCCTGCGAAAAGGAGACCCCAAACACAGTAAGTTAAACAAAATGAGAAGACAGGGAAACACACAGCAGATGAAGGAGCAAGGCAAAAACCCAACAGAACAAACAAATGAAGAGGAAACAGGCAGTCTACCTGAAAAAGAATTCAGAGTAATGATAGTCAAGATGATCCAAAATCTTGGAAATAGAATGGAGAAAATACAAGAAACGTTTGACAAGGACCTAGAAGAACTAAAGAGCAAACAAACAATGATGAACAACACAATAAATGAAATTTAAAATTCTCTAGAAGGAATCAATAGCAGAATAACTGAGGCAGAAGAACGGATAGGTGACCTGGAAGATAAAATAGTGGAAATAACTACTGCAGAGCAGAATAAAGAAAAAAGAATGAAAAGAACTGAGGACAGTCTCAGAGACCTCTGGGACAACATTAAATGCACCAACATTCAAATTATAGGGGGTCTCAGAAGAAGAAGAGAAAAAGAAAGGGACTGAGAAAATATTTGAAGAGATTATAGTTGAAAACTTCCCTAATATGGGAAAGGAAATAGTCAATCAAGTCCAGGAAGCACAGAGTCCCATACAGGATAAATCCAAGGAGAAACATGTCAAGACACATATTAATCAAACTATCAAAAATTAAATACAAAGAAAAAAATATTAAAAGCAATAAGGGAAAAGCAACAAATAACATACAAGGGAATCCCCATAAGGTTAACAGCTGATCTTTCACCAGAAACGCTGCAAGCCAGAAGGGAGTGGCAGGACATATTTAAAGTGATGAAAGGGAAAATCCTGCAACCAAGATTACTCTACCCAGCAAGGATCTCATTCCAATTTGACAGAGAAATTAAAACCTTTACAAACAAGCAAAAGCTAAGAGAATTCAGCACCACCAAACCAGCTTTCCAACAAACGCTAAAGGAAATTCTCTAGGCAGGAAACACAAGAGAAGGAAAAGACCTACAATAACAAACCCAAAACAATTAACAAAATGGTAATAGGAATACACATATTGATAACTACCTTAAATTCAAATGGATTAAATGCTCCAACCAAAAGACATAGACTGGCTGAATGGATACAAAACAATCTCATTTACCACTGCAACAAAAAGAAAAAAATACCTAGGAATAAACCTGTCTAAGGAGACAAAAGACCTGTATGCAGAAAACTATAAGACACTGATGAAAGAAATTAAAGTTGATTACAAACAGATGGAGAGATATCCCATGTTCTTGGATTGGAAGAATCAACATTGTGAAAATGACAGTGCAAATTACCCAAAGCAATCTACAGATTCAATGCAATCCCTATCAAACTACCAATGGCATTTTTTACAGAACTAGAACAAAAGGCTTTCACAATTTGTATGGAAACACAAAAGACCCCGAATAACCACAGCAATCCTGAGAAAGAAAAACAGAGCTGGAGGAATCCAGGCTCCCTGACTTCAGACTATACTACAAAGCTACAGTAATCAAGACAGTATGGTACTGGCACAAAAACAGAAATATAGATCAATGGAACAGGATAGAAAGCCCAGAGATAAACCCATGCACCTATGGTCACTTTATTTTTGATAAAGGAGGCAAGAATATACAATGGAGAAAAGACAGCCTCTTCAATAAGTGTTGCTGGGAAAACTGGACAGCTACATGTAAAAGAATGAAATTAGAACATTCCCTAACACCATACACAAAAATAAACTCCAAATGGATTAAAGACCTAAATGTAAGGCCAGACACTATAAAACTCTTAGAGGAAAACATAGGCAGAACACTCTATGACATAAATCAGAGCAGGAATCTCTTTGACCCACCTCCTAGAGAAATGGAAATAAAAACAAAAATAAACAAATGGGACCTAATGAAACTTAAAAGCTTTTGCCCAGCAAAGGAAACCATAAACAAGACCAAAAGACAACCCTCAGAATGGGAGAAAATATTTGCAAACGAAGCAACTGACAAAGGATTAATCTCCAAAATATACAAGCAGCTCATGCAGCTCAATATCAAAAAACAAACAACCCAATCCAAAAATGGGCAGAAGACCTAAATAGACATTTCTCCAAAGAAGATACACAGATTGCCAACAAACACATTAAATGATGCTCAACATCACTGATCATTAGAGAAATGCAAATCAAAACTACAATGAGGTATCACCTCATACTGGTCAGAATGGTCATCAACAAAAAATCTACAAACAATAAATGCTGGAGAGGGTGTGGAGAAAAGGGAACCCTCTTGCACTGTTGGTGGGAATGTAAATTGATACAGCCGCTATGGAGAACAGTATGGAGGTTCCTTTAAAAACTAAAAATAGAACTACCACATGACCCAGCAATCCCACTACTGGGCATATACCCTGAGAAAACCATAATTCAAAAAGAGTCATGTACCACAATGTTCATTGCAGCTCTATTTACAATAGGCAGAACATGGAGGCAACCTAAGTGTCCATTGACAGATGAATGGGTAAAGAAGATGTGGCACATATATACAATAGAATATTATTCAGCCATAAAAAGAAACGAAATTGAGTTATTTGTAGTGAGGTGGATGGACCTAGAGACTGTCATACAGAGTGAAGTAAGTCAGAAAGAGAAAAACTAATATCGTATGCTCACAATATATATGGAATCTAAAAAAAAAAAAATGGTTCTGAAGAATCTAGGGGCAGGATAGGAATAAAGACACAGACGTAGAAAATAGACTTGAGGACACGGGGAGGGGGAAGGGTAAGCTGGGATGAAGTGAGAGAGTGGCATTGACATATATACACTACCAAATGTAAAATAGCTAGTGGGAAGCAGCTGCATAGCACAGGGAGATCAGCTCGGTGCTTTGTGTCCACCTAGAGGGATGGGATAGGGAGGGTGGGAGGGAGACGCGAGAGGGAGGGGATATGGGGATATATATATACATATAGCTGATTCACTTTATTATAAAGCAGAAACTAACACAACATTGTAAAGCAATTATACTCCAATAAAGATGTTAAAAAACAAACAAAAAAACCCAGTACCTCCAAATCCAGAATATGGAAAATATCTGCTATTTAAATTAAACAAAGTATAGCATTTTTTAAATAAAATGAATTGAATTTAAAAGATTATCTTGATGGTTATTTGGGAGGATTCTTGCATTCCGTAGTATCATATAATATTATAATGATCAAATCTGTAGATTCATTGTATTATAGTAATATCAAATAGATATTCCTAATCTAAGCAGTCATTTTTTTAAAAACCACAGACGACATAAATATCCATATAAACAATGCAGCTGGAATTGGTGGTAAATTAATTTTTCTCTCCATTTATGGCAACAGACCTAAGTGTGTGCCCAAGGGGCTTAGAATTAAGAATGAGGGAAAACACTACTTAATAAAGTTGGGATCAGGCATTTAAAAAGAATTCTTAAGCTTGAAATTGCTAGAGAGCTGGCCTGTTTATAGGAAATAGTTCTGCTAGAATTAGAAGTGGAAATAAGGAGATGATAATGAAATACAGTTTAACCAGTAAAGGGTGGTGAACATATGTATCACGCCACACCATACAAATATGCTGCCAGTTTAGATATACGGTTGTGGTTCCTTTTGCCAAGCTATTCTATTTCCTGTTAGAAAGGCTAACTCTGAAATACTGTTTTCAGGAAGAGGGGATAGAACAAGAGCTTCATTAAAATGCTTAAATTATTTCTTCAAATTTCTCTTTTAGTGTTTGTCATAATGAGATGATATTCTTATAAGTCACCCATTTATTCATAGCTTGTGGGAAATAAGGTTTCAGTCTTGACTGCTTACTAATGTTCAAGCATCCACATCTGGAAGTCACTAGACAGTGTTGTTTTAGGTGAAAGGTCAGAATCCAAGTGGGAGATGACCTATCAATCAGGTGCTTGTGTCGCTTTCATGGTTACGTTCCAGCCATATTTATCTCTATTGGGCAGGGGCGACTTGAAGTGGCTTTCTCTCCTCTTCCCCCTATAATGCAAGGAGGTTGTTCATCAGCAACATAGCTCATGCCCAAATATTGCTACTTCATTTATTTATTCATTAGCAATTGTGAAAAACAGGTAATTAATACCGAGGAGGGAGACATAATTTATCTATTACGGGATGGATTTTTTATTTTTTGGTTTAAATATGAAGTTTACTTTGGTCCCATTCGAGGAGCTTATAACCGAACCCTCGAGAAGGATGGTGAGCTTGTCATTCCTTTTCCACACCACGCTCCTCAGACTCCCAAGCCTTCCATCATTATCCTCTTTTCTCAACCTGCTAAATTCCTATCGGCCCTTCAACACCAAACTCAAATAGCCTCTTTCCTCTGAAGCCTTCCCTAGCTCTCCTGGGCAGACGTCTCACAGAACGACCAGAACTCCTTCCTCTCTGTCGCCCCTATGACGATCTGCTTGCACATGAGTTTTCATCTATAATTCCACATCTATTCCTGTTGTCCAACACAATGACTGGTGTTTACTGGCAATCAGTAAATACTTGTTCGCAAATGACCCGTTTTAGAACAGTTTGTCATCTATCCTCCCATCCAAGTATCAGCATATATCAAGGCATTCCACATATTTACACTGTTAGAGGAACAGAAAGTAACTAACAGGATGGCAAGGGTTAACATCATTCTAATCCGTTTGAATTAACATTAAGTTTTAGTATGCTCTCTATCTATTTACCTATCGATCTGTCAAATCTTTTCATTTTTGCAATAGGAATGGCCTTTCAGGTTGCCATCTACATATATTTTTCAAGCCAGTCTTCATGGAAATGTCTGTTTACATGGGCTTAAGAAATATGTAGTATTGTTTTCATAGAGGCTTAAGAAATACTTGGCTGAACAGCATAACAGAAAAAAAAAAAAAAAGACTTGAGGAACAAAAAGTACGAAAGAAAACTTAGTATTCATCAGAATTAAAATTAGCCAAAGGAAAACAATAATCGTAAACTAGAAGCCTTTTCCTGCTATTTGGATCATCAGTTTTCATCTCCAGCAGCTTCCCCTCCTGAGTCCCTGTCAAGTCACAAAAGAAGTTCCCCATATGGGTCGATTACTCTGACAGGCAAGGCTATCTCGTGACTTAAAAGTCTCTCTCTAAAATATGCAAAAGGGCTAAGGGGAAAGTTCGAACTGTGAGCAGGGCCTCGGCTGCCTTGTTACAAAGGTTCACCCTTGTGACTACTTCATTATCGCCCTGGATTATCTGCTCAGAGCAGCGGAGGCCTCACATATCTAGAATCAGGACAGAGCAACCTCCTCAGTTCTCATGCTCTGAAGTCTCTCATTGGACTGATAATTGTCAAGCATTCCTTCCTCTTTCAGCCACCCAAGGCTCACGCCCACCAGGGAACAAAGAGTCTCTTTGAGGATGAATCTTGAGACCATCCCGGCCCCCTAAAAATTACATGCTGGAAAATTTCCAAGTACTGAAATTATTGTGTTCCTTTTAGAGAACTCTCTGTGGACCTAACTCTAGGAATAGGTTATCACAGGGAGACTTCCCTCAAACCCAGAAGGGAAAAAAGGACACTGCGGGAGAGGGTCAAAAGGAGAGTCGATGAAATACATACGCTGCACGCGTCCGCCCCTTTACCAGGGCCTGCCTTAGATACCATTTGCAAACTGTTTGCACGCCTCTTGTCTCATTTGAGTCCCAGAACCTTTCTGTGAAATTGTTGATATATTATTCCCATTTTAAAGGTAAGTAAACTGAGGTTTAGTGAGATAACTTGGCCAAGGTCACACAGCTAGGAAGGCAGGTTTTTTCACGAGAAAGCATAGCCTCTCACCCCTCGACTGCGGAGCTTCTTATGTTAAGCAGGGAAAGTCCCTTTAACCAGAGCCATCCTCATAACGTAAACTTTATAGGAAGGAGCCTAAGACTCCTTTACAACCCCTCATCTTATTGACAAGGAAACACCACCAGAACCCGCAGTTTAAATGTTCTGGTTTCTCTGTCTTTAGCAGAAAAAAGCAAAATTATGAGAGAACCAGTTCATATCAGCAATTTCGTGAGAAAACCGAGAGAACAACTTTCAGGGAAAGCCCACGGTCAGTGGCTATTCAGGACCCTACAATGAGAAATGAAGTTTTCATTGTTGACCCCAAAGAACTGCAACGTTCCAGCTAAATGCCTTCGTGATCTGTGGGCTTCACACTCTGGGACAAAGAAGATTCACATATTGAATATGAATATATTGGCAATATTCATATATTGGCAAAAGGTTATTTTGTCTACTTTCCGTTTGTTTGCCTTAAAGTCATTTAAATAATTGTACACCGTGCAAAGAAAAGATGGTATTTGCTACCTCTTTTGTAATTACCCACATTTCCCTAAATACTGAGGGTATGCTCGCACAGTGTGTTCTGGTGTATAAAATTTTAAGATACAAAAGCAGAGCGTCTTCTAGTAGCATCTATGGTGGAGTCCTTATAAAAAGCCGCTTAGGATTCAAGAAGGAAGTAGTTACATTTCCTGGGAAAGAACAGTGAGGACTGCATATTCACCTGCTCTGTGATATATGCATGTGGTTTTCATTTTATTTAAAAATCACTAATAGAAATTGTGCCTTTTCTCATGCCTCCCACTGTCCTTCAGTGCAGGATATATTACTCATATCAGACCCAAATTTACCTCTGGCCCACACAAACCTGCTGTTATCTTGCTGATTGTTACTGTAAATTACTGACATCAGCAAAGCTTTGTCAGGAAACTGAGGTAATTGAAAATTCCAGAGAAGTTGAAGAAAATGCATCTCAGATTACTTTGGGCTTCTTCCTCTTTTATTTAGTTCACGTTCCCCATCTGAGTCGTTGATAAAATAGCTTAAAAAAAAAAATAGCTTAAAGGCTATGCTCACATTCAACGTTAGGTAGTAGGCTTATTTATTCATGTTTCCCTTTAACCCACCTCACTTGGATTGTAGTGAGTTTTGCCTCAGTAATTTTACAATTCGATCAATATCTGGATGTCGGCAGTGTACGTTGTTGCTGTCGTATGTAATTAGTGGTTATGTGAGAAATGAAGTTGTTAATCTATGTGGGTAAAATCTGTGCCCCAATATAATCCTGTAAACGGTTTTCAAAAATCTTCAAGTGTGTTAAATTACACATTTCTGGTCTGCATTGGGGGTCCTTCCACAGTTCCTTATTTTTACATTGCTCACTTCCTATGTTATTTTCTCTCGTCACTGAATTATTCCTCTATCTGGCTAATGACCAAGGTCAGTGGGGACTAGATGTTGCTGAAAATCTCTTTCCAGAGGACTCACACATTTTCCAGGTTCTTTCTGGGTCTCCAGCTTTGTAGTAGGTGCTGGAGCCAGAATGTTCACAGTTTTGACCTTCTAGGAACACGTTGCCTTTGGGAAACCAGCCCTTGGATAGCACATTCACGAAGCATGTACAGAAGCCCAAAGGAGATGCACATCTAAGACTAGGGTTTCAGGAAAGAGGGGCTTCAGAAAGTGACCTTTGATCTATGTTCTGAAGGACAAAAAAAAAAAAGAGAGGTATGTTCAGGCAGATGCAATTGGAGAGATGGTGAGAGCTGATGGAAACGGAGACGAGGAGAAGCCAGCACATGAAAGCTTTGTGAACCAAGCTAAGGAATATGAATTGTATTTTGGGTGCTTTGGGGAACCGCTGAAGGATTTTAAAGTAAGGCTTTGCATAATCAAATTTGCCCCAGTGAATTAAATCGGTGTACATTTATTGAATATCTACTTGGTGGCAATAACTCACGGAGAGGTGGGACTACAGATAAGATAGTGCCAGCTTTAAAAAGCTCACACGTTTAGGTAGGAGAAGATTGACATGAAAGCATAAAAGTACCAAAAGAGCACCTTTGGCCAATATCAGAATGTGGAACGAGTTAGAAGGTGATAAAACCACAAGTATAGTTACAGGTGGCATGGAGAGGGAAGGGCACTAGTTATTTCTCTTGAGCACATTCTTTCAACCATATTTAAGGAGATATGTCAACATAACAGTTATTAAGACTGTGAGGAAACAACGTTCAAGAAAGTCATATGTGAAGAATATCACGAAATATCTTTAAAGAGCCTGAAAGGGGGCATTCCTCTATCTGCCAGCTCCTCCATCGACCCTCAGTGACAGCTCTCTTCCCCGCTGTGTTAGAACCAGCCAGCACCTTGGGTGAGACCGGGGCCAGTGTGACCAGTGAAAAGGCTATTAGGGCAATTCTTGAGATTTGATGGACGCCTGAAACAACAGAATGATGATGGTGATTGAGGAAGAGGAGCAAGTAGGAGAGATAACAGGGGCTATGACTCACAAGACCTGATAACCCATTTAGAGCTATGGCATGATGACTCTCAAGATTTCTACCTGAGTGACCCAGGAAGTGACAGTCACCAGGTTTTAGGTGGGGGATGGTGGGCGGGAGGGAGACATGGCCACGTCCATCTTGGACATGTCAAATTCGAGGTGCTTTTGAGACAGTCAGGGGGCGATGTCCAGTATTCATTTGGATGTGCAGGTCTAGTGGACAGGAGCAAAGTCTTACTGGAAAGATGCATTTTTGAGTCTTTGTTGGAAAAGAGACTTCAGCGCAGTGATCAGAACGAGGAGAGCAGAGAGCCCCAGAGGGACCCTGGAAACGCTACCATTTAAAGATTGAGTTGAGGGCTTCCCTGGTGGCGCAGTGGTTAGGAATCCACCTGCCAATGCAGGGGACACGGGTTCGTGCCCCGGTCCGGGAAGATCCCACATGCCGCGGAGCAGCTAGGCCCGTGAGCCACAATTACTGAGCCTGCGCGTCTGGAGCCTGTGCTCCGCAATGGGAGAGGCCGCGATAGTGAGAGGCCCGCGCACCGCGATGAAGAGTGGCCCCCACTCGCCGCAACTGGAGAAAGCCCTTGCACAGAAACGAAGACCCAACACAGCCAAAAATAAATAAATAAATTTATTTTAAAAAAAAGAAAGAACACCTTTAGAGGGTCAACAAAATGCAGCAATTTAAAAAAAAAAAAAAGATTGAGTTGAAGAAAGCAGAGCTTGGTCAGTGGGTAGGAAGAAAACCAAGAAGACTGTGGTTAGAGATTTAAAGGAGGACTTTTAAAGAGGAAGTCATCAATGGAGTTAAAAGCTGTCTCTTCTGTGTGTAAAGATGTGCTATGATTTTCAAAACAAATTAAATACATTAGGTGGGACTGTTATTGCTAGTAACATGCAATAACTGACTAATGGCATATAAAAAATACCACAAAGCTTGGAGAAAAGCAAATTAAACCAGGCTTTTAAGATGATATACCATCTTCTAGAAATACAATGTAAAGGATAGCATGCTGGCTTCTGTGAAGAAGACGTAGAGTTGGGTTTGTTTTTCTTAGGAAAGAGATGAGAGATTTTCAGTGAACCATCCCCTGACTTTCTTACCTGCGTCTTCTGTGGTCCACTCATGGGTAGGTGGGCAGCGGTAGGCAAGGAGTAATGGGGCAGAACGGAGCTCACAGCCACATCTGAGAATGTGTCCCAGAGCCTGGTCTCACTGATTCCCAGCTTGAGGCCACTGGCTACCAGAGCAATATATCAATATATCAAAACACCCCTCAGCTGACTCACTCCTGCCTCGGGCTTTCATGTTGCCTTACTCACAGAACTTCCGAGATCCTCCCCAAATCTCAGTGATGTAAAGACGTCACAGGAATTATTAGCCGATTTCCCAAGAGACTTGGAGCTGAAAATGGTTAAGATCCTACAGCAGTAATGAATCAGGGGAGAGGGCACATTTCACTCATTTCTGGTACTGAATTCAGACTGCCAAAAAACACAATAAAGGACTGCTTGGATTCCACCCCCCTTTCCTTTCATTTAAAAACGTTACTGTATTTTTCTGACATTTCCTACCTGAAGCAAGGTTTTGGTTCCCACACAACACCCTTTTCCTCTGCTTTCTGGTACTTCCATTATCTCGGCCTGCCCTCTGACACTGTTTCCCAATTTATGTTTTCCTTTCTCATTTCCCTCTTCTTAGCACTGACACAAGCCGCAAACCTATAACCATAACGTCTGACTCACTTGGTGCTTCTCCTGTTAATGGACACCATGTGGAACGGGAGGCAGGAAAAGACTCTTTACAGGAAATCAGACGATAATGCTTGCACTTTGGTGCCCTTTCAAATAAGAATTTAATTATCCTAATTAAAAAGATTACCTTATAGAAGACACTTGGGTAAAAGAGTAAGCAGTTTGTCTTTTTCCTGATGACACGCATCTCAGAACTAAAAGGGATATTCCTGCTGATCTTTATGTGTTAAAGCCCAGGCGCCAGGAGAATGGTTGGATCAAAAACTGATCTTGAATTTTTTAGACCAACCCAGAGACTGAAAACTGAAAGCCTCACCATGATTTGTTTGGGGCCTGTATTAGTTTCCTAGGGCTGCTGTAAGTACCACAGATTAGGTGGCTTAAAACAACAGAAACTTATTCTCTCACAGTTCTGGAGGCTAGAAGTCCAAAATCAAGGTTGGGGGGTGGCTGCTTCCTTCTGAGGGATCGGTTCTATCTCTCTGTCCCAGCTTCTGGTGACGGCCAGCATCCCTGGCTTTCTTTGGCTTGCAGCTGCCTCTCTCCAGTCTCTTTGATTTCACATGGCATTCTCCCTGCCTGTGCCTGTGTTCAGATTTCCCTCTTCTTATAAAGACACCATCCATACTGGATTAGGGCCCACCCGAATGACCTCATCTTAACCTGGTTATATCTGTAAATACCCTATTTCCAAATAAGGTCACATTCATAAGTATCAGGGGTTAGGACTTCAGCATACCTTTTTGGGGAGGGGCACAGTTCAGCGCAAGCAGAGGGTTAGTATCAGGCACCATCTTCCCTTCCTTCAGGGGCCCGTGAGGTCCCAATTTTCTGGGTCCTCACCTGGAGTCCAAACCTTCTCTTCTCCCAATAAAAGTGGACTTCCCTGGGCCCCACTCCCTCAGGACTCAACTCTCAGCTATAAACTGATCAATTAATCTAAGGGAAGATGACAATAGGCAAATATTACCCCTCCCAGGTATTTGCATTGAACAGATGACTTCCTGGAGACAGTGCCTTAACATAAAGGTGCTGATGGAAATTTTGCAGTGGGTAACATTTTCTTTTTGAGTGGACAGGTCTTTCTATGACCCTCAAATTTTCACTATCTCCTCCATCTATGAGAAGGATGGTTCCTGTCTGTTTCTCTCTTAAAGGAAAGTTATTACCACAGACAATTTGATCTATCTTTACATTGCTTGCATTTATTCATCCCATGATTGTAAGTGTGCCAGGAGAGAAGATTTGCTCCTCATGAGGAAGTCCATCAAGTAGAAGAATTTTATTTTAGAAGATGCCAACCTGGGGATCAACAATGAGGAATATGATCCCATTCTAAACCGTGGATGATTTTCAAAGAATGAACAGGCGAGAGGGAGAGAATTCAGTTGCTGGGAAAATAGAATAAAATAAACATAACCTCCCTCTCCTCTTGTTTTTCCACCTTGGTGTGGGCTGTGCTTCCTAGTCTTGCTGTGGAATGTTTGTCCTTCCCATCTCAGTAGTGACAGACTCACAGGGATGTCTACATGTCTGTCTCACAGGTGTGGGATCCGATACTTGCCAGCTTAGTGAGACTTTGGAAGAATCCCCCACAGTGGTTGTAAAGAGAAAAGGAGAGAGATAATAGTTCACTGGAATCAATAACCTACTTCCCCAACCAGCTGAACGTCTGAATAATAGCCTCGGCACTTGCCCTGCTACTCCCCCTCCCCTGGCTCTGCCACTGTCAGATTCTCTTCCCTTCTCCACAACTGGGAACTCTAAGGAGCAGATTGTTTTGGCTGGAATTAGCCGGGCACAGATGGTACCACCTGCTGCATGTTCCGTACTTCTTACTGGCTCCTCTCTCAGCTCTGTGAGTTTTTGTATTTTCTAGACATTCAGGGGAAGGGGAGATGGCTGGGGCCCTTGCTCATGCCTGATTCTAGCACAGCTGTTTTGAGCAAACTGGCAACTGCGGGGACTGCACTGGGTCGTGTTGACTGGGGAAGGGGCTTTCAGGGTAGCGTGCCACTGTGGCGGCCCGTTTGCTGTACCTAGTGCTTTCGTTTCCAAAATACAAACTTCCTTTGGCCCAAATCATTTCTGTTTTCCAGGCTGACAGATCTGCCCGTGACCAGACGCAAGGCAGGTGGTCTTGCGTGAGAGTCTGAGAAATGAGATTTCTCTCATTCTAAATTCAGAGGGGCATAGAAGGCTACTGCCCAGTTTACAGGGGAGGGAATTATGATCAGACCACAAACAGGTTGCTAAGTTCACTTCTGGGCTATTTCCTGGGAATAATAGCTCATGTCTTCTGAGTCCCACAAGGTAAACCTGACAGATTAATGAACTCCATTTTCTCACCTATGAAATCATGACATTGGACTAAAGGACCTAAGAAGGTCTCATTCCTTAAAATTCTCTGAATATTATCTGCCAAGTTGTTCTTGAATGCTTCCTTACAGGAGATCACACTGTAAATCATTCACATGGCTGAGAATTGTTTTCTTACTGGTCTGATTTCATCTTCCCTTTTTTACATGCTTTGTTAGACTGGCGTTTTTATTCTCAAAAAATCAAACTCATGTCTGCCTCAGGTACTTGCACCTGCTCTTCCCTCTTCCTGGAACACTCTCGCTCCAGATCTTCCCCTGGCTCACTTCTTCTCACCCCTCAGGCTCAACTCAGACACCACAGCCTTAGAAAGATTTTTCCTGAGACTCCCCTCCCTGCGCTCCAGCTGAGGTTGCCTGACCTCCAATTCCATCTCATTCACTATTAGAGCACCTTCTTTTATTTTCAACAGAACACAGCCTTATGTGAAGTTATCTTACATAATTGTTTTGTTTTCCACCTTCTCCACTAGAATGTAGGTCCCTTGGCGGGGGGATATTGTCTGATCACCACTGAATCCTTAGGACATGGAACAGTGTGTCTCATATAGCGTCACTCAACAAGATGCACATTAGTGAGGGAATGATGTTATTTTGTGTTTGAAAAAGGGAGACACTGTGGTATAAAAGGGAGACTGCTTGGGATTTTGATACGGGTACATTTGCTATATAACCTGGAACTCAGCATTCTACTTCTTTGCGTACGTCTATCTCTGACAGAGTATAAGAAACTTAAGGCCAGTAATCTTGTCTTGTTCATTTTCGTATATCCTATAATACCTCACACAAGGTAGGCACTCAGTAAATTGAATAACTCTCAATGTTGTAACTGTTATTTATTACTATTATTTCCAGGACCACTAAACAGAATAGAATAGAGGTAGTAGAAGCATCAGTAGAAGCAATAAGAGTGTGTACGCCGTAACTGGCTTATGTTCTCAGCCCTGCTAATAACTACAGGATAATATGGGCTTTTCTTCTTTGTGAGCCCCAGACTGTGAAAAAGCAGGACTTTCAATGAGAGAGTATCTAGGTTCCTCCACTCTCTAATTTTCTTACGTCTATTTCAGTCTATTCCAATTTTCCTGTTGCAGATTTATGAATCTCCAATTGCTCCTCTTACACCTTGTTTCTTCCTCTGACCACCTCTGGGTTGCTCAGTGCACATGCAATTCGGAAAAAGACTAGAGAAAGAATGGCACTGGGGACTCACACAGTGGGTTCAGGCTGAAAATTGTGAGTGGAGAGGCTCAGTGGAGCCACAGCTCCTCAATGGACATAACCACTGTCAAAAATCTTGGACGAACTAGTGAGTAATATGTATGAACAGCAGCTAGTCATTTTTAAAGAGCATTTCTCAAAATTGAGAATTTCTCTGGCTCTCAGTGAAAGGAGACTTTAGTCCAGACATGGTTAACTGCCCTCAGATGATGATGTGACACCTTAGAGTAATATAGGGTTTCCAAAGTAGCTTATTTTCATTCCACTCTTGCATGGAAGAGTTCTTGTAGACCAGAACGGACTTCTTGCAGGAAGTAGGGAGACTAACTCACTCTTTTTGATGTTTCCACATCATTTGAAGGAGCATTTTACTGTGATGTGTTGTAGAGAGCATTGTCAGGAGACTGGGGTTCTGACAGTCTATTCTTAACTGCTTTCTAGATCATTGTGGGGTAGAAACAACCAACCGGTGTGGTCTCAAGGCTATGCAGATTTCAGTTTTCTCATCTAAAAGATGCAGATGGTAGATTAATTAACAGATTTTATTTTTCTAAGTGTTACAACCATCAAGATGTTCTTCCTCCTAAGCCATAGGAGAGTTTTATTGAAGAGTGAAAACAAGAAGTCATTGAAGAATGACTATTTCAATGTAGACACCAAGCATGCTATAATTTGGCCAGGTCTATAACAGAGTTATAGACTGATTTGTAGGTGAAGGCATCTGACTCAAGGGATCACGACAATTCCTTGAAAAGTATTTGTACAAATCATTATTCCCACTTTTATTTTTAAAATTAGGGTAGTACATTTTAAGCAGCTAGTGTGGTTAGAACACTTCGTGTTCTGAGAAGATTTTTTTCGAATGTTCCCTCACCATTTAAAGCGAGTGAAATGTTCTTTTTCATGGAATTATCTCTGATAATATAAAAACACTTTATAATGCAGAAAAGAAAAAAAAGTGTCTACTTAGATGTTAGGCTGATTATTCTCAAGCATACTCTCTGAGCAACAGTATTTTAAGTGTTGAAACAAATCGGGCAGGGTGGTTTGTACTTCTCTGTTTCCCCCTCTTGCTTAGATGTACCTTAACCGGAAACGCATGAGCTCACACTTTCTAAGCGTGTTCAATAATGAAGTGGTAGACCTCCACGGAATGTTTCAGGACTGCAGGAAGTGGTTAAGGGTTATTCAATAGCCGGTGTTCTCCCTTTCTGTCTGCACCAATCCCGGGCCGCACTACAGGGTTGGGAAATATCGTTTGTGTTGGAAGTGGTATCTTTCAGAAGAGAGGTAAAAACCAAGGTCTAGGTTGCTTTTGGTCACTAAACACACCATGATGTTTTCTGCGAGTGTAGGGATGTTCCTGAGTTTCCTTTCTGAATTTACATTCCTTTGTTCCTCTATATTTTTATTTCAAGTGATTTGAAGACAGTATTCTTCTCTTCCTTAACGAAACTAGAATGAAGTGTAACTGTAATTCTTTACCCTGTAATAAGACTGTTTTAGGAATGGATAAAAGCGATGCTCCTTTAAGGAAAGGTCACAAACTAAAATCTCAGTTTCCTACAAAAAGAGTAAAGATAAATTAATATTTTCTCTGTTTTATGGTTGGAGTATCTGGTAAGTAATACAGAATTTTTTGGTGAAATTTTATTTTTCCAGTATCAACATTTTAAGTGTTTTCCATTTGTGTAGGATAACAATATACAAAATGTCTCAAAAGCACTCCTTCAGATTCCTTCCATCTCTTGGGTATTGTTTTTTTTTTAACACTAGCTATTCAAATGTACACACACAAAGTTAGCAATCTACACATGCACAGAACACATACACACACATACACACTCTCTCGCTCTCTCACTCTCTGTCTCTGTCTCTCAGTCTCTCTCTCTTACTACCCTTTGATTGCTCTGAAAACGGTCAGAACAGGATTATGATGCACAAATCTTTTTCTGAATGTTTCCTTATGTTAGATCAGTTCCTTCTGAGTTCTGTGCTTGCCAATGCTAAATTTCCTGCCAGGGCAGTAGTCTATTTTTAACACTTTGGGGGCTTATTCTTCGTTCCAAATCTAACAGGCATATTCGGTGGAGTGAAAGAGAGAAAAGCTGACTGGGTGCACTTACAAATCAGGATCATCAGGATTTGCAATTTCTGTAGAATCAAAGATATGAATGAGAAAGACCAATTAGAATACTTAAAAGATCATTTGTCACCACTTTAATCTTCATGTATTTTTTACTCATCATTTTCTTTGACTAAAATTATTAGAATCTTTGTCATATTCATCTCAAGGCCAAAGGGGAATAGTACTGTTCATTTTATATTTTCAATATTTTGGAGCATTTTAACATGTCATACTAGATAATAGGTGGTAGGTGACTGTCTTCATAGAGGAAGTCTTAGTTTGTGGCATATTCAGCATCACATCATCTCAGTGTCATTTCTCTAATTCCATATTTCATATACAAATGAAGACTGAGGGATTTAGTTCTGTTATTTAACAGCATTTGTTTAATTCAGAGATTAATATATCATCTTCAACCCTGAAATAGAGGACCTCTGAAACATCAGACCCAAAAAATTGGACACGGCCTATTAGCCCAAAAGAACATGTTGCCAATTATCTCCATGTTTATTTAAATATTTAGCTCTAAAGGAAGCAATCATTCCTTTATACTTCTTTAAATTTAGTATTGACATTTTTATTTTGGGAAAGGAGGTCTTTTTTTTTTTTTTTTTTTTTTTAACATGGATACAGGAAAAGAAAACTCTCCAATAAAAATATTGTCTAAAAAGTTTGTTTTGTCTGCATGATTTACTAAATATGTACAATTTCAATTCACAGCGAAGGTAACAAAGATTTAAACAGCCAACATCACAAATGTCTCAAGTTCTAAAAAAAAAATCACTGTGCACAGTTTAACAATTTAATTGAATAAAAACCAAAGCTAAGCCTTCAGTCTGAATCTTTTTTATGATGGGCACAAGCCATGTATTTTCTTCATCTTTGTTACACGATGCATATTTCAGTGACTAAACACCCCTTCCCATTTTAGTATATTAAGTTATGTCAGTACATACTTAAGAGAGGCAGAAATTGCCTCTTGGTACACCTATATGATTCTTGATGTGTTCACATATAATATTTATCAATATATAAAATGACCAGATGAGTCACCTGTGATTTTTTTTTTAATGTCTTCAAATGTAGGAATGTTTTGTTGCATGTATAAAATTTTTAATTTATGGGAGTGCTATTTAAAGCCATAATACTTTGACCGGGGTGTCCCCTTGACATAAAATGTCTAGAAAGAACTATCCTACACTGGAAACACAGAGATTCCGTATCTCTACCCAATTCAGGTTTGTAAAGTTTGCTATTATATAAATCTGAATGTTGTGGTCACTCTCATATAATGGCCAAGTGAATGAACCAATTAATCTTTAGAAACAAATGTCGCTGAATACCGAATAGAGGAGTTACAGTTAAGGAGGGAGCCGTAACTTTGGCTAACCCTATAAAATCTAAAATAAGGTTGTTTTCACATGTATTTTTTTCCCATGTAAAATCTTTGGTGTTCTTCCCCCCTCTTTTTTAGCGCTGTGATTGATGAACATGCAATGTGAGATTCAAATAATTGCACCGAGCATGTTTATTTGAATAATTGCCCCATTGCACAATCAAATAAATCTGCTGAGTGTGTTTGTTTGAATGTTTTTACGTGTACATGGGATCACATACTCAAATAAATGCAGCTGTGTTTATTACAATGTGTGGGGCTCCAGATACACACATACTTGTCTGTGTGTCTATCCAGGGCCCTACAGCCCTTGAATGGCCCTCACACATCTTGGAGCAAAAACGTGGTTAACAATTTTTCAGTTCTAATACATGAAAAATTATTATTGGGCAATTTGCTCAAATTTGTAACTAGGATTTGTTTTCATTAAGGCTTACATCCTTAGAAAGATAAAAAATAAAATTTCTTTTTT